>NC_140590.1:1861034126-1861504126 GCF_964204655.1 Triturus cristatus | reverse complement strand
TGTTAGTAATATCTTACTTCCCTTTATTGCAGCCATGTAACAATGTTCCTGGAGGGTCGCTCAGCTTTGGAATATCATTAGCCGGGTAAGTCTTGCACTGTTTGTGGAGTGATCAAGGGGAATAGTATATCATTGCTCTCAGAGTCCGACTGCATAATGTTCTTGTCAGTTTGTTCCGGTGATTAAGGGCGGTTAGAGTCTCGAATGGCAGCTGCGGCTGCTAAGACCGATTCCTGCCCTCATAGAGCCTGTTCAGCTAACAGATCTGCGCCCCCCCTCCCCTCAGCGCCTTGAGACCCTCACGGATGAGTAGCGCGCTTACAATTCCCCTGATTGATTGACTGATTGATTGTTCCGGTGAGGGCTTTTGGCAGCAGGTTTGCGAGTTGATCGATCCCGGCAAATTCTTTGTCCTGTTGCCTTTTTTGGGTCTCGACGTGTCCTCTGTTCAAGGCTTTCTAGGGCTTGAGAGGGGAGGGTGATTTCCAGACAGTCATTTGCCCCTTCCGGGCTGTCGAAAAAAATTGATTTTTGATCATCGATGATTTTCAAGCGGGCTGGAAACAGTAAACCATATTTAAGATTCAAGGCTTGGAGCTTCTTTTTTAGAGGCTAGTAGGAGGCTTTTTGTCTTTGAAACAGGACTGTGTAGTCTGGGTATAATAAGATCCGATGGTTTTCATACTGTATGGCTGTTTTCTCCCTGGCGTTTTGGAGCAGTATATCACGATCCCTGTAATTTAGGATTACGGGCTATCATTGGGCACGGGAGCGCACCCCCGTCGGTCTACCCGTAGGGATCCGATGCGCTCTCTCCACACAGAAGAAGTTCGATAGGCCCTCTGGGGCTATCAGGTCTTGCAGCCATTGCTCCACAAATCGGATGGCATTGGGGCCTTCTGGGCATTCCAGCAGTCCTATTATGCGGACGTTGTTACGTCGCATCCTTCCCTCTGCGTCTTCTGCCCTATTGAGGAGACTTGCCAGCTGCCGCTGTATTTGAGGTATGTGCTCTGCATGTTCCCTGTGTTGTGGCAGTAAGTCAGACAGAGTCTGTTTGTTATTTTTCACTGTTGTGGAGCGTTTCTCATGGTCAGCCTCAAGGAGGGTGAATCCAGTAGGGAGGGAGCCTATTCGGTGTTCTATGGACTTCCGTGAGTCACGTATTTCCTGCAGGATTAAATCTAATTTGTCCGGCGTGGGATCCATATTGGTCGGCGGAATGCAGCTTAGTGATATTGATTGGGAGACTGCATCTGACTACTCCTGTGTCTGCGAGTCTGCAGGTAATATTTCTGGGGTTTTGCCTTT
This sequence comes from Triturus cristatus, assembly GCF_964204655.1. NCBI lineage: Eukaryota > Metazoa > Chordata > Amphibia > Caudata > Salamandridae > Triturus > Triturus cristatus. The sequence continues at coordinate 1,861,502,815 of NC_140590.1, read as the reverse complement.
CGTGCACGCCATGGTGCAGTGTACGGCGAGTGCCAACTAGATTATTATTGCTGGCTAGGTGATTCGTGGCTCAAACCAGTCGTTGAAGCAATACTTATTGATTGACAGTTCTTATGTTGGCCGCCCTCGTGGACTCAGAAGGGGAGAGGGGCAGGGTCTGGGGGACCTTCACCGGCGTGGTGAGACAACTCCAGCAGCATCTTTAGCCCGCACCCTGGGTCAATTGTATCCCACTCACTAGGTACAGTTCAATGCGGGCGACCCTATTAACCATATGTACTAAGGGGCGTCAGTCCAGAAGCCGCTCGTGTGATAGGATGGTCCAGTGAAGCAGCTCACAGCAGGAGAGGGCCACAGGTAGTAGGAGCCAGATCCGGTAGCGCGGCGTGCGATTCTGTGGCTAATTCGGGCACATTCATCTTGCTCTCAGCGCCCCCACTGCATCAGGAGATCCCCTAATCGTAGGCCACTCGATGCCTGAGCGGGGCGCTGCCTAGGGTTGTCGAGGCAGTCCCAGCAGTCATCCAGGGGTGTAAGGGGGTACAGGACTAGAGTCAGAAGAGACCCTGGCACTGGGGCTCTACTATGCAGCGCAAGGGGGAATTCGACTCCCCGATTCCTCCGAAGGCAAGGCTCTGCACATCTCTCCTGGCAGCGCAGCTTGAGGTTCACCGAGCCCGCTGGCGGGCCCCGTGCTGCAGCCAGTGTTTAGCACTTTTCAGCTCGGGCACAGCGGTGCACTCATGCGCCCAAGACAGGGCTCCTGCAATGTTCCTCTGTCTCTTGGCCACGTTGCAAGACCGCCGCTGACCCGGTTCATTCAGTGTATCCAATCAGAGGGTGAGGGGCGCGGGCCCTCCGCAGGCCCGGCCACGGTCATCGGCACATCTCACCCCCCGGCTTCATCAAGTTAAATTACACCACTCTCTGGGACAGACCAGCCCCACAGTCCCGCGGGTGCAAGCGCAGATTTCCATGGGTGTCAGGGGTAGAGTCAGGCTTCCATTTCCCGCATCGGGCCCAGGGTGGGTGCACAGTATGGCGTTGCCTCTTCGGCTGGGGTTGTAACTTCGGTCACGTTTCCTTAGAGCCGAGCTTATCACAGTGCGTTGCCCTTACGTCTGTGCAAAGTGGGGGGGAAGATTACGGTTGGATGGCCCCCAATTCCGACATCATTGCCAGGATTTTCGGGTACTACAGCGGAGCTCCGCTAAGTTGCGGCTGCCATGTTTGGCGATTAGTTGCGCACCCCAAGCCAAAAGGACAAACATTGCCTGAATGAAACAGTGAAAAAACATACATTATAAAAGTTATAAGAGGTGCCACATATATAAAATAAATACTGTTCAAACATATTGTTATCACATAAAACCAAAAAAGTTGATCATAAAGTAGGCTTGGTGTAAAACAAGGTTCTCCAAAGTCAACCCAGGCGGGCCAATTCCATGCCAGATTTTAAAAGTAAGTAAGTAAAGGATTTGTAGAGCGCACGAATGCCGAGGCATCTTGGCGCTGAGAGTAACATGTGTCGTATGCTATCCAGGGATAGTAGCAGAATTATTTTGGGGGGGATTAGCCATGTCTTGAGCATTTTCCTAAACTGAAGTCTGTAGGATAAGCTTCTCCTACCCCATCTAGCTCTTTGACTTTTGGGGACCCATACTAGTCCTGTGTTGGCTGATCTGAGGTCTCGCTGTAGGGAGTACTAAAGAAAGAGTTTCTGCATGTCCAATGCTCCCCCACCATACAGTGCCTTATGCACCAGGCAGAGGGCTTTAAATTTGACACGCTGTTGGATCGGAAGCCAATGAAGCTGCCTGATGCTACTAGAGATGGAGTGGAATTTAGGAATGTTAAGCAACATTCGCACTGCGGCATTATGTAGAGACTGAAGTTTAACTACCTGGTACTTGTCAATGCCCAGAAACAGTGCATTACCATAGTCTATTTTTGAGAGAATTAGTGCGGCTATTACTGTTCTTCTTAGATCCTGGAGAATAAAAGGCAGAACCTTTCGCAGGATCTTCAATAAGAAAAAAAAAGAAGAGGTCAGGAGCTTGATCTATCCTGCAAAGTTTAACTGGTCGTCGAACATCACTCCCAGATATATAGCCTTAGCAGACAGGAGGGGGCAGCTACCTGCCTCAGTTGGCCACCATGCTTCATTCCATATGGGTGGACATTTCCCAAACTCCATGACCTCTGTTTTATCTGTGTTCAGTTTGAGAAAATTCTGATTCATCCATCCCATAATACATTTCAGGCAATTATGGAAGCTGCCAGCTGTGATTTCTACACTGGAAGAGATAGATGTAACTATCTGAGTGTCATCAGCGTAAGAGACCATCGAGAAACCATGCGCTCTGATTAACATGGCCAGAGGGGTGACGTAGATGTTAAATACAGTCGGCGATAGTGTTGAACCTTGCGGTACCCCATAAGATAACTGCATTTATCTAAAGGGGGATATGCTAAAAATCTGACATGGATCAAGCCCTCCAGGACCAACTTTGGAGAACCCTGGTGTAAAACACGGATAAAATGCTTCACAGTACATTAAAAGTTAACATTTGTTTATGCTTTCCTGAGTCTAAGAGCTTGACGTACATAGTTGATAGTAAGACAACAGTATTCAGATTCTAAAAGTTGAAGGCGCTGCAAACACTTTTTATAAGATATAAGAAGTCTATAACAGTATTATTAGGTAGGTATTAAATATAGTTTTCTCTGGAACACTATAGAAGAAGATAAAATGAACCAAAGTTTGCTTAGAGAAGTTGTTGCAGGGACTCGAACCAGGTACCTTGGTACCATGAAATGCAAGGTACAAAGTCTAAAATGGGTTAGGTAAAATCTATGGTCACTATTTAATATTGTTAGGGTTTGTCTTAAGAACCATGCTCAACCTCATGCAGAGTCTTAAGAATGAATACATATTTATTAGATTAAGTAAGAAAAGTTTCATTCAGGTTTCATTCAGGTGTATTCCATGAGTACTTTGTCAATGTCATGTGTTTTCAACATCAGACCATTTGATAAGTCTAAAGAGTACTTATGTTTCTTTTATATTAGTGTATTATATTATTTGTACTTTGCCAGTGCTTATTTGCCAAGTCAGGTTTTGCTATTATGAAGCCTCCAGGAGTTAGAACTCCTTTACACTGTAAGCACGTTTTGGAACACAACCCATGTGCAGCATGCACAAGTCACGTTGGATTCTAAAGACAGTTGGTCCATGTGCTGCACGTGTTTTTTCCTTTCGCATCTAAGCAACCCCACCCTCCTGAACATCTGTTTAAACGGGAAGCGAGCAAACACACGCGCTTACGCTCGTTATTGTCTTCACTCACCTGGAGTTTGCAGTCCTGGATCCTTCGCCGACCCGTGTTCCCTCTTCAGTCTTCCCGGCACCTCGAACGCGCTGAGCAGCCTTTCCGGTCCAACCTGATTCTTCTTCCCCTTTGCATCAGAGGCAACCTGTTTCTTTTCATTCCGGTCCCATTTTTGTTTAAAGGCGCCTCGTCCTGAAAAAAGGAAAGTAAGTTAGCGGTCACGGAAAAGACGTGCAGGAGATTACCGTAAGTGTATTTACATATTATATTGGAAAGGAAAGACAAAAGACATCGGATTAAAGCAAACGAAACTATTGGCGATTTTGGAATCAAGCAAGAAGTGATAAGATAAAAACTTTACTTATCTTTTATTAGACAATTAAGCTTCTTGGCATAAATCAACCCAATGGACCTGTTAAAGAAAAGAAGGACATTATAATGTGAAATAAGGTGCTTTTTTACAAAACAAATCGCAATTTCTTCTTAAGTAAGTGTACAATAGGCGCCAGGCATCATATTATTATGTTGTAGTATTAAGAAATTAGAGGAAATCAATTTTGGGTTGGATTCCTTCTGCGAATATCTCCTCAAAAGAAAAACTGAGAAATTGAGAAAAGACATACGACTGTTCTCTCAGGAACGCACCTACCCATATCTTACAGAGAATTTTTATACATCTAACAGTGAGAACATATTGGGTCAGGGATCATCCATCTGGGGAAACAGATGGGTGACCACCCTCTCCGACACCACTGATTCAGACAGTGAGGGCCCCTTACATCAAACCAACAACTATCAATCCAGACAGGAACTATATGATAGACCCCTACAAACAACCGTTTTTTAGGGAACAGACGGGGCAACTACCACACGAAATTTCGAAATCATCAACAGAGAGGATATTATCAAGAGCAGGAACAACCTCAAAAATATCTCCAGACTCACAGTCAACAGTGCTGGAGAACTTGAATTCTATTCCAGTATTCAATTTATCTGCCGATAGCACTGAAACTAATACCATCACACTCCTCTCTAGAGGTCTATCGTTTGTTCCCACCTCTACTCTCAACAGGTTCGAACTCACTAAGGACCTCTTTTCATTCTTCCGATGGATCAGATTAAAAAAGTTTTTTCAAACTAGGCCCACCACATTGGAAGTTAACTCTTCTGGATTGACACCTACGTCCAACTTCATTCCGTGCTTAGAATTTCTCGGGCCTGAGGTGGAGATCTTCGAAAAGGCAGTGATGTGTAAAATTATCAAGGCAACTAGATTTGTTCTAAAACTCCCTTTCAGTATGTCCAAAGAAGAGAACACAACCCTTCATTCCCTCAAAGACAACAACCGGCTCACCATCAAGCCCTGTGATAAGGGGGGAGGTATTGTGATCTTTGATACAACACAGTATGTTGAAAATATGTATGAACTACTGGGATCACAGAGGCACTATAAAAAGATTAGCAACAATCTGGAGCCCAGTCTCAAATGCAGGATTGCTAAAATTGTGGAAAGAGCCATCGGGAACGGTACCATGTGCAAAAAAGAGGCCGAATTCCTCACCCCTGAACATACCCGTATACCTGTTATATATGGTGTGCCTCACAAGGATGACAAAAATCCCTCCCTAAGACCTATTGTTTCCACCCTCGGGGCAGTCACCGAACCCCTATCGAAATATGTCGATCGGTTCCTCAAACCCATTGTCCACAAACTTCCATCTTATGTGAAGGACACAGGATATTTCATCTCGAAGACAGAGGACCTCCCTTTAACGACCAAAGGGAAGTCCTAGTCACTATGGACTTGGAGGCCCTATATACTAACATTCCCCAAAAAGGAAGCCATGAGGGTAATCGGAGAAGTCTTAGTGTTTGAGCTAGACTGTACCAACTCCACGTTCACACTGGAATGTCTGGACCAGGTCCTGAGTGTAAATTTCTTTGCATTTAACGGCGACCCTTTTCATTAGATAAAGGGAGTCAGCATGGGGGCCACCTGTGCACCTAGAGTTGCCTGCCTGTATATGGGCCACTTTGAAGTTCACCACATCTATAATGAAATGGCACCATTCTTTGAAAATGTTTTCCACTCGCCACGCTTCATTGACGATATTTGTTTCGTCTGGAGGGGTGACCAGGAAACCTTGGCTGAATTCATCCTATGGATCAATGCATGCGATCCCAATCTGAAATTTACCACACACACTAGCAACATCAAAGTGGAATTTCTGGATGTGTGGGTTGAACACCACAACTCCCATCTGTTGGTGTCACTATACACCAAACCCACAGCCAAAAACACGCTACTAGATTTTAGTAGTTTCCATCCTCGGTGCCAGAAGGATGGTATCCCATTTAGCCAGTTTCTTCGTCTTAGAAAAAATTGTTACTCCATTAAGGACTTCATGACCCAAGCCGAGATTCTTAAATCAAAACTTACCATGAGAGGATATCCTATCAAATTAATCATAAATTCTCTCAAGAGAGCAAGGTATTACGACCGTGAGAGTATGTTTAGAGCCAACAACAAACAGCAGCTAGATAAGCTTGTCTGTGTGACGAAACATTCTGACATTGACAACTAAGTATGCCAAATTATTAACTGGCAATAGCATTTACTGAACATCAGCGAAAATGAACCTAAACTGCCCAGACCCCTCTTGGCCTTTAAAAGAAACAAAAAATCTGCCAAACTGTAATAATAAGACTCCATCACATTGAAAGATCAAAGTGGAGATTTATTGGTAATTGTTCAGATCCAGCATCAACGGTCCAGTCTGCAGCTCAGCTCCTGAACTAATGTCCAACCCTCCCCCAACATTCTATGACATCCTATAGTTCTGCTGAGCAGCATTCTTAACCAGATTACAACACATCTCCCTCACCATGAAATAACTAAAATAACAATGACAACAGAATAAAATAAGAGATAACAACAGGAAAAAAAATTCATTAATATGAACTCACAATGTAAAGCAAGTTGGCATGCATATCACAGGAATCACAGATTACGAACCCAACTGCAATGCAAAGTTCATTACATAACATAATCCTTGAATTTGGCAGGAAGATTCCTATCTCTTCGAGTAGTTCTCCTGAAAACAGAATCTCTACTCATAACTTGTTCCTCTTCACGAGCAAGAGTACCATCATCAAAACTATTACCAACATCACACTCTTCCTCTACAGGATGGCGCACATTCGTGGATCTCTTTAAACACTTCACCAGTCTAGACATGCTCCACACACAACCAGTGTTCACTCTCACAACATTTTTCCTAATAGAAATTATCGTAAAAGGACCAATGAAAGAAGATTTCCCCTTCAACGTGTGTTTAGGGTTTTTTACCATCACTCTATCATCGATGTTCCACTTCTTACTCTTCACTCGCATCCTTGAGTCATAATCCGCTTTATACTTGCTCTGATAATCAAAAATTCTCCTATGTTTCTCTCCCACAGGAACTACCACACCAGAGCTCACAGGCAGCCAAGATGGATTTAACTTCCTTCCCCTCAAAGCCTCAAAAGGCGACAACTGAGTGACCGCACTGGGCGTCGTACGATGCGCCCACCTTGTGTCCCTCAAAACACTACTGAATGAAACCCTAGAGTTAAGAGAGCGCTGTGCACAATCCTTCACTACATGGTTCATCCTTTCAGACAAACCATTTGCTTGAGGTGCATACAGTTGCAGTTTTCTGATGCACAATGTTGTGATCTTCGAGAAACTCTCGCATCTCATGAGATACAAATTGCACTCCATTATCTGTAATTAAAAACTTAGGCACGCCTTCTGAGACAAAAACATCCTTCAAGAAATCGATTACAATCCTCGTGTTCACCGAGGAAACACATTTCGTAACTACCCATTTAGAAGTGTAATCAACAAGCAGGATGACAAACCGCTCATATGACGGCAACAACTCAAAGGGGCCCACAATATCTAGTCCTAATTTTGACCAAACAATATCAGGAACCTCAACAGGAGATAATGGCGCTCAACTGACAACATGAGACTTATCACTAGAGGCACAGGACACACAATCTCTGACAACATGTCATGCTCCTACACTTGCGGAGCCAAAGACGTAGACGTGAATATCGCGTCGTCTCGTTTCACGAACGAAGACGTGAACTAAAAATCCCAGAGGCGGGGCCATATCCGGGTGAAGACCCGTCTACCCCGGAAGTATAAAACCACGTCCAGGTCGAAGAAACGGCGCTTGACAATCCGTTCCGGATCCTGACTGCAAGCGGACGCTTTCTTTCCCGCAGCGAGCGAGAGAAAGTGAAATTTGTTGTGGCCCAGCGGAGAGGACTTCAAAAGACTCGTGAAGCAGAGAGGACTTCACAAGAGCGGAGGTATCGTACCGAGCCTCCGATTTCCGTGCTATATTCTAACGCTGTCTATGAAGACAGAAACTCCCGTTTTTTGTGGCAAGGTTTATCCTTCTAAATCGCCTCCTGAGTGCAACCCTTTACCTCGTACGTGCAGGGACCATGATCTACACATACGAGTCCATTGTTGTACATCCCGAAGTATTCTTTTCTACTACTTGGCTCCCCTCAGAGTGCGTCTTCGGGGCATAACTGACAACTCACTTAACTCTGTGTGGAAGGTGGGGCTTGAACTGGTAAGAACCCCTCTTTTTCGGGAACAAACAGTGACCCGAAGTGCAGGCGTTACGCTTCAGTGGACATGTGAGGTAACAGCGCATGCGTAACGCTGAGTACCGAAACTCAACTGGAATTTGGCACTAAGGTACGACGAGAAACAGTGCAACCCTCCAAGGGGTACTCGGGGTTATTAAGGAATTAGGGTTCATGCTTAATATCCTAATGTGTCTTTCTGTGTAATCCCTATAGGCAGTTGAAGCTCCTTCATAGACCCGACCCCCCTCCCAGCCGAAGACCCTCCTGTACCTTTTCTGTTCCTTGTCCCCTGGGTGCGTTCCCACAGAGCTGTACCAACTTACACTCTGGGGAGAGACGTGTCCGGTGGCGAAGGTAACCTACTCATCTCTACGTCGTCCCTGCTGGCTGCTACGCATAGGTTAGTGGTTTCTATATCTTTCCTGAGCTACTGACATCTGACACAACATCCTCGACCATACGATCCAGGCCACCAGTATCTCTCTCTCACTCGAGCCTTGATAAGACTCCTCCCTAAGTGACCCTCATGAGCTGTGTTGACAATCTTGTTTCTAAATTCCACAGGCGGAACAACTCTTTCACCCCTCATAAGATTCCCACCAATATATAAAAGTTCATCCCTGACAGACCAATATGCTCTCATCTCTTGATCCAATGTTTTGTAATCTGGCCAGCCCTGATTAATCCACAACTTCAACAATCCCAACTCTTTATCTCTGTCCACACCATCAGTCCATGCTTCCCGCATCATAGAAGACTCCGTAACCCAACACACATTGTCAACATCATTGTCAACACCTACTTCCACTAAAGGTAACCGAGAGAGACAATCTGCCGACTTGTTACTTGACCCAGGTATGTACTGTACCAGAAAATGATATTCTTGCAAACCTTCACTCCAGCGTTTAATCCTGGGTGTGATATATTCACTATGTCTGCAAGAAAATATTTGGATGAGAGGACGATGATCCGTCCTAACTAGAAAAGGAATTCCTCACAAATAAAATTTAAAATGTTGTACAGCCCAGAAAATACTCAAGGCCTCCCTTTCAATGCAGGAATAATTATTTTATGCTCCCCTAAGAGCCCTGGATGCAAACGCTACTGTCTTGTGTTCTCCGTCCACCACTTGGGAGAGCACCGCACCCAACCCCTTGAGACTAGCATCAGTAGTCAATACTGTCTTCTTGTTGACATCAAAATGCCCAAGAGTAGGCATCCTTCCAATCTCAGCCTTGATCGCATTGAAAGCCTTCTGACAATCACTAGACCACACAAAATGTGACCCTTTCTTCAATAGCGCTCTAATAGGCTCAGTCACACAAGCAAATCCTTGGACGAATTTAGAATAGAGCTCAGCAAGGCCCAAAAATGACCTTACTTCCTCCTTGTCCTTTGGTGTAGGAGCATTCACGACACTCTGTGCCAGTTCCAATTTTGGTTGAATACCATCACCTGAGACCACATGACCTAAGTAAGAAACTGTTTCTACTCCAATGCAACATTTTTCTTTTTTTACAGTTAGACCCTTCGCCTTCAGTCTTTCTAAGACCTCCACTAACGTTCGACTATGTTCCTCATTTCCTTTTCCATAAATCAAGATATCATCTTGAAAAAACATGATGTTACTTATGCCCTCCAAAACTTTCTTCATGACCCTCTGGAAACATGCCACTGCCGATGCTAAGCCAAACGGCATCCTCAAGAAGCGGAATGCTCCCAGAGGCGTTACAAATGAGGTGAGATGTCTTGAGTCTTTATGCAAAGGAACTTGGTGATAAGCAGACGATAGATCCAGCACGCTAAAAATATGGGCCCCTTTCAGTGTACTGAGAGATTCCGAAATATTGGGTAGGGGCTGTCGATCTACCCAAATCCACTCATTCAAACTCCTCAAGTCAACACACATCCTGACACCTGCACCATCATCCTTTGGGGCCAAAACAATCGGGGCCAACCACTCTGAGGATTCTATATCTTCTATAACTCCCAATTTCAACAACCTATCAAGTTCAGATTTTAGTGGCTCCATCATCATGTTCGGTACTTTCCTTACTTTATGCACACGAGGTACAGCTCGGTCTTTCAGAATAATTTGGTGCTCAAAACCTTTAAGACACCCTAAGTCTTCAGTAAAGACTTCTGGAAATCCGTTAAAATACACGCAATTTTGGTTACCCAAAACACCACTGTCAACCTCTCGATCCACCAACATGACTTGCTCCTTGGGGTCTTTAGCATTCGGATTAAGCATAATGCCCAAGTCACGTTGATGTCTCCATCCCAATAGATTATCTCCTCTTTCCGCCACATAGACTTTTCCCACAGTATTTCTAACCTTGAATCTAATGCGTGCTTGAATATACCCCAGAACATTTATCTTCGCACCTCCATAACTGACAGGACTGATGTCAGGTGGAAGAAGCACAACATTGTCGAAGCCCACCACTTCATCCCACTGTCTGTTCCCAATCATTGTGAAAGGGGAACCTGAGTCCGCCAGAACCACAAAGTCAAAATCGTCAACCAAAATTCTACATTCAGGCATCGTTAATTTACCACTATCGATCTCACCATTGCCACCATCAACATTCAAAATTATCGTGCGTACAACCTCAGTCTTCTTGTCTGAGTTACGAGTTGACCTACAAACTCTCGCATAATGTCCCTTGACCCCACACTTCATGCAAATGGACTCTTTGGCACAACAATAAGGATAATTTGAAAAATGAGAAGAACTGCCACACCTAAAACACTTCATTTTGGGTAGATCCTTTGTCTTCTTTTCATTCTCACTAGAATTAGGACGAACTTCCCTGTCAGTTTTAAATGGTAAATTTTTCGAGACATTATGAGTGCGTGAATCTTTTTCGGACGCTTTGGGCTTCTCATGAGGAGAAATTTTCGCCACATTTTCTGAGCACTCTAGGTTCTCTGCTTCTGTTACAACATGAACTTCACTAGTTTCCTTTTTCTCCTCATGGTTCTTCCTCATTTCTTTCACCCAAGAAGAGGTATTCTCCATGCCCTCAACAATTGCCACTGCTTCTATCAGCGTAGGATTGTAAGATAAAAGTTTTTCTTGCACACGGGTACTGTTTGTGCATCATACTAATTGGTCTCTGACTAAAGAATCAGAAAGGTCTCCAAACTCACATGTTCGTGCTAGGGTTTTAAGAGATGCAACATAACTTTTTACTCTTTCATTGCTACCTTGTATTCTAGTGAAAAACGTATGCCTCTCAAGCACGACGTTTATCCTAGGACCAAAATATCTTTCTAACATTGTCATGGACATCTCATAAACATCATTGGACTCACCCTCTCCTGTTCCAACCGGGATAAGATCCATGCTATCATAAATATTTCGTCCCTCAACCCCCAAATTTTGCAGTAGAATTGCTTGTTTTCTAATGGCTGAGAACTTCTCCCCTCCAATAGCTACAATGTAAGAATCAAACAAATTCCTCCACCTTTTCCATGGAAGTATGGGGTCACCCTTTTCCGAAAGGAAGGCTGGGGTTTGAGACATACTTGTAGAAGAGGTCATCAAAAATTAACAATTCAAATCTGTGTAAATGTGTTAATATGGTGCTAAAATCATATACAGTGCACACTATTGTATACCACCAGTAGTGTGGAGAAAATAATAAAAAAAAAAAAATAGTCACACTTCAAGTAGTCCGAAATTGCAAAAAGGTAGACAGTGCACAGTAGTTCCAAAGAGAAAATATTACTGTAGTCAATTATGCAGTCAAATCATGCTGTCTAATCATGTTACCGGTAGCGAAATCCAAATAACCACACAAACGTCTGAATATCCAAGAAGACGCGATGTTTTGTAGAGATAGTTCCGCAAGATGGCGCTCACGCAAGGTCACGCTGCGCACCCTTAGCGTGATGACGAAAAGGCAAGACGTCACAAGTAAGCTGAGAAGCTAGGAAGCGCCCGCAGATTCAATCCTTTGGCGCGTGATGAATCCTTCGGCGCAGTGAATGCAGGGCGCCACGAGGCAGAATGGAAAACGCACGCAGAGACTCGCGGTCTCCTCGTGTGCGAATGTTACCGCGATTCAAAAAAAGCAGCTTGTGACCGTTCAACACAGGTAGGAAAATGAGTAATCATACCTTGAAACAAGTCTTTGAAAATCCATAGAGGGTTGTGAATCATGAACCAGACCAATATAAGAAAGATTCCTTCAATCCACCGCAGATTCCCCGTAATTTCTTCGTTAATGCCAAAATTTTCTTGAAAGATCTATAACGTTAGCCACAACGTTAATGTCATTTCTTGGCAAAAGTATGTTGAAAGATCCACAACGTAGGCCACGATTAAACAGTCCAAATAACGGAGCTTTTACGTAGGTTCAAAAGAAAATCCAACCTTTCAAATCCAAGAAAGGTGTAGGGGAGTTAATGCTGGAAGTGCTTGTCCCCAATGAAGCCGAAAAGTCCACCGTCGCCTGTGTAATAATAAGACTCCATCACATTGAAAGATCAAAGGGGAGATTTATTGGTAATTGTTCAGATCCAGCATCAACGGTCCAGTCTGCAGCTCAGCTCCTGAACTAATGTCCAACCCTCCCCCAACATTCTATGACATCCTATAGTTCTGCTGAGCAGCATTCTTAACCAGATTACAACACAAACCTTCTAGTTAGGGTGAAGAAAACAGACTGAGAATTTCTGTCAAAAATCTATAATGGAGGACGACCCGGTCAAAGGGAACCACAAATGTGGAACTTGCCACGCTTGCCCTCATGCTATTGTGGCTGATAATATTAGGATAAACATCAGAACTGTGTTCCTCAAAGAGATTACCAACTGCCGATCTTCCAACATTGTCTACATCATTCTGTGTCCTTGCGATCTGGCCTATGTGGTAGAAACAGGCCGTGAATGTAGGAAGAGAATTGGTGAGCACAAATCCAATATCCAAATAGCCAAACAACCTGCACCATTAGTCAACCACTGGAAGGAAGCTAATCACACAGAGGGCGATCTGTGGTGGTCGGTCTTGGAAAATGTCATACCTCAACAAGGCAGGGATACTACTGGCATCCGTAGGAAAAGGGAAGTGTTTTGGATTTGTACTCTGCAAACCCGGGAAAAAGGGTTGAATGAACTCATCCCATGGGAGAATGTGATCCTTGAATGATCTTCCGACTTGTTGGCCTCCTCTGAACCCCCCTTCGATTGGGAGCTCGGCAGCTCTACCTGTCCACCTCTTTCATACGTCCTACTCATTGTCTCCTCTGGGCTTTCTTCTCGGTCTTTTGCGATTTTCTCCCTGGGGACTCTGTCTTTTGACCCCCTATCTCACCCCAGGCCCAGTCCCTACTGTGTTAGGGCTTCACAACATTCTTTTCAGACGCCTTTGCGTCTCATTTCTAGTTTGTATTAATTTTTTTGAGGCATTTTCTATTTCATTCTGGACATCCAGGCCCCTTTTCCTGTGCCCCCATGCATTTCTAGCTGCTCTTCTTGCCCCTGAGCTGGCACAAGAGGAGACTTGTGCGCGGCCTCCCTCCCCATCCTTCCAAACCCCCCCTATCCATATCTTTCGGGCTCCCATGATGGCCACAGCTGTGCGCTGGGCACTGCATCCCCACCCTCTCTTTTTTGGGTGACTGGGAGGAACTCTGTCATGCACCAGGCCATGCTTTTCCACCCGCACCTGGCTTCTAGTAGTCCTTGGCCCCCGGGCATTGTGTAGGTAGGCCCCATGTGGTGTCGGGCCTCAGGCCCACATGATGGCAAGGACGGTCACAGACACCAGGGGTTATGGTACAGTAAACTGGCCTTGAGTACATTCACCCGGGCCCTTTTATTAGCAGGCTCACGTCACTCGTGACGCCTGTGAGGGATGTGTGTGGGGGTGCAAGTGTGCCCACTCCCATAGGGGAGTGGCTCTAAACTCTATGCCTGTCGAGACACTAGAATGTGTCTCGCAGGACATAACATTCCTCCAACATTTTAATGAAAAACAAAAGCTCATTAGTTCAACATGTAGGGATAAAACAACAACAAAATATATACCACAGTGTCCATCAGCCTCTCGGGTCAGGCATCCAGGAGACAGCAAACAAGGACTGGTGATTCCGACTGTAGCAGGACAATCTCAGCAGGCATTCATCATTTAACCTGACCGGTTCAGGCCACAAAAGCTTGCTTGGAGGAGTCTGCGGCGCACTGGGAACGTACCGGTGTAAGCATGTCCTTTAGTCCCAGGTAGCTTCCTTTCACTGACATGGAGGATGATATGTGGTGGAGAACAACAGTTCATTGACTGGGTGCGTCAAGATCATGGTGGGAGTCCATGGTGAAAGTTCACTGGATTATTTCCGGATCGCCTGAAGTCTCTATGAGGCTGTCTTGCTGTGTCCGGTGACCTGTCGGTGGGGCAATGTCTCTTCCAGCTCTCCCGCCTGGGGAGGCCCTTCGACGGGCTTGCCACGGGACTGCTGATAGGCTGCGATGGGGCTGCGTTTTTCCCGGCTGGGGGCAGCTGCGAACCGCCGAGGAGCCAGTAGCCAGTCTCTCGCACAAACCTCAAGGGTGTATGGGTCTTGGCCAGGACATGCTCTCGCTGCCGCAGTTCAGGTGCAGACCAGTTTAGCGGGTAGCCTCCGAGTTTTCTTGTTGGCTAGTTTGGCAATAGCGTGGGACTCCACTCTATGTGTACACGAGATGGTGTCGGTTGACGCACTTGATGAGGACTGGCATGGTGGCATTGCCAGCCATGTGGTGAATCTGGACGATGGCGGATGACGACTTGCCTTGATGGTTGCAGGCCTTTAGTCTGGAGTCGATCACCTGAAGCAGGGAGTGGCTAGGTACCTCCATGAGCTCTAGGAAGGCACTTGCATTCTTGTACTTGGACGTCTTGGGCTGTTGGGACTTTGATGACGGTGGAGTAATGAACACGCTAGGAAATGTGAGCCATGAGACTCGGTTCGCGCAGGCTGTGCAGCTTACCCTCGGACTCCCGCTGAGCGGTTGCCAGTTCCTCTTTGGTTTATTCCCCTCTTCCCTTGCTGTTCCTGAGTCAGGACTCACTCCTGCTGTAGCTTGGGTTTTCTTCATCATCCGGCCCTGCCACTCACGACTCCCACTTCTGACTTCAGCTGTTTGTCCGATTTTTGGTGTAGACCCTCCGGTTACACTTCCACGTGTCTTGCTGAGTGCGGTGACATGCATATGGCACTGATGATGTATCTGCCATTGGGCTTGGGCGACAGGTGGCGAAGATCAGATAGGAGAGGAGGTTTCTGGATGGACGTCGTAGCCACTTGACTGCCTCTTTTGAATCTTGTCTTGCACCTCTGGCATTTGCGGTCAGGAGCAGGGATGCCACTCGACCCCAACTGCCGACACTCAGGGCTGGACGGTCTCACTGTGAAGCGATGGGAGCAACGCGGTTTGCGCTTGCTGCGGCTTACGTGTGGTTCTCCCTTGGTGCTATCGCCAGGGCCGTCGGTCTGCCTTGGTGGCTGTCTGGTGTCTTTGGAGGTGTTCTTGGCTTGTGGTGCTACGAGTCCTCGTGCTTCTCCTCTCGTTGTCTTTGACGCCCCTGTGTTTGTCCAGCTCTTCTGGGTGACATGATTTCCACTCTTCTTCTTCGGGTGCAATGACATGCACAATGTTCTAACAAGGCCAACAGGGCAGTTGAACTTCAATGGTCTCTGGACCACTCAGGCAAAACTTCAGTTGCTCTTCTCGGTTGCGTGGCGAGCAGCCACACATCTTTGGTGCTCCTTCTTCAGGCAGCTTCTTGATGCGCCTACTCCGGGTGTTCCCTCCCCAGGGAATGGCTTCCACGGGCAGTAGTGAGCTAGTGGCAGCGGCTGGCCACTTGTGGTGTACGACTCTCCTCTCATCAACCTTGGATCACTGACAACTCCTGCGTGAGGCAGTGTGAGGGAGGACACTGTTCTGCGTTTGGCCCCTTCCAGGCTCCATTGCTGCTGTGGAGATGTGGAGGATCTCCCTGCTGAGTCCAGCAGTGCTTCTTTTCTTTGGAGAGTTCTCTCTCTCCTGGGCATTTGCCTGTGCTGACACACTTCTGGGTGCATGCACCGCACACCTTGGACTTCACGCACTTCCTCCTCTGCGTGGGCGCACTCTTCTGGCACTTGGTGTGCTCGCTCTTCCTCCTTGCGGTGGTGATCGTTCACCACCAGGGGTGTGTGGTGCAGTCTTCTCATTTGTGGTGGCATTGGGCAGCCACTGGTGGTGCACGCTCTGCACCAGTCGTTCTTGCTTGCTGCGCATTTACATCTACCTTGGCTTGTTTGAACTTCTCCTTCAACGCAACACACAGGGCTTTCTCTGCTTCCCCTCTGCACATGGCAGATCAGAGTCATAGTGTCCCAGGGCTCTTTGCTGCTGAGTTTGACCACTGCATTGTGGTTCTACAGTAACTCAGTGAATGCTCTTTGTCCTGGTGCGTCTCTCCACCCTCTTACTTGTGGAGAATGGTGCTCCCTCAGTAGATTTGAGTGGAGGTACTGAGGCGTGCACCACCCCTAGGGGCACTGTGGCTTCTTTTCCATGAGGCAGCAGGTTTGCTGGAGCTGGGAACTACACTGAGGTGGTGATGCAGGTGAAAGGTAGTTTGTGGTGCTAGCAAGCCACGGTTTTCACTTGCTGTTTTTTTTTTTTGCCTCCGACAACGTTCCCAGGTAAGTGGTGCCACTGGGTAACTTTAAAGAGTACGGTAGTCTGTCTCCCACTGCAGGTAGTTTCATTGTAGTGGGCTTGGTTGGTTTGGCTGCAGTACTACCAGCGGCCACTAGATGGCAATGCAGCGCTTCTTTTGCAGGTCCCGGCAGTGTTCCTGGAACTGCGGCCCTGCAGTTCTCACATGCAAAGTGGAGAGTCTACCCTCGCTGCTACGGGTGTTCTGAAGAGGTAAGTGGGGGCACTGTAGTGTCCTAGCAGGGACACGTTCTAGTGTTCCCATGTGTGTATCCCACTATACACCCACCCACCACAGACGTCACTGGGTCAGGTGACGCTGCTAATAAAAGGGCCGAGCGCACGTGCTCGAGGCCAGTTAACCCACTACCCAACTATGTGTCAGCGTCCGTTATTGCTACCGAGCATGAGGGCCTAGGGCCCCAACATCACATTGGCGACGAGGGTTGTGAGCCCCAGCGTGCCGTAGCAGCCCTGCTGTTCGTGAGGGGGAGAGGAGTGCTCCCACTGAGGACACCCCCCCTCTGCAAGAAGGCGCGACGCGCCGAGAAGCCGGCAGGGCGAGGCGGAGCCCGCAGCGTGCCCCGAGGCGACCGGGAGCCCACCCCGCGCCTCAGGCGCTTGCCGCAGTGACCCTGGTGGAGGGGGAAGCGCCCCGAAGACAAGCGGACCGATCGGAGCCCACCCGCATCGGCCGCGACGCCGTGAGTCTGCAGGCGGAGGTCGGGTGCCCACGCCGATCCTACCGCTGTGCCCGGAGGTGCCCGGAAGTAAAGGCAAGCCGAGCGGAGCCCACCCGCATCGGCTGCGACCCCCGCAAGAGGCGTGTGCCACGCGGTGCCCACCCGCAGCCAGAGAAGAGCGGGGTACCAGCACCCCCTCCCCGCGCAGCCCGCGAAGTGAGGAGACCGGCTGCAGGGAGGGGGCGGTATTGACGTGGAAGCAAAGCGGAGGTCCAGAAACGTATTGGAGATCCGGCGCGGCCGGCACTCCTGGTGGTGCCGGGGATGTAGGGGAGTGGAGCAGCCAACAGTTTCCCCGCCCCGCAAGTCTGGAGGCGATCCTCCTCCCCCGCATGAAGTGCCTCGGTACACCCCCGCGAGGGAATAAAATGAACGCGCAGCTGGCGCGCGGCGGGGGACTGCAAAAGTACGGAAGAGGAGCCCACCCTCAGACACCGCATCACGGAGAGACCCCGTCTCCCCGCCCGCTCCCCGCGTGGCAAGCAAGCCGAATGAGGCTGCGGGAGACCAAATTAGAGCGCTGGCGGCCGATCAAGAGGCGTCAGAACCCCCAGTGCAGCCCGCGAACTGAAAGGGCCTGCAGGTAGAGAGGAGGGGAAGTCACTGATGTGGCCGAGTGGAGCAGCACCGGCAAAACCCCCCCCCTGCGCTCGGCCCGTGATGAGCGAAGGCCTGCTGCAGGGGGCGGGAAGCGTTGAAACAATGGAATGGTGCCAGCGCCGCCCTGAAAAGAGCTACAGAGCCCCCACTTTCCTGCAGTAACTGTAGCACATGTAGTGCAAACCGAGCCCCAGCCGCCATCCATAACGAGGAATAAACTATGCCCAATTCACGAGTGATGCCTCATCCAGAGCAGCTCCCTGACAATGCCTGTGCCCCCTGCCTCTCAATAAATACAAGTAAAAAGACTTACCTGCTGGCCTGCACTCCACTGCTCTGCTGGTAGCTCCAGCCCTTCTGTGCTCCACCGAAGCCTGCAACAAGGAAGACAACTCAGCAGAAAGTTCTGGCAGCCAAGAAGGGTGCTGCTGCATGGAGGAAAGCAACACTGCCATCTAGCGGCCACTGGTGGTACTGCAGCAACAGAGAAACAAACAAGCCTGCAGCAAGCCAAGGAAGTCCAGCAGCCACAGGAGACCGACTGATCGCAGCGCAAAGAAGAGGCAGCAAGGCACGTACTGCAAGGCCTGACTGATGCGTGAGGGTGAGCACACGGGAACGCGACGGAGGCGCACAGGAAGGCGCCAGAAGCGCAGGAGCGCGCCAGAAGGGCGAGGAAGAAGAGACAGTGTGCCACAGGGATGCAGCGACATCCCACAGCGATAAGGAGGAAGAAAGAAGAAAAGGTGTCAAGCCACATCCACCCCAGCGAGGACTGCGCTGTCGCCGCATCAAGTGGAGCGAACCCTCGAGAGAACTAAAGGACTCAGTTCAGATGTACACCGGACGCGGAAGGTACACTGTAACGCCCCCAGGAGAGGAACCCACTGAAGAGGATGGGCGCAGCAAGTATCCAACACCGGCGGGCAAGGATGTCGAGCCACACCCAGTGGCGCCAAGAAGCCACCACATCAAGAGATCATGGTACAAGGAGCAACGCTACACTGACGATGTACCACGACGGTACGAAGAGTAGCACGCACCAGCGCCTGACAAGGCAGCGGACACAGGTAGTCACACGACGTGATGCACCTCGTGAAGCCGACCAGCCAAATGGTCGCACCACAAAGGCCAAGCCGACCTGCCAAACGGTCGCACCACAAAGGTCAAGCCGACCAGCCAAATGGTCGCACCACAAAGGCCAAGCCGACCTGCCAAACGGTCGCACCACAACGGTCAAGCCGACCAGCCAAATGGTCGCACCACAGAAGCCGACTCGCCAGGAGTTGCAAAAGGAGGTGACCGACGCACGGGTCAATGAAGCTACAAAGCAAGAGGTCTGACGACAAGACCGAAGATATCCTGCCAGTGATCGGCAGCACGGACCATAAAGTGGTCCAAGAAGCTCAAGAAGAACCAAAGTAATTGGTGAAAAGGAGAAGAACGAAGCGGACCAAGAGTATGGCCCCACGAACTTCAACCAAAGTAACTGGTCAAAAGGAAAAGATGAGGAGAAGGTCACGACCCTAACTCGGAATGCTGAGGAAGATGGAGAGAGTGTTCTCGGACGAGGACAAGACCAGGGGGAACACGTGCAGAGTGCGCGCGCTGCATGGAGAAGCCTGGCCAGACCAAGAGGAGATGAGAAACGGTCCAGAGTAGGTCGTGAAGCGAAGAGAAGAAGATATCGGAGTGGCACGTTTGCCACTACAAGAAAAGAAGGAAGATGACATCAGAGTGGCACGTCTGCCACTAAAAGAAAAAGGGGAAAGAAAGAGATCTGAGTGGCACGGTTGCCACTGCAACAAAAGAAGAAGTCAGAGTGACATGACACCCTCACGGAGAAAGAAATAGAGGAAAGAGAGAAGAGTGTGGCAAGACTACTCACACCTCAGAGACAAGGAAGGTGACAAGCGTCAGAACACGGAGTGCAAGTCCTGAAGAACACCCGTGGCACGGAGAGAAAAACCATCTGTTCGACGATGCTTTCAGCACACCCGGGATCTGCAGAGGTGAGCAGGCCGGACCGTTCGAAACACCCACCTTTGGGGTTACACGGACACTGGTCAATGCCAGCCGTGGTGACTCAGGGGCAAAGGCCTCAGGGATGCCAGTGAGAGAGAGTGTCCCCGCGACGAGAGATGGTCATCAGCCGCCCTTCAGCAGAGGTCCCAGGAGGATGAAGACATTGCGCAATAAAGACAGGAGCCAACATCTACCCTCCAGGTCTGACTGCGGAATCTGAGGTGAGACCTGTCGTCTCCTCCGCACCCGCACTTATCGGCATGGGAGTAACACGATACAGGACACTTAACCCAGGCCAGATCTGAGGAAGAGGGCCTCAAGGATATCCCGTGGCAGGGGAACACCTGTGAGAGGGGCACCCTGGTGAGAGGGGTGTCTTGCGAATGACCCGTCTTTCTGCAAAACAGAACACATGCCACAGATAAAGAAAAGGACTGGACTAAAAGATGAACGGCAACATCTAGCGGTGAACCACAAGAACTCAACTGTGTTTGTCGCCAAGAAAGTAAAGCGAAGAAAAGACTGTGAGAACAACTTCAAGGCAGAGCCGTCAAACAGACTGGATCCATCGAGCACCCAGGCTGGTGCCACAGTGAACTGGTGATCGTCCGCGACAGGAAGAACATCGTCCGTGACAGGAAGAACATCGTCCGCGACAGGAAGAACATCGTCTGTGACTCCAGGCTGCTGAAGCGTGAGCGATTCTGCAGAAGTTTGGTCACTGTATTACAACTGTGTATATCTTTCTTTCTCCCCTAGGTTGAACATTGACTCTGGGTTTTTGTTATTAAAAATTGGGAGGAATGTAGTGTCCTAGCAGGGACACGTTCTAGTGTTCCCATGTGTGTATCCCACTATACACCCACCCACCACAGACGTCACTGGGTCAGGTGACGCTGCTAATAAAAGGGCCGAGCGCACGTGCTCGAGGCCAGTTAACTCACTACCCAACTATGTGTCAGCGTCCGTTATTGCTACCGAGCATGAGGGCCTAGGGCCCCAACATCACAGGGCACTGTGAGCTGTTGCTTGACTATGCTGGGTGGCTTGTCTGTCATCTGCCGTTCCCCCGGTCGATTTTACTGTGCCTGTTTCACTGTGGGCCACAGCAACTTTGCTGGGGGTGCGGTGCAAACAATACTGTGTAAATGCAGGGGTCGGGCAGGGCAGGTGCAGCCTCCCGGCACGTTGCTGCGATTCCTTTTCCGTGTTTGCTGTGCAGGCCCCAATTCTCATATGCGGTGTGGCTCAGTGACCTCTCAGTGGTGCTGCGGGCATTTTCAGAGATGGTCAGGACAGCTTTGCTCGAGCTGCGGGCTGCATGGCTGTAGGTGCCGGCGTGGGACGTTGTCCCGGCGCTATTATGTGCCGCTTGGTGACACTGCAGTGGTCACGGATGCCTTCCTCACTTACTGCATGAAGCTGTGGATGCCAGTGCCCAGTGGGGACACGCGCATTCTGGTTCAATGGAACAGCGCTGCAACTATCCTTCGTTGATGCTGCACTGAGGTTGCGGACACACATTGGCAACTGTGCAGACGGCACAGTTGCGGCCTTCCGCCACCTGCAGTCCATGTAGGTTCCGTCTTGCTGCTTGTGGGGTGCTGCATCACCAGTCAACTAGAGCCAATGCAGACGGCTGATTGCCACCCGTCAGGCCGTGCCGACTCTCTCCGGCACTGCACGGTTCACCGCCTCACACCAGGTGGGTGCGGCCTCTGGACGTTTGCGGCAGGAGCGGGTATTGTCATCTGCGCTGCGGGACATGCAGGCACACTTCAGGGGCCTCCGATCTGCTCCTTGGGCCGAGTTAGGCCACCTCGTCCTGTTCAGGCGTGCCAATTCCCCTCCCGGCACTTCCACAGCAACTGCAGAGGCGACCAGCGGCGTCAACAGTCACCTTTAGAGGCAATAGACAATCACACCTCACTAGCACACCGGCATGCAGAAAATATCGGTGTACAGTCGCTTCACCCTCCTTTTCCTCCTGTGCACATGGCGGAGTCGATAGCCGGTGTTTACGCAGGTAGGGGAGGCACTGCGCGTACTTACTTGATATGTCTCTGGGAATATGCTCTTGGCAGACCGCTTGCAGCTCAGGAGGCGAGGTCATTGCAGGAGCTCCGCTGGGACATGAGGTGTTCGCTGGGGTTTTCATGTGCCTTACTGGGAGATTGCTCCTCTTCTTGCTGGAGCAAGTGGCAGCAAGCTCGGGTACCTTGTGGGCACTGCACCAGGTTGGGACCTTTTTGACATGGGGCCTGTCCTACCTGGGGGTTGCAGTTTGTGCTCTACAGACGGCAGGCTTTTCAAGACGGACCATTGCCGTTCGCTCTTCCCTCTGACACGGCTGCAGTTACCCCTTTTGTTGAGGCGATGTGCTCACATCGACGGGTGAGCAGCAGCCGGTTGTGGAGCTCTACCACCTCTTTCACAGCTGAGAAAGGCATGTGGCACGGCATGGGGTCAGAACCCCTCATCGCCAATGTGGTGTCGGGCTTCAGGCCCACATGATGGCAAGGACGGACACAGACACCAGGGGTTATGGTACAGTAAACTGGCCTCGAGCACGTGCACCCGGGCCATTTTAGTAGCAGGCTCACGTCACTCGTGACGCCTGTGAGGGATGTGTATGGGGGTGCAAGTGTGCCCACTCCCATAGGGGAGTGGCTCTAAACTCTATGCCTGTCGAGACACTAGAACGTGTCTCGCAGGACATAACGCTCCACATCCAGTAATCCTATCTGCTTACCCCTAGTCTTCCCACAGCACTCATCAGTTCCCTTTTATTACACATTTTTTCATTATTATTAAAAAAAAAAAAAATCTTTTGTCATACGTCGGCCTGAGTTATTATTTGGCTGTTTGACACTTCAGAGGGCTGTATCCACTTTGCAGGGATTCTTTTCTCTCTTGTTCTTATTCTACTTTAATATGCGCTCACTCTGGGACGCCGCCTTCCATAGTGCCAATATCGGCAACACTCCCCTTCCCCCCCACAGCAATATCTTAGAGAAATAATCAGACAAGACACATTCTTAGTGGAGAAAATTGCTGCAGGTTTATTTGCATAACAAATATGCCAACATGGTGGGTTATCTTACGGGCGATCCCAGGGCAGGCAGCCCCTCACTGCCTGCCCACCTGATGAGCCAAAATTCACCGTGGCCCTAGCCAACCGGTGTTTGTTAGATTTGGGGGAGGGGATAGCTCCTCCCACCGGTGGACCACCAGTCCACCCCCTTACTCACGCCCCCCCTAAGAGGGGCGGAGCGTTGAGGCAACCCCCGGTTGCTCAGGTCCACAACCGCCCTTAGGACTAACGGGGCGCCGTCGCTCCTCCAGGGTCCAACGCGAGGACCTCCCTGGGGATTTTTGGCTTTAGCACCCTTACTGTGCTCGTGCAGAGTGTACCCTTCTGTACCTTACAGCCTCTGGATCGCCCTGTAACTCCGCCACAGCTCTGGATGTGGCCACCGTCACAGCCAGGGCCCCCCACCAAGGTAGGCCTCTTCACCTTCTTCTTGCTGACACCAGAGCCTCTCCCATGCCCAGCAAAATAAGTCTATGCCCACTCTGAGAGGTGCGCCCCTTCCTCTTTCAAACTCCCAATGGACATAGCATGAGCATGCAATGCCTGATGACCAAACCCCCGTTCCTCAAAACTGCGCCTGGCACTGTAAACTCTGCTGCGTGAGGAATCCCTGGCAACCTCTGACCGGGCCCCTCGCCACACTCCAAGTGAGGTTATCTCTGCCCATCGTAACACCCATGCCTACCATAGGTTGCCTAACTTACACCCAGAGTATTTCATTACTTGCCGCAGTGCCCTCCTATCCCGGAAAGTAGAATCATGCCTCCCCGGTGTCCGACCTAACTTTTGGGAGGGGAGACAGCCCCCAGGCCGTGCTACAGCTTCTACAGCCAGTTGTACCAGTGCATGCTTGGGACCCCCAACCACATTATCTCAGTGGAGTACCGCAGCTTCTCCAGCAAGCAGTTCTAGCGCATGCATGGGCCCCTCAACCGAATAAGTCAGTGTTGGAAACCCATGCCTCTAATTCTAGAATTTCGCCCGTCATGTCAATCCCAGGCCGCACGGACCGACCTTTGATCCTGGCAAAATAAAGGAATACTAAGTTGCTAACAACCTTTATTGACCTCAAACCCCTGTCTTAGAAGCGCAGCAAGTAAAATGCAGAGTTAAAAGCCCCATCATTTTTTTTGTTGTTTTTGAGCTTCGATGCACCGGTACTAACTGCTCCTATTACCTGGAAATGTGTGGTGCGTCCCCTAGCTGGAAAACTTATGGGTGTTGTTGGACCCGGCCTCATGGCGTGGTCCTGACCCCCTTTTTCAGGCCGACCGGGGACCTCTCCCCCCTTCGGGGTCCCCCCTGGATGGTACACATCTACCCGCACCAGCCGACGGGACCCTGCTCACCCCGGCCGCGGCCCCAGCGAAACCCCGACATCGAGGCACCAAGATCCGGCCAGGGGGCACCACGTGGCCACTCCACCGATCCCGGAGGAGGGGAGTTTCGATGGGACCCCCAACCGCCCTCCAACGCCTGGGGGCGATCGCTCTTCGGCCTCCCTGGGCGCTGGCGCCTCTCCCGCTGGGCGGCTGGCCTCTCCCAGCCCGGCCTCTCCGCCCCCCCGGGCACCAGGGTCCGGGCATCAAAGGGCTCCAGACCTATATCTGGGGAAAAACCGCACCAGGCCGGCAGTTGTATCCTGGAGTCGGGAGCCCTGCTGATCGGATCGCGGCTGACCCTACGGAGAAAAGACTCTTTCGCCTGGAACTGACCATCGAGCCCTGCTGACTACGTCGCGGCTCCATCTTACTGAGAATAAGATCTTCACAGCACCATCGGAGCCCTGCTGACCTCGTCGCGGCTCGAGCTAGCTGAACTACCATCGGAGCCCTGCTGACCTCGTCGCGGCTCGAGCTAGCTGAACTACCATCGGAGCCCTGCTGACCTCGTCGCGGCTCGAGCTAGCTGAACTACCATCGGAGCCCTGCTGACCTCGTCGCGGCTCGAGATAGCTGAACTACCATCGGAGCCCTGCTGACCTCGTCGCGGCTCAACCCCTTCGAGCCGCCCCTGTGTCCGGCACCCGACGCTACGGCTCCCGGAGTCCCTCCCAGCTTGAGACTTAAGACCTGGGCGCAGGGTACCCCCGTACCAGGCTGGTACTGAGACTGTCCCGCTACCCCGTCCCCTCCACAACTTTGAGACTCTTTGCGGATCCCTCGATCCACCTGTAAATATTGCCAAAGGAACCTACTATAATTGCCGATAAAAATATCTGAGAACTGATACCAGTGTCGAGTCCTGTGTGGTGGTGTTACTGGACTAGTACGATTATAAGGGAAGGACCCCATCTAGGAGGCTCCTCAGCGGCGCTCGGCGACTTCCTTGCAGTAAGGAGGCCCCCTGGGTGGTCCCGCCGACTCCCCAGAGGTCCGCCTTCCAACATTTGGTGGCCAGCGACGGGATCCGAGCCGGACGCAAATTGTACAGCAAGTAACTCACCCGCTACCTAACCAGACGCAGAATTACCATGAGCAGCCAGGAGACCACCACGACCGCGGGGTTCCAACAAGAACGGTTGGAGGAATATACCCACAAAGAACTCAAACAGTTCTGTAAAGACAAAGGCATTCCGACTACCGGATTAGGCTCAAAAGAGGACATGCAGAAAGCCCTAAGAGCCTGGGTAGAGTTCGAAGTAGCATCGCCCCAAAGCGAAGGAACATCAACAGCAGCCCCGGCAAATGGGGGAAGAAACAGCATGGAAGCCGGCCTATCCCCGGAAGAGATACGAGAGCGGGAGAGGGTCCGGACCCATGAGTTAGAACTCGCACAACTCCGGCTGGACGGAGAACTCCTGCTGGCAGAAAAGAAGTTGGTCCTAGAGCAACTACGGTTGCAAGAAGAGATTGAGGCACAGAGAACTGGAGGAGAAAAGGCTAACCCTCGAGCACGAGCGGAGCCTCAAGGAGCTTGAACTTAAGTCCAAAAGGGGGAGACCTGCACCCCCGGAAACAAGGACACTCCTCCGCCAACAGAGGCGAAGGTACACATCCCCAAGAATGTCGTCAAAGAATACTACAAGAACGACGACATCCAACAATGGTTCAAAGCCTACGAAGTGGCCATGACCTCCCATCGGGTACCCCGGAAGGATTGGGGTGCCGGCCTATGGGGACGATTCCTCAGCGAGGGTCGGGACACCCTGCTACAGCTCCCGGACGACGTGATGACCTCGTACGATCACATGAAGGAGGCCCTGCTCACCCGCTATGGCCTAACCGCAGAAATGTACTGCCAGCGCTTCCGAGACTGCAAGAAATTCCCCGGTACCACTTGGGTGGAGTACGTCGACTTTTTTAGCAGAGCCCTGGAAGGGTTGATCAAGGGCAGCAAAGTCACCACCTACGAGCAGCTGTTCGACCTCATTGTCTGGGAGCACCTCTCCAACAACTATTTCGTCGAGCTAAGACAGCACCTCCTCGACAGCAAACTGACCGAGCCGCGGAAGCTCGCCACCGAGGCCGATCGGTGGGTGAAAACCCGGGTCCCCCGGAACTCGATGGGGGAATACCCACGGAACACCACGGGACCCCCCCGCCAGCGCGGCGGAGGAGGAGGGTCAAACCGGTACCGAGACTTTACAGCCGGGCCGCCCCGGAGTCCGCCTCGGGGTCCGCCCTCGAACCGCACGTCCCCGACCCTAGCACGAAGGGGGACCACCCCAGCCCGACCAGGGCCTCGGCCTACAATAACCTGCTACAGCTGCAAACAACCAGGGCACTATGCCAGTGACCCAGCCTGCCCCATGAACCGACGAAGCGGGACCACCGGGCCCCCTCCCCGACAGTTGGCGGCCGCAGCCCTGGGGGAAGGGGAGGAGGAGGAAGAGAACACCGACGCCGGGTCCACCGAGTGGGAGCCGGCCGCCATGTCCCTCGTATGCCTGGGCATACGAGAAATGGTGCCCTGAACCCCCATCCCGAGTAACACCCAGTAATACCAGAAGTGGGTCACCATTAATGGACGCCGGGCCGAAGCCCTCCGTGACACTGGAGCTAGCGTGACCGCTGTCTGCTGCCACCTGGTGACCCCCGAACAGATCCTGCCCCATGTACTGTGCCCCGTCCGGACGGCCGACAACACCGAGAGCATGTGCCGGATGGCCCGGATTCCATTAGAGTGGGGAAGGTTGTCAGGCATGCTGAAAGTGACCGTCCGCGACGACGCCCCGGTGGACTGCCTCCTGGGGAACGACCTGGAAAGTTCCCCCTGGGCCCAGGTTGAGCGCCGGGAGCATCTCGGGATGCTGGGACTGCCCGAATGGGCCTGCGCCACCACCCGGTCCATGACCGCCCAGACTCACCGACCCACCGTAGCGGCGGCCCCCGACGAGCCCGAGGGGCCCGAACCACCACCTCCCTCTGTCGAGGAGGAACCCGACGCGGATGCCGGGCCGACCGAACTTTCCCAGAACGAAATCGCCACCCTCGGCGGACTCCCTGAACTTGCAAAATGGCGCCACAACGGGGGCCCCACAAGGGAACAGTTCCAGCAAGAACAGAAAACCTGCCCCTCCCTCGAGGGGGCCCGACAGCAAGCGGCCGCCCAGGCCGCCGGTGACCAAACGGGAACTCACTGGGTCTATTGGGACAATGACCTGCTCTACAGTGAGCAGAAGATCGCAGAACTAGGGGCCGGTCGAGTGCTGGTGGTCCCCCTCCGATTCCGAGGGTTCCTCCTCAATCTGGCACATGACGTGCCCCTCGCCGGGCACCTGGGGCAGGACAAAACATACAGCCGCCTGGTGACCCACTTCTACTGGCCCCGAATGCGGAAGGACGTGGACAATCACTGCCGGTCCTGCCAGACCTGCCAAGCCAGCGGGAAGACTGGGGGACGGGTCAAAGCCCCTCTCCAGCCCTTCCCGGCAGTCAACACGCCGTTCGAGCGAGTAGGGATCGACATAGTGGGGCCCCTGGACCCCCGAACTGCCCTGGGTAACCGCTTCATCCTCGTGCTAGTCGACCACGCCACCCGATACCCTGAGGCCATCCCTCTCCGAACTGTGACAGCCCCTGTGGTGGGCCGGGCCTTAATGGGAATCTTCTCTAGAGTGGGGTTTCCCCGGGAAGTGGTGAGCGACCGAGGTACGAACTTTATATCGAAATACATGCGGTCCCTCTGGCAGCAATGCGGGGTCACCTACAAGTTCACCACCCCTTACCACCCCCAGGGGAACGGACTAGTCAACAGAACCCTGAAAGGAATGATCAAGGGCCTGGAAGAACCCCTGAGGCGGAAATGGGACGTCCTGCTGCCTTGCCTCCTGTTTGCTTATCGGGAGGTCCCACAGAAGTCCCTGGGGTTCAGCCCCTTTGAGCTCTTGTACAGCCACCCTGTCTGAGGTACCCTCAGCCTGGTCAAGGAAGGCTGGGAGACGAACATCCGAGATGCCCCTCCCGACGTCTACCGGTACCTCCGAACCCTGCGGAACCAAACCCGGAGGTTCCGGGCGCTGGCCGAGGCCAACCTCGAGACCAGCCAAGAGGACATGAAACGCTGGTATGACCAGAACGCCTCCTCAATTCAGTTCAAGCCAGGCCAGCAAGTCTGGGTCATGTTGCCGGTGGACCCCGGTGCCCTCCAAGACAAATGGACCGGGCCCTTCAAGGTGGTGGAGAAGAAGAGCCCCGTCACCTACCTGGTCGACCTGGAGTCCCCCAGGAACCCCCTCCGGGTTCTACACGCAAACCGGCTCAAGCCTCACTTTGCCAGAACGGAACTAAGCCTGCTGCTAGCCACCGACGATGGGGGCGAAGGCGACTCCGAGCCCCTACCCGACCTCCTGAGGACCTCCGACCAAGACGGCTCCGTAGAGGGCGTCAAACTCTCCACCACCCTGACCCCGGAACAGCGCCACGACTGTCAACAGTTGCTACAACCCTTCGCTGCCCTCTTCTCCCTCACTCCCGGGGTCACTCCCTGGTGTGTCCACGACGTCGACACCGGGGACAGTCCCCCCATGCGACACCAAGCCTACAGGGTGCCCGACCGAGTGCGTGCCTGCATCCAAGCCGAGGTCGCCAAGATGCTAGCCCTCGGGGTCATCGAACCTTCCGACAGTCCCTGGGCCAGACCAGTGGTCCTGGTGCCGAAGGCTGCCGCCCCAGGCAGCACCCCGGAACTCAGATTTTGCGTGGACTACCGAGGGTTGAATGCCGTCACCAAGACCGATGCCCATCCCATACCTCGGGCAGACGAACTAATCGACCGCCTAGGAGCAGCCCGCTACCTAAGCACCATCGACCTCACTGCCGGATACTGGCAGATCAGACTCACCCCCGGCGCCCGGGAGCGATCCGCCTTCTCCACTCTCGATGGGCACTACCACTTTCGGGTGATGCCCTTCGGCATGAAGAATGCCCCGGCGACCTTCCAAAGACTAGTGAACAAGGTCCTGGCCGGGCTAGGAGCGTTCAGCGCCGCCTACCTGGACGATATTGCCGTATTCAGCAGCCACTGGGCCGAACACCTGGGGCACCTCAGGGAGGTTCTGGCCGCCCTCCAGAGAGCCGGACTCACGATAAAGGCTAGCAAATGCCAGATAGGCCAGGGATCCGTGACCTATCTGGGTCATCAAGTGGGGAGCGGCCAGGTGGCTCCCCTCCAGCCAAAAGTTGACGCTATCAGGGCCTGGGAGCCCCCAGCCACCCAAACAGCTGTCCGGGCCTTCCTGGGCCTCACGGGCTATTACGGGCGGTTCATCCAAAACTATGGGAGCATTGTGGGGCCTCTCACGAGGCTTACGTCCAAAAAGCAACCCAAGAAGGTGAACTGGACGCCCCGCTGCCAGACGGCCTTCGAGACTCTCAAGACAGCAATGTGTACCGCCCCTGTGCTGCAAGCCCCCGACTACAGCAGGGAATTCATAGTACATACCGATGCCTCGGAGTACGGAGTTGGGGCAGTCCTGTCCCAAGTAAATTCGGAAGGCCTTGACAGACCAGTGGCCTTCATCAGCCGGCGCCTGCTGCCCCGAGAGCAGAGATGGAGCACCATCGAGCGGGAGGCCTTCGCCGTGGTATGGGCCCTCAAAAAGCTCCGGCCCTACCTCTTCGGCACCCACTTCCAGGTCCAAACCGACCACCGGCCCTTGCGGTGGTTAATGCAAATGAGGGGAGAGAACCCGAAGTTGTTGCGATGGTCCATCTCTCTGCAAGGGATGGACTTCACAGTGGAACACCGACCCGGCAACGACCACACCAATGCCGACGGCCTGTCCCGTTTCTTTCGCCTTGGCGAGGAGAACCCCCAAGGAGATGGGTGACTCTCCCTGCCTTCAGCTGGGGGGAACGCCTGTTGGACCCGGCCTCATGGCGTGGTCCTGACCCCCTTTTTCAGGCCGACCGGGGACCTCTCCCCCCTTCGGGGTCCCCCCTGGATGGTGCACATCTACCCGCACCAGCCGACGGGACCCGGCTCACCCCGGCCGCGGCCCCAGCGAAACCCCGACATCGAGGCACCAAGATCCGGCCAGGGGGCACCACGTGGCCACTCCACCGATCCCGGAGGAGGGGAGTTTCGATGGGACCCCAAACCGCCCTCCAACGCCTGGGGGCGATCGCTCTTCGGCCTCCCTGGGCGCTGGCGCCTCTCCCGCTGGGCGGTTGGCCTCTCCCAGCCCGGCCTCTCCGCCCCCCCGGGCACCAGGGTCGGGGCATCAAAGGGCTCCAGACCTATATCTGAGGAAACACCGCACCAGGCCGGCAGTTGTATCCTGGAGTCGGGAGCCCTGCTGATCGGATCGCGGCTGACCCTACGGAGAAAAGACTCTTTCTCCTGGAACTGACCATCGAGCCCTGCTGACTACGTCGCGGCTCCATCTTACTGAGAATAAGATCTTCACAGCACCATCGGAGCCCTGCTGACCTCGTCGCGGCTCGAGCTAGCTGAACTACCATCGGAGCCCTGCTGACCTCGTCGCGGCTCGAGCTAGCTGAACTACCATCGGAGCCCTGCTGACCTCGTCGCGGCTCGAGCTAGCTGAACTACCATCGGAGCCCTGCTGACCTCGTCGCGGCTCGAGATAGCTGAACTACCATCGGAGCCCTGCTGACCTCGTCGCGGCTCAACCCCTTCAAGCCGCCCCTGTGTCCGGCACCCAACGCTACGGCTCCCGGAGTCCCTCCCAGCTTGAGACTTAAGACCTGGGCGCAGGGTACCCCCGTACCAGGCTGGTACTGAGACTGTCCCGCTACCCCGTCCCCTCCACGACTTTGAGACTCTTTGCGGATCCCTCGATCCACCTGTAAATATTGCCAAAGGAACCTACTATAATTGCCGATAAAAGTATCTGAGAACTGATACCAGTGTCGAGTCCTGTGTGGTGGTGTTACTGGGCTAGTACGATTATAAGGGAAGGACCCCTCCTAGGAGGCTCCTCAGCGGCGCTCGGCGACTTCCTTGCAGTAAGGAGGCCCCCTGGGTGGTCCCGCCGACTCCCCAGAGGTCCGCCTTCCAACAGGTGTGCATAGACAATGCCTGTAAACATGTAAAGCCCAAGCTGTTAGCAGATCCACCTGCATAACCCAGACAAGGAGTCCTGCCAGAACTCTGTGTCCCTTTACCTTGGTTCCGAGTACCCCTGCCACTTTCAGATAATCAGTGGCCATCTCTGTCTCTGAACCTAACCCATGTTGCACTGGCTTGGGTGCGGGCCCTCAAGATCACTTCCCTGGCCCTAAACCACTTTCTCACTCTAAGGGCAAACCCTGGCAGCCAAAACAGGGCACTGGTGGGTGCCGCCTACCCTTTCTAAACAGGAGGTCGAACCCACGTCCCTTACATTTCTGCTGCTACACAGGCCTGAAATTGTAACCCAGGGCCACTTCTGGCACCTGACCCTTACTTGGACATGCCCGAGCTAGAAACCTAAATCTAGAAGGCCTGCCAACCGGCTGACCACCTCCCACGCCAGAGTGTCACGCCGCCACTCCATGGCCAGGCTAAACCAGATATAGATGTCTCGGAAGACCCATCTCTAGGCGCATGTCTGCCACACATTTCACTGCGTATCCTAGTCTGTTAAAACCAGGGCGCAAGGTAGCCTGTAGAGCTAAGCCCACAAAGAAATCGCCAGCCCCTGCGTGCAGACCAAGCATCCTTTTTCGCCCCGCCACAGAGACTTACATGTTACATGTAGCTCTCATGCACTAGCCCACCCTGACGTGGCCAAAATTGCAGTCACCGAATAATAGACAATGGTGTGCCCGCACTGGGTCCCTCCTAATAATACATTCTATATCATAACCCTAAATCAACTTGCAGGAAGCTAGAATACCAGTGCCAGGGTGACTAGGGGGTT
The DNA here is from genome assembly GCF_964204655.1 of Triturus cristatus. Taxonomy (NCBI): domain Eukaryota; kingdom Metazoa; phylum Chordata; class Amphibia; order Caudata; family Salamandridae; genus Triturus; species Triturus cristatus. Next base: position 1,861,470,355 of record NC_140590.1, on the reverse strand, counting down.
GCTGTGTCCCTGCGGACAAGTTTTTAACCCTATGTCCTATCCCTGAAAAGATCCCAGCTGAAGGAGTTTGTGCGGGCTGTCCTGGTCGACCAAAGGGTGGGGACTGGCCTGAGTCTCCCTGCCCAGAACTTACCATAGACACCACAACACCCAAAGTTATTGCTCACCGACCTGAGTGGCCGGCCCTTAGACCAACGGACCTCTAACCCCAAACAAGGTGACCTACCACAAACAACTTAAAATTGCCATTATGGTCACCCCAAATTCAGTAAACAGTACTGCTGGGAGCACAGGCCACCATCTTCGCGACCATCGGCGAAAGGACAGGCCGTGCTCATGCCCAAACCAAATGACACAAGCTACCAACCACACGTGGCACAGTTCCCTTGCCAGGTTGCTACGACCTTTTTACGCACCTACTGCAGGAGCCTGGAAATTGGTTCTTGTGCTCTGCATAATATAAATTAGTAAAAGATGCACGTTTGAACTGGTAGTGAAGAACCATGAACCTTAATGGGCCTGGCGGCGCAGGGCATGCCTTAATCTTCGAGTTCACCTGCTTTGTCCGACAGAGACACGGGACACTCTGCTGGGCGTAGAAGATAAGGTTTATTAGCTGCAGCTAAGCACAGTTGTCCCAGAAGTACGTTCAGTAGGTTCTTGGGAGACTGCCACTTTACTCCGTGGCGCACAATCTTTTATCGTACACAGATTCTCAAAAAACACCCCCAATGTATACATGGTTAACCAATGGGAAGAGTTTGAAAACAAGATATTAAATAACCCGCTTTCATCTCTGTTTGTCACCCTTCCCCACAAGTTAATCAATGGTAGTGTCTACAATTTGACTTGCAGGTGGCAGGACACATTTGTATGTCTCGAAGGGCAGTTGTGAAACAAGAGAATACAAGCAGAGAATAGCGAAGGACAGAAGATAAGATAAAGTAAAGAACGAATAATGCGAACCAACAGATAGTCGAAACAGGGATCAGTCAAACCAGACGAGGATTAGTGGACTCGGCCAGACCCTGAGACCAGTTTCATAAGCAGAGGCAGGGGGTTATTTGACACGTCGCAGTGTGAGAGGCAAAAACACTACGTTCGCCGCGCTGCCTGAGTGAGGGCAACACAAAATGGCAACGGGACACAAAATGGCGGCTGAATGCGAGCAAAATGAAAACCAGAATTTCCTCAGACCCTCCTTTTGCCATTACTCAGGCAAGCCGCACAGACTCATTTTAATCTGAATCGACCTCAATGGGCATGAGGTCATCAAGCTGTTGCTGCAACATCATTTTAATGTTCTCCGTCTTCTGTGACCTAGGCCTTGGGACACACATGGTGGCACAAAGACTGCAAATGGGGGGGCATCACTGCATACAGAGACAACAGGAAAAAATGATGGCCAAAACCACTCCAAGGAAGGTTAATACCTTCCACCCCCATTTGGACAGTAATCCCCCAAACCATCCCAATAAAGACCAATCTCCTGCGTCCTGATGAATTGACTCGGAGATCACATGTAATTTGGAGATGGCTTGTTATACCATAGGGGCATCGTCAGGTATATAAATGCAACAGCTAGATCCGATCAGTTTACAATCTCCACCACGATCCGCAAGAATAACATCTAGAGCAATCCGGTTCTGCAATGTCATGAGACGATCCGCCTGAAGTTCAGCTGTGAGATTACTCAAAGCTCCCACAGTGACATCTATGGTAGTCTCAACAACACAAACCAACTGTCTCATGGTTCTGCTGTTTGCCATTGGACCCCAGAAAGGGAGAAATCCTTTGAGGAAATCACCTCCCTCTTGTCCTGCCGTGTCTTTAGAATCAATAATCCCTCTGCCATATCTGCTTCTGTGATGACCTGAAGGAGCAGTGTATGTAGGAGGGAGAAGAAACGCTATATAGCATGTTCCTGAAAAATCCGTTGGTAGCCACGTGTAGGCTCTATCGTGGCAGACAAAATACGTGCCCTGAGATGGCACTAACGGTGGCGAGTTCTGAGATGTGTAAATGTATGTATGGGAACAAAAGCTCTTTCCTTGTCCAGTGTCAGTAGTCTGGCCATTCATTTGTAAACAAAAGTTACCTTGATGGGGTACAGTCCAAATTGGTGGAGATTTTCCCTGTTTAACTTTATCTGTAAGGCTGGCAACGTAACGAGTCACATTCCAACCATCATATGTCCGTTTCTCGTCAACAGGAACCTTACTATTCTCCACAATTCTGGCCATAGCTACCATTCCCTTTATCAGAGAACTATGACTAAAATCTGGTCCACTACCGTATGAACCAACAGAAGGTCTAAATCGGTTCTGATATGCATTTGAAAACATCACAAAATAGGCCCAAGCAGAACCTTCATAAGAGAACGGAAGTACTAAATATGGCATCCCTTTATCTGTGGTATGCGGCATAAGTCCACACACCCAACAGTCAGTTGTATTAACAGCCAATTGAGGCTGATGCAACAACTGGACAAATGAATTATTAAAATATTCTGTTCTCCTGATTAGTTCATGTTGGGGAAGTGTACGTAATTGATGTGGGGAGATAGTAGAAAGAAAAGGCAATGAAATAGAAGTAGGGACAGATGTTTGCTGCATAGCATGAACAACCCAACCTGCACAAGCCACTAAGATACTCAAAAACATAAAAACACACAATGTTATGCCACATCGACTGTACAATAATATACAATATTTTTTCCTCATCTCTTCCTTCTTATCCTTCTTTCCCAATTTGACATCCAATTTGACCTCACCATCTCTAGCCTTCTTGCTGATCTTTCTGCGCTACAACTTAACGCACTAGTCCACGCTCCTACCCACATGGCAGGCCATACCCTGGATCCGATCTTCACTAGCATCCAAGAGGCAGTCACTGATATTCCCTCCCCAATGGGATGGACAGATCACTACCTCGTTAAACTAATGGTTCCTGCACCTCATCGGCAGTTCAAAACTGAATCCAACAAACGCCTTAAAAGACCTTGGCATAAGCTCACCACATCCGCCTTACACAAAACCTTAGGTGACTTCCACTGTGAAACTCATCAGGAGATTGAAGCGGCTTACGCCTCGTTCACTACCTGGATCACCAATGGCCTCGACACTCTCATCCCAGCTAAACTGACTAAAGGACGCAACACGCCCTCCAATCCATGGTACGACGATACCCTCAAAACGCTACGCAAGGATTGTAAAAAAGCTGAGCGCCAATGGAGGAAATACTTTGATAATCAGGATAAAACAAACTATTTATCCAAACTAAAAATCTACCATAAAGCCATCAGATCCTCCCGCGCCTCATTTTATGCTAACAAAATCAGCTCTAACTCAAACCCAGCTAAAGCCATTTTTAAACTAGTCAAAGAACTTCAAAACCCTAGGGCACCATCTCCAAAAATCTCCTCCAACGAACAATGTGAGCAGCTTGCCATATACTTCGTTGAAAAAGTTCAAAAAATATATGCCACCTTTCTACAGAACTCCCCTCATTCCAGACAGCCTGCAACTTTAGCCCCCAGCCGTATTCCTCTCACCCAAATTCCTGCCATCTCGGCTGCCGAACTGAACAAACTTTGCAGGAAGGTGAAGTCTGGTTCCCCCGCTGACCCTATGAGCCCCTCTCATTTCTTGGACTCACTGGATCTTTTTTTATCTCCCATGTTGGACATCCTCAACCTTTCCTTTTCCTCGGGCTCTGTACCCATTGCCTGGAAACAAGCGTGGGTATCACCAATAATTAAAAAACCCTCCCTCGACCCTTCCAAACCGGAAAGCTACCGTCCAATATCCCTTCTACCCTGGCTATCCAAGATAGCAGAGGCCCATGTCAACGGCATTCTCTCGAAACATGTGGACCGCCACGGTATTCTGGATCCTTCCCAAAATGGCTTTCGAGCGGGCCATAGCACTGAGTCTGCCTTATTGGCCACCACCGAACATCTCAGGACGATCCTGGACTCCGGACATAGTGCTGCGCTGATTCTATTAGACCTCAGCGCAGCCTTTGACACGGTGTCCCACGACATCCTCTTGGAACGTCTAGAGGAGGCCGGTGTGACAGGCCGTGCTCTTTCATGGTTCCAATCCTTCCTAAAAGACAGATCCTTTAAGGTGTCAGCCCCCCCATTTCTTTCTAAATCTCATCCCATAGCCCAAGGAGTCCCCCAGGGTTCAGCGCTGAGCCCCTCCCTCTTTAACTTATACGTCCAGCCGCTTGCTGATGTGGCCAAAGAGTGGGGGCTTACGCTGGTCTCATACGCCGACGACACCCAGCTTGTCGTCACCCTCTCTGAAAGCCCGTCCACCGCGGCATCCAAGTTTAAAGAGGGCATGGAATCAGTGGCTCAATGGATGACGGACAACTACCTCCAGCTTAATGCCGGGAAAACCGAGGTGCTACTCCTCGGCCGAAACACCTGCCTATGGAATGAGCACTGGTGGCCGTCATCCCTTGGCACCATTCCATCCCCTAAAAACTGTGTAAAAAATTTGGGAGTTTGGATGGATGCCAACCTCAGCTTTCAGTCACATACTAAAAAGGTGGCAGCCACCTGCATAGGGCTCCTAAGAAACCTCCGGCCTATACTCGGGCTATTTGACTCTAAAGCTCGCCAGCTAATTATCCAGGCAACCATCTTGTCTCGCCTGGACTATGCCAACGTCCTTCTATTGGGAGCAAATAAAGCTGAAACGGCCAGGTTCCAACGCATCCAGAACACGGCGGCCAGAACTCTGGTCGGTCTCCCACGTAGATGCTCAGCCAGAGCCACCATCCGCAAACTGCACTGGCTGCCCGTAGAACAGAGAGTGAAATTCAAAGCTCTTATCACGATCTTCAAGATCGTCAAAAAAGGAAATCCCCCTCTGTTGCGAAAGCTGGCCCGACTCTATGTTCCTGGCCGTGACCTTCGCTCCTCTAATCAACTTCTTCTGACAGTCCCCAGAGTCAGACTTAGTCGCATTGGTGGCCGCTCCTTTAGCGTCCTAGGGCCCAAACTATGGAACGATCTCCCCCCCAGCATCCGCTCCATAGACTGTCTCCCAGTCTTTCGCAAAGCTATCAAGACCCACCTCTTCCCCGCTTTCTAGGGTTCTTGGCCTTCCCTCCCCCGTTTAGTAGGAGTTTGCTTGTTGCTAGCGCCGGGACACCCCATTGCTGGGGTAGCTGTTGCGCTTTACCAAATCTAGAAAATAGAAAATAGAAATCCTCTAAAATTGTTGCTCACGGCAATCTTCCTTACTCACTTGGCTGTGATTATTAGCCGTCCTATGACACTGCAAATCCTGGGGGCCTAGCCACTATACAGGTCACAAACCAAGACTCCTACCGTGACCCTGCAACCTGGACAGATGGTAAATTTCACAAAAGAGATGAAAATCTCAGGTATTCTTGACTGGTCTAGGCCTTAAATTATATTGAGTTCTGTTTAGCACAGTCTGGTCCTGAAATAATGTCTGTGGGTCTGTAGTGTTCAATCGGAGATGTGGCGGTACAGCTTCCTGTAAAACGTCGTCATCTTCTTTCTCTGACCGAGTTCCATCCAGGCGTGCGCTACTGAAAGGTACAAACCGGGGGACCTTTTCGGCTTCAAAATCACCTACACCCTTACGGACCCACTAGTCAAAAGGCAAGGGCAAGGGCACCTTTTTTCAGTGCACGCCATGGATCCAGTTCTTTTTCCCTTCGACTTTCACTGCTGTACGTGTCACCAGAAGAACTTGTTGAGGCGTCTTCCAACGAGGTTCCAAATTCCTTGTCCTCTGAACATTTTTCTCACAGACCCAGTCTCCAGGTTGGATAGAATGACCTGGGTCTGTGGAGGCCTCTGGTAAAGCGTTTTGAACCTGTTGGTGGAGAACACGCAATTTAGTGGTGAGGTCATACAAGCAGTCAATCAGCATTGGATACTGTATGTCAGAATACTTTTTAGGGCGAGGGACTCCCCAAACATTAGCTGGGCGCCCAAAAACAACCTCATATGGGCTGAGTCCTAAACGAGAATGTACAGATGTTCTAGTGAATAGGAGAGCCAAAGGTAAAGCATGGGGCCAGGCAAGACCCGTGCTGGCCTGTACTTTTGCAAGCTTAAGTTTGAGAGTGCCATTATAGCACTCTACCAAACCCACTGACTGAGGATGGTTTGCCGCATGGAATTTCTGCCTAATACCAAGGCCTGCACACACCTTCTGCATGATTTGGCCTTCAAATTCACTTCCATTGTCACTCCAGACAATGCGCGGCAAACCAAACCTAGGGAAGAATTCTTTCAAAAGAACTTTGGCAGTGGACAAAGCAGTGTTGTCTTTCAGGGGGTAGGCCTCTATCCATCTGGAAAAGGCACACACCACCACCAGAACATATTTGAGATTGTTGCATCGCTCCATGTGAATATAGTCAATTTGTAACCCCTCAAAAGGATATGTTGGGGGAGCAAAATGACCTGCTGGAGTTGGGGTTCACTTTCCTGGATTATGCATCAAGCAAACGATACAATGCTTCACCAAATTATCTGCACATTTTGGAATCCCTTCGTTCAGCCACACTGGAGCCAGAAGCTTACATATTCCTTTCGCACTGATGTGGGCTGGACCATGCGCCATAGCAACTACAGGCAGTACATAGGCGTCTGGTAACAGCCAACGCTGATGTTCTGACAATTCTACCCAACATCCCATCGCGTCTAACATTCCTGTACTTTCTTTCCACGTATTCAACTCTTTCTCTGTAGCCTCTCCTTGAATTGATTTCATACTTTCTATTGTGTCCTCACACATTCCTCTTTCCCTGACCCAATTTGCAGGGCCTGCAACATACATGCGGTTTATAGCATCCCTGGCTGTTTCTTTCGCTACCTCATCCGCAAAAGCATTCCCGCGACCAACATCATCAGTAATCTTCTTATGCGCACTACATTTCACAATTGCTATCTGGGTAGGCAAAGCAAGTGACTCAAGAAGATCAGTTACCAACTGGCCATGCTGTATTTTAGTACCGTGGGAGGTAAAGAATCCTCTTTCCTTCCACAAACGACCGAAACTATGTGCCACGCCGAACGCATACTGGCTGTCGGTATACACATTCACTCTCTTTCCCTTAGATAACACACACGCTCTGGTCAAAGCTATCAGTTCAGCCGCTTGAGCTGAATTATGTCTGATGCGTGCTGTCTCCACGATTGTATGTAAGGTGGTAACAGCATAGGCTGAAGTTGTCTCACCATTAGGGAGTTTAAAACAAGAACCATCCACCCATAGGATCCCATCCGGGTCCACTAGTGGTGTATCTTTCAAATCAATCCTACCTTTTGTCTCCTCCTCAGTACGGAGAAAACAATCATGTTGTTCCTGAATACCTTTCTCCTCTGGAAGAGGTAACAATGTAGCTGGATTTAAAGTGTTACATCGTTTGATGTGTATATGACTAGCCAAGAGCGTCAGCTCATGTCCAGACAAGCGAGCACTTGTAAGATGCTGCGTTTTCGTCCTATTTAGCAAGGTATCCACTACATGTGGTACCATGACAACGAGAGTGTTATCTAGCACCACTCCAGCAGATTGACGAATAGAAATCGCTGCTGCTGCTGTAGCTTTAAGACAACTAGGCAATGCCTTGGCTACTGGGTCTAACGTAGCCGAAAAATAGGCACATGGCCGCTGTTTGTCTCCAAACAGGGAAAGTGCTGGTTAGTAAACCATAATAATGTGCTATTCCAACTCCAAATCAAATTAAACTCAGGGAAAGTGCTGGATAGTAAACCATAATAATGTACTATTACAACTCCAAATCTAACTAAACTCAGGGAAAGTGCTGGAGAGTAAACCATAATAATTTACCAACTCCAAATTAAATTAAACTCAGAGAAAGTGCTAGATGGTAAACCATAAAAATTTACTATTCCAACTCCAAATCCATCTAAACTCAGGGAAAGTGCTGGACAGTAAACCATAATAATGCACTATTCCAACTCCAAATCAAATTAAACTCAGGCAAAAAATGCTGGATAGTGAACCATAATAATTTACTATTCCAAGTCCAAATCCAACTAAACTCAGGGAAAGCGCTGGATAGTAAACCATAATAAAAGTGCTATTCCATCTCCGAATCTAATTAAACTCAGGGAAAGTGCTGGATAGTAAACCATAATAATTTACTATTCCAACTCCAAATCCATCTAAACTCAGGGAAAGTGCTGGATAGTGAACTATAAAAATTTACTATTCCAAGTCCAAATCCAACTAAACTCAGGGAAAGTGCTGGATATTAAACCATAATAATGTGCTATTCCATCTCCGAATCTAATTAAACTCAGGGAAAGTGCTGGATAGTAAACCATAATAATTTACTATTCCAACTCCAAATTAAATTAAACTCGGAGAAAGTGCTGGATGGTAAACCATAATAATTTACTATTCCAACTCCAAATCCATCTAAACTCAGGGAAAGTGCTGGATAGTAAACCATAATAATTTACTATTCCAACTCCAAATCAAATTAAACTCAAGGAAAGTGCTGGATAGTGAACCATAATAATTTACTATTTCCAACTCCAAATCCAACTAAACTCAGGGAAAGTGCTGGATAGTAAGCCATAATAATGTGCTATTCCAACTCGAAATCAAGTAAACTCAGGGAAAGTGCTGGATAGTAAACCATAATAATTTACCATTCAAACGCTTTTTTGTAACGTGATTTTTATTAGTTTTTTTAAAAACAATACCATTTTTTTTTATATATTTAATATTTTCAAATTCTCAGCAAAAATTTTAAATACATAAATATTTAAAAATATGTTTTAATTTAATTTTTAAAAATTAACATTTTATTTACTAATACAAATTGTTGACACTTTTTAAAATGTATTACATTTTTTTAAAATTTAAAAAATCATAAATGTATCAACAAATTTACATAAAATATTTTGCAACAATAATTTCGAAATTTACAAAAATATTATTTAAAATTATTTATTTTTTCTCAACACAATATTTTTAAATTACTCCCCACCCTTATCCCCTATAAACCTCAACATCCCACTCCTAAAATATATACAAATGTTAATATTATATACATTTTTCATCTACATTTATAAACTACTCCCCACCCTTATCCCCAATAAGCCCAACATCCCGCTCCTAAAATATATACAAATTTAATTTTTAATCAACATTTATTTTTAAATTACTACCCACCCTTATCCCCTACAAACCCCAAATCCTTTTTTAACATTATAACTTTACTAATACAAAATTACTTAAAAAATAGAACATAAAAAAATAGAAACCATAAAATCAATATTATTTACATCGATATTTTTACCATCGATATTTTCAAATTTGATATTTCTAAATGACGTTAAAATCGATATTTTTAACATCGATAAAACCTCGATATTTTAAACCATCTATATTCTTACTTCGATATTCTTGCATGTCGATATTTTTCCACCGATATTCTTTCCCTGCACCGTCAGGGAGCAGTGCAGTGTATCTTTCAATGCACATTTGTGCCCCTGAGCAACTTTATCTTTTGTCTTGCTGAACCTCGGGCTCCGCCATTCCGGCTGCCTCTTGGATGCATCTTTCTTCCTAGGAATGCGATTTGTGAGCGCATTGCCGCTAGATGCCTCCGCCTAACTATAATTCAATTGCTCCTGCATTAAATGCTGTATGTGATCACCGTTGCCTGTTTTTAAAGAACTTTTCTTTGCAATATTATTTTAGTTTGATGCAGGATAGCTCCATACTGTTTCATTCATGGAAGATAAACATAAGTTCATGTTCACAACTACGCAATTCCTACTCAAGAACTATTCTCAACAGCCTATGGCATGACCGGCGCTAGGCATGGGCAGTGTGGGCTGGTGCCCAGGGCCCCGCAGTCAGCCCTCCAACTTGGGCCCCCGCACCAATGCGACACAATCAGGTCACGGCATGAAAGGTGACACCTTGCAAGTGCATCACCTTACGAGGCCCACTCCCCTGGCCTCACTGCTATGATGTTAAGCTCCCTGGCAGGGGCGGCTCCTCCATTAGGGCGGAGGAGTGTCGCCTCACAGCTTTCTCACAGTGCGAGAAGCAGAAACATAAAATGCTATTTTAGATACCATTTTATGTTTCTGCTTCTTGCACTGCGAGAAAGCAGAAGGGTATGCCTGGTTGGGGCGGGCGGGTGGGGGAGGAGTGGCTTGCCCAATGCTGTGGCCCTGACTGTTTGGTCGGCCCTCCGGGGCCGACCAAACCATTCATGCGCCGTCTGGATTTTCTCTATGTAGGCTGCATGCACTTTTCTTTAACGCATTTACGCTCTGTTATAGAAGGAAATAGCCCTGCATGTTATTTTGACTGTTCAGACACTTTCTTTCAATGCATTCACGCTGTGATATATCAGGAAACAGCCTCCCCAGGCTACATTTCCTGCTTGGTTCAGTTTCCTATTTTCACTTTTCGTTCTATTCGGTATAAGGCTGTTTTTGAGAAAGGGGACCGCAAGGAACCCTGAAAAAGGATAGAAAATTGCATGACTATTTTCACACAGTTTGTTTTCCTTTTTTGGTATTTCTTTTCACCTCCCTCTACCTCCTTTTCGGGTGTGGTGACTGTAATTCAGAGTTAAAAGTAGGAACATTCCACTTACCACTGCTTTTTTTCTCTTTTGAGAGACTCCGGGGGTACATCATCTTGACCAGGTTGAGTGAGCATTCCTAGAAAGAAGAAAAGAGAAGAGTGACGGAGAAAATACCACCAGGAGAGTCCTTAGCCTTGAATTCTGATGGACTTTATTACATTACAAGAATGTAAAATAAAATGTTGTCAAAATTGAGCCACATCTTAAGCCTCCTAAATTCTGCTTCCGCCCATCCCTCCCACACCGTGGCAACCAGAACACCTCCGCTTCTAGGGCACAGTGTGCAGACAGCACCACCAGTTAACCTGGCAACCAGAACACCTCAAATCCTAGTGCACAATGTACTGACAGCACCACCAGTTACTCTGGCAACCAGAACACCTCCACTCCTAGTACATAGGGTAACCATAAGAAGCAGATCCTACTTTCCTACACACAGTGTGCAGACAGCACCATCAGTTACCCTGGCAACTTCTACACACAGTGCACAGACAGCACCACCAGCTACCCTCACAGTCAGAACACCTCCGCTCATAGTGTACAGTGTGCATACAGCACTTGTTACCCCGGCAACCAGAACACCTCCGCTCCTAGTGCACAGTGTGCAGACAGCGCCACCAGTTACCCTGGCAACCAGAACACCTCCACTTTTAGTGCACAGTGTGCAGACAGCATCACCAGTTGCCCTGGCAACCAGAACACCTCCGCTCCTAGTGCACAGTGTTCAGACAGTGCCACCGGTTACCCTGGCAACCAGAGCACTTCTGGTCCTAGTGCACAGTGTGCAGACAGCACCACCCGTTACCCTGGCAACCAGAACACCTCCGCTCTTAGTGCACAGTGTGCAAACAGCACCACCAGTTACCCTGGCAACCAGAGCACTTCCGTTCCTAGTGCACAGTGTGCTGACAATGCCACCAGTTATCCTGGCAAACAGGGCATCTCTGCTTCTAGTGCGCAGTGTTCTGGCAGTGCCACAAGTTACCCTGGCAACCAGAGATTCTACCCTCCTAGTGCGATGTGTGCTGACAGCACCACCAGTTACCCTGGCAACCAGAACACCTCCGCTCCTAGTATGCAGTGTGCTGACAGTGTCACCAGTTACCCTAGCAACCAGAACACCTCCACTCCTAGTGCACAGTGTGTGGACAGCACCACCAGTTACCCTGGCAACCAGAACATCCCCACCCCTAGTGCACAGCGTGCTGACCTTCTGACTGTAGTTTTGCAAGTGTGGTTCGGATCCAGGAGCTGTGAATTGTGTGATGACAGTTAATCAATGCAGGAATTGTGGGGAAATGACTAATTTGCGTTTGTTTAACCCCTGTTGAGTGAGAGTTAGCAGGGTTGTAGGGAGGTGAAGAAGTACCAGATAAAGGTGCCCTGAACTCTGCGGCACTGTGCATTCATCCTTGTCCAGAGGGAGGAAAGCCGTGCAGCATCACACACCAGCACGGTAAGTGCCCACCTCCGCCTTTCTTCTCGCAGCTCTTTATGCCATGCTGTGAGCTCTCTATGCCATGCTGTGAGCTCTCTATACCATGCTGTGAGCTCTGTGCCATGCTGTGAGCTCTGTGCCATGCTGTGAGCTCTCTGTGCCATGCTATGTGCTCTTTATGCCATGCTGTGAGCTCTCTGTGCCATGCTGTGAGCTCTCTATACCATGCTGTGAGCTCTCTATACCATGCTGTGAGCTCTCTATGCCATGATGTGAACTCTCTCTGCCATGCTGTGAGCTATGTGTGCCATGCTCTGAGCTCTCTATGCAATGCTGTGAGCTCTCTCTGCCATGCTGTGAGCTCTCTATGTCATGCTGTGAGCTCTCTATACCATGATGTGAGCTCTGCCCCAAACGGATGGTCTCACTCAGGGTGATCACCTGGATAGTGGGCCTTCTAGCGTCATCCATTCAAGCAATATTTCCGGGACCCCTACATTACAGGGCCCTCCAGAGGCTCAAGATTCAACACTTGCAGAAGGGCCTTTCTTACACAGACTTAGTTCCTCTTTCCCTAGAGGTACGGGAGGAGATTCAGTGGTGGCTTGCCCACGTGGAGGCGTGGAACGGCAGAGCCATTTTCGGCGCACTACCAGAGGTTGTCATAGAATCCGACGCCAGTCGTTGGGGCTGGGCAGCGCGCTGCGGAAATATTTCCACAGGGGGACGTTGGTCCCTCGACGAGTTAAACCTCCACATCAATTGCCTAGAACTTCTTGCAGGGTCATTTGCGATCAGGACACTATCACCCAAACAGGTCTTGTGTTGCATCCTTCTACGGATGGACAACATCTCGGCGGTCCGAAACATAAACAAACTGGGGGGCACGAGGTCCTTAATGCTGGTAGAGATAGCAAAGGACTTTTGGCATTATTGCCTGAGTCATCAGATTTCGGTCAAAGCCGAGTACATTTTGGGTTAGTCGAATGTCGTGGCGGATTGGAACTCACGCCATCTCAAGGACTACAGCGACTGGCAGCTCCATCCACAGATAGTTCAGTGGTTGCAGGAGATCTGGGGTCTTTGCGAGATCGGCCTGTTTGCCTCCAGACTGAATCGCCAAATGAAAAAAAATTTCAGCTGGAGGCCGGACCCATTAGCTCTAGCGACGGATGCTTTTTCACAGGATTGGACCCCGAATTTGAATTATGCGTTTCCACCCTTCATTCTCATTCACCGCGTGTTTACACAAGTGGTGCGCCAGAAGGCGGAAGTGATTTTGGTGACTCCCTTGTGGAAGTCGCAGCCTTTGTTCCCGATACTGCTGGAGGCGAGTTGCGACTTCCCCAGGAGGATCCCATGGTCCTCGATGATGCTCCGGGGCCCTCAGGGAGAGATGCACCCGATGGTAGTATTGGGGCAGTTGCCCCTGATGGCCTGGAGACTTTCAGGCAGCGTTGGCAAATGCCGGGGTTTTTGGAACAAGCTTCAGGCTTCATCAACCAAGTGTGGGCCCCCTCTACCAGGAAACGATATTCTTCAGCCTGGAGGTGTTGGGTCCATTAGTGCATGGAACAACACGTGGATCCCGTGGGGGCAGACTTACCCTTTGTTGTGAATTTCCTGTCCGAAAAAGCTTCTGAGGGTTTGGCATATCGTTCTGTTAACAATTTCCGTTCCGCCATATCGGTGGGCCACTCTCCAGTTGAGGGCAAACCAGTAGGGATGCATCCTCTAGTATGTAAACTCTTGAAAGATATCAGAGTAGCTAATCCACCCAGGCCGAAATATTCTTCCTTGTGGGATGCCTCGTTAGTTCTTTCCTTATTTAACCTATGGCCCAGTAACAACATGTTGACTAGGAAACAACTATCAGCCAAACTAGCCATGCTGTTATACCTGGCGGCTTGTAGACGTTCTTTGGACGTTAAGGCTCTAGATATTACAGGTGGAGTATTTACTATCACGTCTAGGACTAAAACTATGTCACGCAGCGTAGAATATCATGCCTTTCCTGATAATGCTAAGCTTTGTGTGGTTCAATGTCTTCAGGCCTACGAAGAATGTACCAGGCCTACTAGGCCTGATGGTGTGGTGCAATTATTGATTGCTTTGCAGAAACCTTAACAAACCTGTCACTGCGGCTACCATAGCCAGATGGTTAAAAAATGTTATGCAGGAAGCAGGTATTAATACTCAAGTCTTTGGTGCACATTCTGTTCGAGGCGCTATGGCCTCTAAGACCTTCATGTTGGGTTCTACTGTTCAAGATATCATGCGTTCTGCAGATTGGTCTTCTGAGTCAACATTTAAACAGTTTTATTACAAGCCGGTGGGTGATATATCCTCTGTGGTCTTTAATCAGCGTTAAACTAGCATAATACGAAGCCTCCGGTCCTGTAATAGAATAAAAAATTAGCTAGCATTCGCGCCAAGAATGTTCAATTCTATTAAGGACACGGAGGCGAGGATTATCCCACCCGGTTACATTACAGTATTGTAATAATTACCCACCCGTTTGCATTTATATTCTGGTTACGCAGAAGTTACGGGTTGTTCTATCTCTCCTTCTTTCAGGGTCTGAAAAGAAGATGGATTAGGTGTAATTCTGATTGAAGATGACGTTCCTACCAGCTGGTCTGGTTCCTCCACGTTGGAAGCTGTTGTTGGACTTTTGGTTATATTATTGGACTTTAATGTTCGAAGCAAAGAAAGAGGACAGGTTCCGGTGTTGCTGGCTCTTATGGGCATTGCAGGATGTGATGTAATATATGCATCATGGGAAATGTAGTTTTGTTTACATAATACAAGTTTTCATTGGCTGCTGTGAGTAGCAATACATAGAAAGAGAAGCATAATCCTCGCCTCCGTGTCCTTAATAGAATTGAAAATTCTTGGCGCGAATGCTAGCTCATTTTTTACTCTGTTTTAGAGTATGTACGCAACATAATTCCAGTGCGGCATGCGCGGGAGTAAGATGGCATACTTTTAAAGTTCACGAAGTACGAGATTCGAGCAACAGCCATTTCCACTTTGAACTTCACTTAGGAGAGATTCCCGCTGTAATCTTGAAAAGGCCGCTCTAAATCCCACCACGGGTTTTCCATCATTTTCTGAATGAGATGCGCAACATGACACCGGGCTGCCAGGCTCTCCGCTTTCCCCTGCTGCACTGCATGAAGGCCCAACCACGCTCATTGAGCACGGGCGGGGGGGGGGGGGGGGAGGTGTGTGCACTGTGAGCCGTCCGGGCAGTGATTTAGATACACTTTTTACGAGCCCCTTGCCACTCTCCACAATTGTGGCGGGGGCACCAGCCTCTCTGCATGCCGCACACAGCTGTGCCCTCCCTAGGCTGGCTCCATCGTAGGTCAAAGTCCGCTGGTCCTTGTGGGTAGGCCCCCCTCAGCGGTGCTTTCACTGTGGTGGTTCTAATCTTGCAGCATGTTTGACTCCATATATATTTACAAGGGACACCAGTTTATTTAGGTGATGGTGTTGTGGTGTTGCGCAAACTAGTTCCTTCCTGTGACGTCAAAGCAGGACCATCACGTATATAACTGGCTAACCTTTGCCACACGTCATTTAAAGCACGGTGACAGTTTCACGTGGGAGCCACCAGGCTGAACATGCCTCACTGGGAACAGGAGCGCGAGGAGCTTATTTACAAATCTCTTTTATGAAGCATGTGCTTTCCGAATAAGCAAGTCAAAAAAAAGATTGCTCAAAGTAGCAGCCCATTCCGTTGAATTAATAGCAGTGTCTGGCCACACATGTGAGATTCACTGTAACACACCATAACATGTATGTTTGTAATGCAAATGTTCACCCCATGGCCTTTAATGATAGATGTTTATTGATCCTCATCTCAAGGGTACGTATGCCACCCAACGCAGAGGGAAGAAACACTGAGCGAACCTGCCCATGTTTAAACCTGTGCCCATGAGCTGAATCCTAGAATAGCAGATGCATTAGTGCACTGAGCCACCAGGCCCAGCCAGGAGCAGGAATTGCACTTCGCTTGGACCTGGCATTGGGGCACACATTTACAAGCTCATCGCTGTTCAGTGTCAGACAGTGAGCCTCTGGCGACTGTTCATCTAAGTCAAAAATACAATGTGCTTTAAGCCTGCCTGGCTGTCACCTAAATGAGTCCCTCTCGGTCCCAGCTTTTTTAATGCTGCGGGGCTTAGTGCTCATGTCGTCGGCAGCAGTCGAGGGAGTCTGAGAGTCACTCAGCTGATTATTAATAAATCATGAACGTCACTTTATCTATTTTCTGCAATTTTGGTTAGAGTCTGATACATGAATGCCGTTTATCAATTATTTCTTATGATTTGCAGCAGTTAACTTAGAGATTCTCCTTGCTCAAATTGGTGTACTTTCTGATATTTATTTGAAATGCCACTCATATTTACACTGACATTAGGAAAATGTCACACATAGCAATCTAAAACCTTGGCAGCTATGTCTATATGCCATGCTGAGAGCTCCCTATGCCATGCTGAGAGCTCCCTATGCCATGCTGTGAGCTCTCTATGCCATGCTGTGAGCTCTCTGTGCCATGCTGTGAGCTCTCTATGCCATGCTGTGAGCTCTTTGTGCCATGCTGTGAGCTCTCTGTGCCATGCTGTGAGCTCTCTATGCCATGCTGTGAGCTTTCTATGCCATGCTGTGAGCTCTCTGTGCCATGTTGTGTGCTCTCTCTCTGCCATGCTGTGAGCTTTCTATACCATGCTGTGAGCTCTCTGTGCCATGCTGTGAGCTTTCTATGCCATGCTGTGAGCTCTCTGTGCCATGTTGTGAGCTCTCTCTCTGCCATGCTGTGAGCTCTCTATGCCATGCTGTGAGCTTTCTATGCCATGCTGTGAGCTTTCTATGCCATGCTGTGAGCTCTCTGTGCCATGCTGTGAGCTCTCTATGCCATGCTGTGAGCTCTCTATGCCATGCTGTGAGCTTTCTATGCCATGCTGTGAGCTCTCTGTGCCATGTTGTGAGCTCTCTCTCTGCCATGCTGTGAGCTCTCTATGCCATGCTGTGAGCTTTCTATGCCATGCTGTGAGCTTTCTATGCCATGCTGTGAGCTTTATGTGCCATGTTGTGAGCTCTCTCTCTGCCGTGCTGTGAGCTTTCTATACCATGCTGTGAGCTCTCTGTGCCATGTTGTGAGCTCTCTCCGCCATGCTGTGAGCTCTCTAAGCCATGTGTGACTGCTGCTGTTTAGGTCAGCGTGCATGCGCTGCCTAGGAAAAGAGACCTTAAGCAATCGGCACAGCTTTGCGGGCAAAAATGTGCACGCGTTCCTTTGCCTTCAATGGCAACGCTTGCACGTCTGGCGATTCACCTGCGGGAGCGAGCGGCAGTGCCATATGTTAGCAATTATCGGTGCTGCTCGCTCCCGCAAGGGAAACCGGCACAGGCCCCCTCCTCTCTCCCCTCCCCCTGATCCCGCGCGCGGTTGTTTTTATCATTGTGTGAAAATTAAAATTATCTACCACGTGCTCTCCGTGGCCCCATTCATTTTGTGTAATATTGTTAATCACCCCTTGTCCATTTTATATCCCTGAAGGAGGTGATTGTAACTTGAGAGGCCTTTATAGTGCAAATCAAATGAGGCCAATCGCTTCCCATGCGCGATTCTAGCGCTGTAGCAACGATTTTAGAAGAAAAGGCAGTGGGCTTTTAAAGCAGACGTCACGCGGCAACATACACCGCAGCACAAAGGGACCTGCAGGGGAGACCTGAGAGAGATGATCAAACTGGAAGCAGCTCGAAATCTGCACTTAACATCTGCACTTACAGGGTCGGCCGCTCCGCAGTGCTGCGCCTCTAGCACCCATGCCCTCTTGGGCTGCCCCTGGCTCCGATGCCGCTCCTCGCGCTGCTCAGCTGCCTCCAAGCGCTGCCTCCGTATTGCTGGCTCCCGATGCACTCAAAGGTCCTGCTGCTGCGCGCCATTTTTTCCGCTGACTGAATAGACAATTCGGGGCCTCCGATCGAGGCCCTGCCCCGAGGAACAGTACTTTCAGAGCTGGGGAGCGGCGAAAAGAGGGATTGCCTGAGTGTCTTGTCTAAGCATTTAGAGCAGCGGACGGGCCCTTCAGACATGGAGGCTCTCGCAGGGGTGGACACCGGCAAAACTCGTCAGTGGGGGCCCGGCTATGGCCGCGCCCCCTGTTTAACACCACACACCCTATTATATCATTGGGAACGCATTAAGACCCAGGCGGTAGACAGGTTCAGCGAGAGGTCCAGCACACTGACAACCTTTAATAGCATGAATCCCAGGAAATCATTTGATTTTTTTTTTCTTCCTCCCCTTTAAGCAGAGGGCTGTGCCAAGCTACCCGGTGCACTCCTGCAAGTTACAGCTGGTGAAAAATGACCCATTTCTTGTATGGAGGCATGAGAGATTGGAGATCTTACCTTTTTCGCGAAATATAATTAAAGTATGGACAAATTAAGAGTGGGTATAAGTCGCCGCTGGCGGGAGGCAGGTTCTGCTCTTCCCGTGATTGTTTCTGCCGAGGGGGGCAGATGGGGAAACAGGGGCCTGATCAAGCCAGCAGATGGCTTTCAATACACTGCACCCTTCCTGAACTCCGGGCTGTTTCTTGGCAACGAGTCCCATTCAAGGAGCGTATTATTTCTTGTCTTCACGCAGAAAGGCAAAAAACGCATTCAAGACATATAAACACCTTTCCAGGGTTCATGGGCAGCTGAGTTTGGAGGGTACACAGTCGATTCGGGCGGGTTTGTCAGGGGCGTGTCTGGTACTAGTGCAGCAGGTGCAGTGCACCTGGCACAGGAATGTGAGGGGTTCAATGCACATCACTGAAGGCTGTGTATTGTTAACCAACAGGGGACGCGGGAATTGTATTCGCTTGCATTAAGTGTCACGACACCCTTGTCGCGCCACTGAGTGGAATGTGCACACCACCCATTCCCCATTGGTGGAACAAGATGAGGGCTCTGGAAATGTGGAGCCACGTTTTTGGCGTCCACAAAAAAGGCCCTGGGGCTGTATTGTATTCGAAATAAGTAAAGCGTTTCTCCTCCAAGAAAGACACACACAGCTGCCTCCCTCACGAAAAAATCTCAAACTGCGTTTATTAGATACGTGTAAAAAGACACATTTATCTGGTGTTCCGGTAGAAAATATGCAGTTCCGTGGAAGGAAATCAGATTAGAAGATTTACAGTTTCAAGCGGTGAAAACGAATAAAATATACTTTACATTTGGTAGAACTTAAAACAAGCTCCCCGCTTGAGAAAAATCTCCACGAGAAAATGAAAAAAAATATACATTTTCCATGGAGACAGGGAGAACATACACTACCCGGTGACCACGATGCTTTGTATTTCTGTATGTTTTAGATACTGTGCGCTGGTCAAATCGAATCCACGCAGTGCACGCACAACAGTGCACACGTGTATCACGAATGTGGAAGGGGGATTCCAAATCAGGCTACAAGCAAAATCTAAGAGTATGCAAACTTTAGTGATGGGTGTCCACTGGTATATTCATTCATTTTATAAAAACATTCAGAATGACGATACCATGACCTAAAGGCCATGTTAACCAAAGAGAATATCCATCAACGATGTTCAATAAACATAGACACCTTTCAGCCTCTGGGCCGAAGGAATGAAATATTCGATGTTCCATTGAAACAACAGTGCCGGGGTAGCAGAAGGACCTGGCCGGCAGCAGCGAGATGTGCTTGTGACCTCCCAGAATGCTTTGCAGACATTTTGGCCAATAGTTGTTTTAATCTGGTGAAGCACGCATTTATTTGTTCCAAACGCAGTGCTTTAAATGGGCCGGTACTCACCGGTACTGAGTACCGGCACTTCTAAATTTTCTACCCGTCAGTACCGGCACTTTTCTTTAGTCAGGGAGAGTACCGGTACCCTGATTAATGGCACGGGAGGCTCGGCTTCGGTATCTCCTCCAGATGACGCTCTGCTTCCAGATCTCGTAGTTGCACTGAGCCTCTGAAGTCGACTTTTGCAGGGACGTTGCTAAAGTCCAGTGGCGCCCCTTTGAATGTCCCCACACTGCAGGTGTTTGAGAGGGCTTGCATCACGCTGTGATTAACAGTGCAGGGGTCTAGGCAGACCCTGCACTGTTAATTAGGCGTGTAAGGAGCATTCAGGTGAAAGTGCTAACTGCCAGCATGAGGTCTGCATTTTCCTTGTCTAGAAACGCCTGGCTCGGCAAACTGGCGTTTCGCTGGTGACTAGGCACCGTGGAAGCCTATCCGGAAGTGGTGAGGTTTAGTCGGCATGTTCATTTGATTGTTTACTGGCCTCCTTCGACTCTGTACTTGTGACCTTCACAGATGCTATTTTGTATGCTGCTTTCCAGAGTGGGACATTGAGACATTTTGGCATTTCCCCTGAAAACGTCAGAGTTGCGAGTTACCGTTTTTCCCGCTATGATTGCCTGCCAATTACCGGCATAAGGAACTTAATGAGACAATCATGTTTCCTGATGAAATGCGGTTTAGCATTCGGCTTCTGAGTTATTTCTATGATAAAATTGCCCTGTACATAAGGTTTATGTTAATTTGCAGTAGGTTATGCCTCATATTGGACTTTTTTCAGGCCGAGATTTACATAACTTAACCTGGGTCGTGTTATGAATGTTAACATGCAGGCCGACAATTTTGTCGGTAAGATTACACAATTTGTGTTTTTCAGCCTCTTGCATGTTGTTCATAAAGCTTAATATTAGACTGCCCCTACCTGTTGAGTGAGTATGTGTAGTATCTTGTGGCACACTGTTTATTGGGCGCTTCAGTATATCACTCCCGTCTGCAATGCATTAATAAGACAGTAAGCCTTATTGGTATGTCATTTTCAGATTTTATCCCAAATGAAATACTGTCTCCTCTTAATTGGTCTAATTATATAGCAGCAGCATGTTTTTACTATATGTTTTAACACATGTTTTTTTATTGAGGTTACATTCACTGAAGGGGTCAGCTCCATTGTATGAGTCCTTTCATGCACATTTTTGTGTTTTTAATAGTATATGCCCAACCCTTTGGCAGGCAATTTGGTCTTTCATGTGCTCTTTCATATTCACTGGTAATGTGGACTGATTACGTCCCACGCAGTCAAATGTATTTTATAATTTTGCTGTTTGCTTAATTATGTTTTTGGCAATTTTTTCATCTAAATAGCCACACTATTTGAGTGCCAAGTTGTGAATTATTCACTTCATGTGTCTGAAGCACTACGGAACGCCTCATTTGTATGTTTACCATGTCTAACAGTGGGGCAAGGGCTATTTAAGCTCACATGTGTATGGCGCAGGCCAGATTGAGAAAGGTTTCAGCTACCAAAGCAGCCTTTCTCTTCAGTTGTAGGGTCGAGGGACACCCGAGAAAATAAAGAATGTCATTTACCTTCAATCCTCGAGTGCGTGCCTTCTTCTGATGGCAGCAGGAAGGATATCGTGGATATATATATATATGTATATATATACATACGTACATACATACATATACATATCCTTTTTGGCTTTCATTTTGTGTAATGAGGTAACCTGTTTTGTTTACATAAACACATTTCTCGTTGTTTAATATGTACTGCAACTTGCATAAGTCATTATCTATAATTATGTCTTGCCCGTGGCCCCGCCCCTAGCCCCGCCCACCTGCCACACCTCTTGCTCATTTTAATGAGTACCTGCACTTATTTTTTCCCATTTAAAGCACTGTCCAAACGTGTATATTGTGGCAGTTGTTTCAAGCGCCTGGGGCGTATGTGTTTTATCATTGTGCCGAAGCGCCAGGTAAAGAATGGAAGCCAAGCGAAGGGGGAACCCCATTATAGAATTCGAAGGAAAGGACAACGTATGCACCCGTGTTGTCCTCTCATTGCTTCAGTCATGAGAACCAATCAAAACAAAGCGCCTGTGTTGGGTGCAAGTGCCAGAGACACAGGGTGCACGATGCTGCCCTGAAAAGGACGAATGTTGTTGTATGAGGGGGTCTCGTGCTGAGCTCTCTTCTGACAGACTCGAAGCATGAAATGCGAAGGGCTGTACCAAGTTAAAAGGGGCCCCGAGGGACTGTTTTTCAGCTGGATGAATGTTTTCTTTTTGTATCTGCTCTCATCTGAATTGCCAGTGGCTTGGTTTTGTGCAGCTTCAACGCCGTCAGAGAGGAGCCCAGGAATAAAACATTCACCCAAAGAAAGGCTAGGTTGAGACCCAGCCTCAGTCTTTCCAGACACTTCGTGATAAAGCGCAAAGTAAACGTCTCTAAAATGTGAATGTTTAAGGGCCTTTGCCCAGTCAGTGGCTACAGGGAATATTCCAAGGATGGGGTCTATCCCGAACAATTTTCCCTTGTCACATAAAAATATTTGTGCGTGGCTAACACGCCCGGGCATCGTTGCGTGGGTTAAACACTAGGTACAATGCAATGAAACCAATATATTCTTGTGGCATACCCCTGAGGGCAGGATGTGACGTCACGGTCAGAGCTGCCGACTTTGGAACTGGGTAACCAGGTACAAGTCCCTGCATGGGCTTAACATCATGTGGTCTGGGCAAATTAATTAATTTCACCTAGCCTGGAAAGTGATCTGACCTGGAGTAATTTAGGTGCTTTTTAGGTCTCGCTAGCGTAGGCTGCGCGCATGCGCAGTCTCGCTGGCGAGATTTAATGATATGGGGTATTTTCTGTAAGGGGCATTAAGCCCCGCCCCTCTTTTCCATTGGCTGGCGTCACCGTTTATGCTGCTCACTGTACTAGTGATATGCTCTCTGTGTATAATTTATACATGCAGTTTCCAATGCTGTGTTTGATGATGTATTGTGTTTCTCTCTTTCTAACTATTTTATGATGAAATGTGTTTTAATTTGTCTTTTATGACATTTATGTCGAAATAAAGACTGAATAAAGTTAAAGCTAAACGGTGGTCTGCCGTTGGAAAAGAGGTGCTGGTGATGTATTTGCTCGGCTTTCTGAGCCGTCCCATTTGGACGGGCTCGTCTGCCTCCCTACTGAAGTAAAAGGTTTCTTATCTTTATGGGGCCAAACACATGGCCCCATAAAGATAATGTTAGACGGACCGGGAGGGTCGGCCGAGGTCAGGGGGAGAGGTCTCCGGGGAGAGCCGTCTCCAGCGATCGTACAGACAAGTAACTTCCCCCCCACAGACAGACACCACACAAGGATAAGATTTAGCGTTCTTTATATGCACTTCTTAAGGTACGATGAAATAGTACAAGGAGGTCTGGACTCAGGGGTCCCCTCGATTTAGGTCTCTTAGGATAGGGAAGGGGTAGCGGGACAGTCTGTTTACCAGTCAGGTAGTTCGGATGAGATGATGGTTAGCTCACAATCCTCGAGCTTGGTGGTGTAGCTGGTACGGGCCGCGGCAGCGCCAGCAGGTCCCGGTAGAGATGGTCGATACACGGTCCGCGGCAGCGCCAGCAGGTCCCAGTGAAGATGGTCGATGTACGGTCCGCGGCAGCGCCAGCAGGTCCCGGTGAGGATGGTCGTTACAACGGGCCGCGGCAGCGCCAGCAGGTCCCGACGAGGATGGATGTTGCAGAAGGCCGCGGCAGCGCCAGCAGGCAGGACGATAGTTCGCAAGATAGGGCTACGGCAGCGCCAGTAGTCCGTCAAGGCTGAGTTCTCTCGGTGTCTCTCGACTCCAGGATACAACTGCCATCCTGCTCCAGAGCTGCTCCAGTTATAGGGCAGGCGCCCTTTGATGTCCGGGCCCTCGCACTTGGAAGTCGGAGGGTCCGGGATGAAGGTGTCCAGACACCCAGCAGGGGGTGGAGCCAGCGCCTGGGGGAGCTGGAGGCGATCGGCACCTGGCGGGGGAAGAGCTCTTGACGCTTCGTTCTCCCATTGACCTGCCAAGTGGTCCGCTCACCTCCTGGGTGGATGGTGGTGCCGGGATGTCGGGGCCGGCCAGGCCCAGGTTTAGGGTCGGGGGGAGGCCACGCGGCCTCGTGGTGCAGGGCCCAAGATGGCGGCTTGACCCGGCCGGGGAAGCCGGTGGGGCTGGGGCCCGTGATGCATGGAGGTCCGAGGGCAGGAGTTCCGTCGGGAGACGGGGTGCAGGTGCTTTTCGTGGGTCACGCCTGGCGGGCCGGAGCTTGGGCCCTATCGTGCGGGGAGGGAGCAAGCTCTTCGTGTGGCCTGTCCAACATGCGTCCCCCCCAGCTGAAGGCGGGGAGAGTCACCCATCTTCTTGGGGACTCTCCTCGTCGAGGCGGAAAAATCGTGACAGGCCATCCGCGTTGGCGTGATCTTGGCCCGGTCGGTGCTCCACGGTGAAGTCCATTCCCTGCAGGGAAATGGACCAGCGCAATAGTTTTGGGTTCTCCCCCCGCATCTGCATCAGCCACTGCAGGGGTCGATGGTCGGTTTGTACCCGGAAGTGGGTACCGAAGAGATAAGGCCGGGGCTTTTTGAGGGCCCATACCACTGCGAAGGCCTCCCTCTCGATGGTGCTCCAGCGCTGTTCTCGGGCCAGGAGACGTCGACTGATGAAGGCCACCGGCTGGTCATGACCCTCGGGGTTTAATTGAGAAAGAACGGCCCCAATGCCGTGGTCGGAGGCGTCTGTCTGTACCACAAATTCCCGACTGTAATCGGGGGCCTGGAGCACAGGGGCGGTGCACAGGGCGGCCTTCAGCTTCTCGAAGGCCGCTTGACAATCGGGGGTCCAGTTAATCCGCTTTGGTTGGTTTTTGGACGTGAGACCCGTGAGGGGCCCCACGATGCTGCCGTAGTCCTTCACGAACCGCCGGTAGTAGCCGGTGAGCCCCAAGAAGGCTCGGACCTCGGTCTGGGTGACGGGGGGCTGCCAGGACTGGATGGCAGCAATCTTAAGTTGCAGCGGGGCCACCAGCCCGCTTCCCACTTGGTGCCCAAGGTAGGTCACGGACCCTTGGCCAATTTGGCATTTGCCGGCCTTAATTGTGAGGCCGACCCGCTGGAGGGCCTGTAGGACCTCTTGGAGGTGGAGGAGGTGGTCGGACCAGTGGCGGCTGTATACAGCGATATCGTCCAGGTAGGCAGCGCTGAACTCTTCGAGCCCCGCCAAGACCTGGTTCACAAGGCGTTGAAACGTGGCGGGGGCATTCTTCATGCCGAAGGGCATGACCTTGAATTGGTAGTGGCCATCGGGGGTAGAGAAGGCTGACCGTTCCTGGGCCCGGGGTGTGAGACCGATCTGCCAGTAGCCCGCTGTTAGGTCGAAGATACTGAGGTAGCGGGCGGCCCCCAGCCGGTCGATCAGTTCGTCCGCTCGGGGGATCGGATGAGCGTCGGTCCGGGTGACAGCGTTCAAGCCCCGGTAGTCGACGCAGAATCTCAGTTCAGGTGTGGTGCCGGGGGCAGCGGCTTTGGGAACCAATACAACCGGGCTGGCCCAGGGACTGTCCGAGGGCTCGATGACCCCGATCGTGAGCATTTTGGCCACTTCCTCCTGTATGCAGGCCCGTACCCGATCTGGTACGCGGTAGGCCCGGTGTCGAATAGGGGGACTGTCCCCGGTGTCTACGTCGTGCAAACACCACGGGGTGACCCCGGGGGTGAGGGAGAACAGTGCAGCAAACCGCAGCAGGAGGTTTCGGCAGCCCTGGCGTTGCTCCGAGGTGAGGGCGTCAGAGAGCCGGACCCCGTCCACGGAGCCGTCATTCTCCTGAGTCTTCAAGAGATCCGGGAGGGGTTCGGAGTCTTCCTCTGCCCCACTGTCCGTAGCCATCAGGAGGCTGAGTTCTGAGCGCACAAAGTGTGGTTTGAGTCGGTTGGTGTGGAGGACCCGAAGGGGGTTTCGGGAGGTCCCCATGTCGATGAGGTAAGTGACGGGGCTTTTGCGCTCGACCACTTTGAAGGGCCCCGTCCACTTATCTTGCAAGGCACATGGTTCGGTGGGGGACATCACCCACACTTGTTGACCAGGCTCGAACTCAACGGAGGAGGCATTGTGATCATACCATCTCTTCATGTCCTCCTGGCTGGCCTCGAGGTTCGCCTTGGCCATTTCTCTGAAGCGCCGGGTCTGATTGCGTAGGGCCAGGAGGTATTTGAAGACGTCTGGAGGGGTCTTTAGGGGGGCCATCTCCCAACCTTCCTTGACTAGGCTGAGGGGCCCTCGCACCGGGTGCCCGTACAGGAGTTCGAAAGGGCTAAAGCCGAGGGACTTCTGGGGGACTTCTCTGTAGGCGAAGAGGAGGCACGGGAGTAGTACATCCCACTGGCGACGGAGGGGCTCTTCCAATCCCCCAATCATCCCCTTGAGAGTGCGGTTAAAACGCTCCACTAGTCCGTTCCCTTGGGGGTGATAGGGGGTCGTGAATCTGTAGGTGACCCCGCATTGTTGCCAGAGGGACTTCATGTATTTGGAGATAAAGTTCGTGCCTCGGTCGCTGACGACTTCTCGGGGGAAGCCCACCCGGGAGAAGATCCCCATTAGGGCCCGGCCAACCACCGGAGCTGTCACGGTCCGTAGGGGCACCGCCTCGGGGTAGCGGGTGGCATGGTCCACCAGTACCAGGATGAACCTGTGTCCTTGTGCCGTGCGGGGGTCCAGGGGCCCCACAATGTCTATTCCTACCCTTTCGAACGGGGTGGTGACCACAGGGAAGGGTTGCAGAGGGGCTTTCAGCTTCCGACCACTCTTCCCGCTGGCTTGGCATGTGGGGCAGGACCGGCAGTGGTTCAGGACGTCGTTCCTCATTTTCGGCCAGAAAAAGTGGGTCACTAGGCGACTGTAAGTTTTGTCCTGGCCCAGGTGTCCAGCCAGGGGGACATCGTGGGCCAGGTTGAGTAGGAAGTCTCTGAAGCGGAGAGGTACCACCAGCACTCGACCGGCCCCAAGCTCTGCGATTCTTTGTTCGCTGTATAGCAGGTCGTTATCCCAGTAGACCCAGTGAGATCCGGTGGAGTCCCCTGCGTTCTGGGCGCTGGCTTGTTGGCGGAGTCCCTCGAGGGAGGGGCAGGTCTTTTGTTCCTGGCGGAACTGTTCTTGGGTGGGCCCCCCTTCTTGACGCCACTGAGCCAGGCCGGGAAAGTCCTGGGGTTGCGCGTCCCCTTCGGTCGTTGGTTCTGGGGGGCTGGCCTCGTCGTTGTCTTCTACTGGGGCGACCGGGGGCGGAGGTGCTGGCCATTCCGGTTCTTCTGATCGGGGGACGGCATGGGCGGCCATGGACCGGGTGGTTATGCAGGCCCAGTCCGGGAGGCCCAGCATCCCCAGGTGCTCTCTTCTCTCGACGGTGGCCCACGGGGAACTTTCGAGGTCATTCCCCAGGAGGCAGTCCACGGGGGCATCGTCCCGGACCGTCACCTTCAACAGGCCGGAGACCCCTCCCCATTCGAATGGGACGCAGGCCATTTGACACATACTTTCAGAATTGTCGGCTGAGCGGACGGGGCAGAGAATGTTCGGCAGGATCTGCTCGGGCTTCACCAGGTGACAGCGGACGGCCGTCACACTGGCGCCTGTATCACGCAAGGCCTCGGCCCGATGTCCATTAATGGTCACCCACTGACCGTATTTCCTGGTGTTAGCGGGTAGGGGAGCCCGCGGGACCATGTCTCTTCCCCCTAGGCACGCCAGGACCATGGCAGCCGGTTCCCACTCTTGCTGGGCCGGCTCATACTCTTCCTGTTCCTCCGATAATCGCTCTTCCCCCAGGGCGGCGGCAGCTACCTGGCGGGGCTTGGGTGTTTGGCTCTGCGGGCAGCTCGGGTCATTGGCGTAGTGGCCGACTCGCTGGCATCGGTGGCACGTGACGTTGGCTCGGAACCCAGGA
This sequence comes from Triturus cristatus, assembly GCF_964204655.1. Taxonomy (NCBI): domain Eukaryota; kingdom Metazoa; phylum Chordata; class Amphibia; order Caudata; family Salamandridae; genus Triturus; species Triturus cristatus. Next base: position 1,861,442,475 of record NC_140590.1, on the reverse strand, counting down.
CGCATCGGGGGGTTGCCCCGGCCGGCCGGAGGCGGGGTGCTGGCCACGGGTGTTGCCGGCAAGGCGTCTCTCCCTCGCCCCTGGCCTCCTCCTCCTCCCCGAGGACGGTGCTGGCCTTGGTTGCTTCGGTTCTGCTCGTGTGGCCCTCTCCGGCCCACTCGGGTGCTTTCCCATCGGTCAGCTTCGGCGGCGAGCTGCCGGGGGTCAGTCAGCTTGCTGTCGAGGAGGTGCTGCCTGAGCTCGACGAAACAGTTGTTCGACAGGTGCTCCCATACCATAAGGTTAAAGAGTTGCTCGTAGGTCGTGACATGGCTCCCCTTGATCCAACCCTCGAAGGCACGGCTGAAATAGTTAACGTACTCCACCCAAGTTGTGCCCGGGATCCGGGTGCAATCTCTGAACCTCTGGCGGTACATCTCGGGTGTGAGGCCGTAGCGGGTGAGGAGGGCAGCCTTCATGTGGTCGTAGGACGACATTTGGTGATCTGGGAGCTGTAGCAGGGCATCGCGACCTTCGTTGACGAACCTCCCCCATAGTCCGGCTCCCCAATCACTCCGGTCGATCCGGTGGGAGGTCATGGCGATCTCGTAGGCTTTGAACCACTGTTGTATGTCGTCTTCTCGGACATACTCGCGGACAACATCCTTGGGGATGTGTACTTTTTTCTCGGTTGGCCCCGGGGTGTGCGGTCTCTCAGGCACCCCCGATTCTTTATTCTGTTTCCGAAGTTCTATTTCCGCCAGTTTGCGCTCGTGTTCGAGTGTTATTCTTTTTTCCTCAAGCTCTCTCTGTCTCTGCTTTTCTTCTCGTTCTTCTCGGAGCCGCATATGCTCTAGATTTAGTTTCTGCTCGGCTAACTTGAGTTCACCGTCCATCTTGAGCCGTGCCATTTCCAACTCGTGTAATCTGGTTCTTTCTCTTTCCTGGATCTCCTCCTGCGAGAGGCCCGTTCCCCGCTCCTCGGGAGCCGTGGCGTTCCCCTCTGGTGCGGCACTGTTTCGGTCGGAGGGCCCGGCGATCCCAGTTTCTGTCCACGACTCAAGGGCGTGCTTCAAATCATCTTTGGTACTCAGGCCGGTGGTAGCAATGCCTAGTTCCATGCAGAATTGTTTCAGTTCGCGGTGGCTGTATTCTTCTAACTTATCCATTTGGAATTTTTCAGTGGAACCGCTATCTTTGGCTGACATCGTGGTTTTGTCGTGGGGTGAGCTACTCTCTGTACGATTACGCGTTGATTCGGATCGCGCCGCTGGCCACCAATGTTAGACGGACCGGGAGGGTCGGCCGAGGTCAGGGGGAGAGGTCTCCGGGGAGAGCCGTCTCCAGCGATCGTACAGACAAGTAACTTCCCCCCCACAGACAGACACCACACAAGGATAAGATTTAGCGTTCTTTATATGCACTTCTTAAGGTACGATGAAATAGTACAAGGAGGTCTGGACTCAGGGGTCCCCTCGATTTAGGTCTCTTAGGATAGGGAAGGGGTAGCGGGACAGTCTGTTTACCAGTCAGGTAGTTCGGATGAGATTATGGTTAGCTCACAATCCTCGAGCTTGGTGGTGTAGCTGATACGGGCCACGGCAGCGCCAGCAGGTCCCGGTAGAGATGGTCGATACACGGTCCGCGGCAGCGCCAGCAGGTCCCAGTGAAGATGGTCGATGTACGGTCCGCGGCAGCGCCAGCAGGTCCCGGTGAGGATGGTCGTTACAACTGGCCGCGGCAGCGCCAGCAGGTCCCGACGAGGATGGATGTTGCAGAAGGCCGCGGCAGCGCCAGCAGGCAGGACGATAGTTCGCAAGATAGGGCTACGGCAGCGCCAGTAGTCCGTCAAGGCTGAGTTCTCTCGGTGTCTCTCGACTCCAGGATACAACTGCCATCCTGCTCCGGAGCTGCTCCAGTTATAGGGCAGGCGCCCTTTGATGTCCGGGCCCTCGCACTTGGAAGTCGGAGGGTCCGGGATGAAGGTGTCCAGACACTCAGCAGGGGGTGGAGCCAGCGCCTGGGGGAGCTGGAGGCGATCGGCACCTGGCGGGGGAAGAGCTCTTGACGCTTCGTTCTCCCATTGACCTGCCAAGTGGTCCGCTCACCTCCTGGGTGGATGGTGGTGCCGGGATGTCGGGGCCGGCCAGGCCCAGGGTTAGGGTCGGGGGGAGGCCACGCGGCCTCGTGGTGCAGGGCCCAAGATGGCGGCTTGACCCGGCCGGGGAAGCCGGTGGGGCTAGCCCGTGATGCATGGAGGTCCGAGGGCAGGAGTTCCGTCGGGAGACGGGGTGCAGGTGCTTTTCGTGGGTCACGCCTGGCGGGCCGGAGCTTGGGCCCTATCGTGCGGGGAGGGAGCAAGCTCTTCGTGTGGCCTGTCCAACAGATAAGAAACCTTTTTCTGCCTGGCGAGCGCTTGTCTTCTAAAGCACCTGCGTGTTTCTCTGTTTGCGTCAGTTTGTGTGTTTCTATTTGTCTCTATGAGTGTCTCCTGTGTACTTCTGTGTGTCTCTTTTCCTGTGTCTGAGTGTGTGTTCATTACTATGTCTGTACTCCCTCAGTTTCCATCAGTCACGTGAAAACATTTCTAGGAATCGGTGAAATCTTCAGAAAAACAAACAGTCCGTTCCCTTCCTCACTGGAATGTGTTGAAACGTCACGCTGACATTTTTAGTCTTCTCGGTTCCAGCGAATTCTTGGCTCAACAACCCCACTGTGTCCCTTGTATACGGCTGTTCCTTCGATACTCTAATGAGTGGTTGGTTGTGGGGAGGTCACCGGGAACCACCTTCACCAAAAGACGTTGACTGCACAGTGCACGTGCGATGCAGTCTCCATGGAAAGCTGTAAGCACTCATAACATAAGCGGGAAGAGGCGAAGGGTGGGCGTGTCATTGAAACAGGCGCCTCTTTTCAAATAGCTGCTTTTTCGTAAATCAGCAAAGTGAATCACTTTTGCACCAAAAAAGTGCGCTCGATTTTTCATAACCTCTGCTGAGAGTGTCTGCGCTTCTGCTGATGGCTGTCTCTCGTTATCACCTCTGATAGGACTGTAACCAAAGACCTCCGACAGTTAATTTTGTTAAGGATGTCTGGCATAGCAGGGAGCGGTGACCCCTGATTGCCGCAGGGAGCAGTGACCACTGACAGCAGCAGGGTGTGTGAACACTGACAGCACCAGGGAGCGGTGACCCTGATTGCCGCAGGGAGCAGTGAACACAGACAGCTGCAGGGAGTGATGAACACTGACAGCAGCAGGGAGCGGTGACCCCTGATTGCTGCAGGGAGCAGTGACCACTGCCAGCAGCAGGCAGTAGGGAACACAGACCGCTGCAGGGAGTAATGAACACAGACAGCTGCAGGGAGCAGTGACCACTGCCAGCAGCAGGGAGTAGTGAACACAGACAGCTGCAGGGAGTGTGAACACTGACAGCAGCAGGGAGTGGTGACCACTGCCAGCAGCAGGGAGTAGTGAACACAGACAGCTGCAGGGAGTGTGAACACTGACAGCAGCAGGGAGTGGTGACCTCTGGTTGCTGCAGGGAGTGTGAACACTGACAGCAGCAGGGAGTAGTGACCTCTGATTGCTGCAGGGAGTAGTGAACACAGACAGCTGCAGGGAGTAGTGAACACAGACAGCTGCAGGGAGTGTGAACACTGACAGCAGCAGGTAGTGGTGACCTCTGGTTGCTGCAGGGAGTGTGAACACTGACAGCAGCAGGGAGCGGTGACCTCTGATTGCTGCAGGGAGTAGTGAACACAGACAGCTGCAGGGAGTAGTGAACACAGACAGCTGCAGGGAGTGTGAACACTGACAGCAGCAGGGAGTGGTGACCTCTGGTTGCTGCAGGGAGTGTGAACACTGACAGCAGCAGGGAGTGGTGACCTCTGATTGCTGCAGAGAGTAGTGAACACAGACAGCTGCAGGGAGTGTGAACACTGACAGCAGCAGATTGCTGCAGGGAGTGTGAACACTGACAGCAGCAGGGAGTGGTGACCTCTGATTGCTGCAGGGAGTAGTGAACACAGACAGCTGCAGGGAGTAGTGAACACAGACAGCTGCAGGGAGTGTGAACACTGACAGCAGCAGGGAGTGGTGACCTCTGATTGCTGCAGGGAGTAGTGAACACAGAACACAGACAGCTGCAGGGAGTGTGAACACTGACAGCAGCAGGGAGCGGTGACCCCGATTGCTGCAGGGAGTAGTGAACACAGACAGCTGCAGGGAGCAGTGAACACAGACAGCTGCAGGGAGTAGTGAACACAGACAGCTGCAGGGAGTGTGAACACTGACAGCAGCAGGGAGTGGTGACCTCTGATTGCTGCAGGGAGTGTGAACACTGACAGCAGCAGGGAGTGGTGACCTCTGATTGCTGCAGGGAGTGTGAACACTGACAGCAGCAGGGAGTGGTGACCTCTGACTGCTGCAGGGAGTAGTGAACACAGACCGCTGCAGGGAGTAATGAACACTGACAGCAGCAGGGAGCGGTTACCCCTGATTGCTGCAGGGAGTAGTGAACACAGACAGCAGCAGGGAGTGTGAACACTGACAGCAGCAGGAAGTGGTGACCTCTGATTGCTGCAGGGAGTAGTGAACACAGACAGCAGCAGGGAGTGGTGACCTCTGATTGCTGCAGGGAGTAGTGAACACAGACAGCTGCAGGGAGTAGTGAACACAGACAGCAGCAGGGAGTGTGAACACTGACAGCAGCAGGGAGTGGTGACCTCTGATTGCTGCAGGGAGTAGTGAACACAGACAGCTGCAGGGAGTGGTGACCTCTGATTGCTGCAGGGAGTGTGAACACTGACAGCACCAGGGAGCGGTGACCCTGATTGCCGCAGGGAGCAGTGAACACAGACAGCTGCAGGGAGTGATGAACACTGACAGCAGCAGGGAGCGGTGACCCCTGATTGCTGCAGGGAGCAGTGACAACTGACACCAGCAGGGAGTAGTGAACACAGACAGCAGCAGGGAGTAGTGAACACAGACAGCTGCAGGGAGCGGTTGTGAGAAGTTGGCCTGATGTATGATGTCACTAGTTATAGTGTACACCTTATATCAGTCCAAATACCCTTATGGTGATTGGTTGTAAAGTCAACCTTATAGACCAGCTATCCTAGTGGTAGCATGGACAAGAGCAGTCTTAGGCTAAACTCTGAATGGCATGTGAAGCCAGCTGTGATACCATATATAATCCCTTGAATACCAAATGAAAGGACACCACAACAGATATATATATAAAATAAAGTGTATTTATTCTAAGCAAACCCTCAGCACTCTTTATGAGTTTAGAGGTAAGTACAACACAGTCTTATTAATGCATACAGTAAGTCACACAGGTAAGTAATACAGTTAGGCCCTAGGGGCCACGCAAACCATATACTAAGTAAGTGGTATAAGAACCACTGTCACGGAAATAGAATAGGCCTAGGCCTAGGGAATCGCTGGGGCTACACTACACTAGCGTTAGTTAGGAAGTGGGAGGCCCACGGGATTCGGGTGCAGAGTGGAAACACTCACGCGTAATGCGTAAAAGTCAATAGCAATGTTACAGTTTAGAAATAGATAGATTTAGGACACTTCCGGAGTAGCTAGGAAGTTGAGACTTGAAAACTAGACACTAGGATAGTCACTATCCTGATGAGCACCGGAGTACCCAAGTTACCTAGCCCACAGGCTGCGGGTGCATAGGGGTGAAGATGCGTCGTTTTCGTCGTCGACTCCTATGGATGCCTGAAGAAAGATGCTGACAGGCAGTCAGTGAAGAGTGTCCGGTGGATCCCAAGGCTGGGATCAAGAAGAGAGGAAACCTGCAAGCAGAAGGGACAGAGTCAAGGTCACTAGCCAGTGACCACGTGGAACCAGGAAGGAACCAGGCGATGTCGTGAAGAGTTGCAGGTGAAGGTGAAGCTTGTCGCTGCAGCCAGGAGGACCAGGAAGCGTCGAGGACGTCCAGGACCAGGAGGCGAGCTGTCCCACGAAGGCTCTTGCTGTCGGCGGCGTCAAAGTTGGACTAGGACTCACCAAGCCTTGGCAAGCGGAACCCACGAAGAACAAGGGACTTGCTTCTGGTGCAGACCAGGAAGGTCTGGGGTGCTTCTTCTTTGCAGAGAAGCGGGAGCCAGTCTGGAGGAGCCAAACCAGCGCAGAAGATTTCAGGGAGCGTCGTCACAGAGGCCCCTAGCCAGCGGGCAAGCAACCGGACAGACGCGGCAAGCAGGTAAATGCTGAAGGGCCCCACGCAGGACTCGTGGAGTGTGGGGGGCTGGTCTTCGGTGCAGATGGTGCTTGGGGTTGGGGCTTCTCAATCCCCGGTGCACAACTTCGAGGGTACCTCAGAAGCTGCGCTGTAAGTTACTAGCCACTTTTCCCAGGTAGCCGGTCCCACGTCGCTCGTCGCCTCCACGGATCTCAGCTCGGCTGCAGATGTGGATGAGGGTCGGAGAAGTCTGGAAATCAAGGCTCTGGTCGGGCTCTGCAGTCGGTTCCTCGTCGAACGTTTCACAAAGCAAAGGGTAGTCTCTTGATGGTGCCTGTTTGCACAGGGTAGCCACTCCTTGGCTACAAGGGAGATTCTTCAGTCTTCTTCTTTCGTCGAAGGTCGAAGGTCCAGAGTTTCTGTTCAGTTTTGCAGGTTCAGGATAATCTAAAGTCTTGAGGCCCAACTCCCACTCTTATACTAATCTGGGGGGCTGGGATACCTGCTAGGTCACGCCTTATGGGTGGGACCTGGGAGGGGGTGGTTACACCCACTTCCCTTTGTCCAGTTTCGCGCCAGAGCTGGGGCTGGAGTGCCCCAGCGCCGGTTTGAACTGGACTATGCAAGGAACACCTTGTGTGCCCCAGGCATGTCTCATTCCTTTCAGCCCACCCTGCCCCAATACACTAAAGGCTGTCTGGGGAGGTGCTAGCACCTCCCCAAGCAGGAAACCTATTGTCCAGGCCTCCCTGGCTGGGATCACTCCCAGCAGCAGGAGGTCAGACTTGTGTCTGTGGCAGCAGCATCCATTTTGTGATGCAAAGGCTTTGGTTAGAGTTAAACAGCAAAGTAGGATTTTAACATGTCTCTCCCTCTAGAAGGGAGGAATAATATCCTCATCACCAGAAATGGTATGGGGGTATTATTCCAAAGTGTTAGACACCTTACACGACATGTTTTGATAAAGCCAAACCATAGTTACCATAACCGTTTAAGATTATAAGGCACTTTAAGAGTATATGGTAGGCTATATCATAGAACAGCTATAAGGACAAGGTTCCGAAAGCTGCAGACAGGCTCAGCTCATGCTAGAGCACCATCTCACATGTTACCAAGCACTCTGCCTCCAGGATTGTTAAGGCCTGCCATAGGAGTGACTGATAGGTACACATGTGTCTATATATAAGGGTAGATATAGGCATACTATATCTAAGCAAGGGGTGATTACACGACCTTGCCCCAGCTGAGTGATCAGCCAGTTGTGTCTGATTGGAAGGCCAGACCAGGGGTGGCATAATACATGCTGCAGCCCCTGGGAGGCCTAGGGTACACCTATGCCCTGGGTACCTAGGGTACACTGTACAGGGTCCAATAAGGTGATCCTTACCAATTGGTTATGTACCTAGGGTACATGGAGTCCATTTTAAAGAGAGAGCAGACAGCCTGAGACCCTGAATGGCAGGATCTCAGGCCAACTAAGTCGAAAAACCAGCTAGACACTAGGCAAAAAGTTGGGGGTAACCATAGTCAGATATCCACCTTCCTACACAACCCCCCCCAAACGAAAGGAGATAAGGCTGGCCTTGACAAGGTAAGCCTCTATTGCCTAAGTGGCCATATAAGGAAGAACCAGCACTGGCATGGTTACCCCGTGTCTCATGGTCCACTAAGCAATCCCTCATCCTAAAGGTATCATAGGGTCTCCACCATAGGGAATCTCTACCTTGGGTGTGTCTTTGCAAAGTAAAAGGCTGGTGTTGAGATGGAGTACTGAAGTGAGTGTCCTCAAAGTGAGGCCTCAGCTTCCTCCAATCATTCTCCACCATGGATGCCTTTCTTTCTTTAACTGAGTTGCACTGTGCTCTCAGGGTCAGCCTCTGGCTACCTAAAGCTGGAGGCTGGGTCCCTTTTGTGGGCTTACTGGGGGGACAGGTCAGGTTTGGGGCCCTAAGGTCCCAGGTTTGCCTGTGCCCAACAGAATCCCTCTGGGGGAGGTCCCTAACTACCTGTGAAGGGGATCCCTCAGGAATGTTTTTACCCATCACCTGGCTAGGGCTACTAGCCAGGCAATCCTCATTCTTTTGATTGGGGGGTTCTTGTGGACAGGGGCCCTCTTGGGGTCCACTGGCCTCCCTGACCTCTGCAGCCCTGGGCTGACTGAGGCAGGGTAGAGAGAGGCAGGCTACCTGCACCAGACTGGGTCCCACCTTGGAAGGGGCCACTGACATCAGAGGCTCTGCCAGGCCAGGCCTGGCTACCTCTGGGGCAGTTCCTTCACAAGGGGTGAGGTCAGATCCCTGAGGAGGCTGACCTTTTCCTAATGTCTGGGGAGAGGGAGACTTTTCTTCCTCCCCACTACTCTCTGTTTGTGTGGAGTGATCCATAGTTTCAGGCTTCACTACACCTAAGTCAGTCTGAGTATAGGCTGAGACCATTACAGCCTTGCCAACCTTTTCAGGGAGGCACTCAGTTTGTGTTTGAGCTGTGACTGTCACAGCTCTGCCAATCTGTACAGGGAAGTCTGTCTTTGCCTGGGCTGTGGCTACCACTGCCCTTCCAACCTTTTCAGGGAGGAAATCTACTTGGACAGGGGTTGTGACTGGCACAACCCCACTACCCTTTTGTGAAAGGCCTACCATTTTAGAATGGGTGTCTTGTTCAACTCCAGCCCAAGCTGAGAGTTCTAAGTCATTCCCCAGTAAGCAGTCCACAGGCAAGGTTGGAGACACTGCCACCCTTTTGGGGCCAGTGACACCTCCCCAGCTGAGACATACCTCTGCCATGGGATGACTGTTCTGGTTGCCATCAATGTTAGTTACCTGGTATGAGAAACCAGGCAAAAGCTGCTCAGAGGGAACTAGCCTATGGGCCACCATAGTGATGCTAGCTCCAGTGTCTCTGTAGGCCTCAGCTTTTCTACCATTGATGTAGGGTTCCTGTCTGTACCTATCCAAAGTGTTGGGACAGGCAGTGAAGTTGGCAAACCCCATGCCACCATCACAGACAAGAGTAGCTGCTGTAGGGGAATTGGCTAAGCCAGAGTCCCCCTGTGTTCCCCAAGAAAACCCAACCAAATTTTTGGGGGCACTCCCACCACCTGGGGGATTACTGCTGACAGTAATAGGTGGTGTGACCGGAGTAGTTGGAGGAACAGTTTTGTTTTTAGCCTGTGGGCAACTGCTGTCAGTTTTCCAATGCCCAGGAGTTTTACACACATGGCAGTAAGGCTTTTTAACTGTGGTAGAGGAGGGAGCTTGGGACTCACCACCCTGTGTGGAGTTTTGGGGCCCTGAGGAAGATTTCTCTTTTGCTTTATCCCCACCCTTCTCTTGAGGCTTGGTGGTATCTTTCTTTTGGTCACCACCCTGATTTTTAGGCCTAATCCTGGTCCTGACCCATTTATCTGCCCTCTTTCCCAATTCTTGGGGAGAGGTCAAATCTGAGTCTACCAGGTGTTGATGGAGAAGCCGGTTCTGACAATTACTAAGGATCTGCTCCCTCATAATCAAGTTGTACAATCCTGTATAGTCCTGCACCTTGCTGCCATTTAACCAACCTTCCAAAGCCTTAGTGGCACAATCCACAAAATCAGACCAGTCCTGTGTCTGTGTCTTCTGGGTGTCTCTGAACAACAACCTATATTGCTCAGTGGTTAAGCCAAACCCATCTATCAGAGCACTCTTCAGGACTTTGTAATTGTTTGCATCCTCATCACTGACTGTGAGGAGCTTGTCTCTACCTTTGTCAGAAAAGGAGAGCCACAAGATAGCTGCCCACTGACTTTGGGGAACCTGCTGTACTTTGCAGGCCCTCTCCAAAGCAGTCATCCATTTGTGGATGTCATCCCCATTCTGATATGGGGGGACTATCTTGCTTAGGTTTCTATGGTCATAAGACCTATCCCTATCTCTAGGAATGTTGCTGCCACCAGTGGGTTCTGACCCACACAATTTTTGCTCTCTAGCCAGAGCAAGCTTCTCTTTGGCAAGGGCAATTTCTTCCCTCTGAATCCTCAGATTAGCTTCCCTCATTCTGGCTTTATGCTCCTTTCTCTCAGGTGAAGTCATTCCCCTGTGAGAGGAAGCATTAGAGATGCTAGAAACATGGGAGTGGATGGATTCCCTTGAAGGGGATCTGTCCCTCCTGCTTCTCTGTGAATGTCTACTTGTGGGTCTGTATGGGGGGACCCCATGCAAACTCCCATGTAAACTTAAGTTAGCCTGGCTAAGTCTCCTTACTTGGCTCTGGCTGTCTACCTCCCCATCTGAAGTCCCATCTGACTCATCTGTGGTGGGTAGACCCTTATCTACAGCTATGGCACCATCCCTGGCAGCTCTTTCAGCATCATAGGCCTCCAGAAGCTCCACTAGCTGTCTAAGGGTAGGGTTTGCACCCTGTTTTATTCCTCTGGAGGTACACAATTGTCTCATCTCCTGGAATGTGAATGCATCATACCTAGAGGGAACCTGTCTAGGATTCTCCTCTCCTGAGGGAGCATCAGTGTGATCTCCATCCAGGGGCATGATTCTAGTGAGGGTGTGGTGTGTGCACCTACCTACACTAGTTGTATCTACTAAACCTTTCTAGTAGTTGTAGTCAGGGTGTGTTACTCCCTTCAACCTACAACTACAAAGTCCAGTAGGACTTAAGTATAATAATCTATGTTATATGTACCTAGACAATATCTGTGTGATCTTTCAATTTAGTATCTCAAGATTACAATGGTATTACAACAGCAAGCTCAGATCCCAACCGCTGCTCACCAATGTGAGAAGTTGGCCTGATGTATGATGTCACTAGTTATAGTGTACACCTTATATCAGTCCAAATACCCTTATGGTGATTGGTTGTAAAGTCAACCTTATAGACCAGCTATCCTAGTGGTAGCATGGACAAGAGCAGTCTTAGGCTAAACTCTGAATGGCATGTGAAGCCAGCTGTGATACCATATATAATCCCTTGAATACCAAATGAAAGGACACCACAACAGATATATATATAAAATAAAGTGTATTTATTCTAAGCAAACCCTCAGCACTCTTTATGAGTTTAGAGGTAAGTACAACACAGTCTTATTAATGCATACAGTAAGTCACACAGGTAAGTAATACAGTTAGGCCCTAGGGGCCACGCAAACCATATACTAAGTAAGTGGTATAAGAACCACTGTCACGGAAATAGAATAGGCCTAGGCCTAGGGAATCGCTGGGGCTACACTACACTAGCGTTAGTTAGGAAGTGGGAGGCCCACGGGATTCGGGTGCAGAGTGGAAACACTCACGCGTAATGCGTAAAAGTCAATAGCAATGTTACAGTTTAGAAATAGATAGATTTAGGACACTTCCGGAGTAGCTAGGAAGTTGAGACTTGAAAACTAGACACTAGGATAGTCACTATCCTGATGAGCACCGGAGTACCCAAGTTACCTAGCCCACAGGCTGCGGGTGCATAGGGGTGAAGATGCGTCGTTTTCGTCGTCGACTCCTGTGGATGCCTGAAGAAAGATGCTGACAGGCAGTCAGTGAAGAGTGTCCGGTGGATCCCAAGGCTGGGATCAAGAAGAGAAGAAACCTGCAAGCAGAAGGGACAGAGTCAAGGTCACTAGCCAGTGACCACGTGGAACCAGGAAGGAACCAGGCGATGTCGTGAAGAGTTGCAGGTGAAGGTGAAGCTTGTCGCTGCAGCCAGGAGGACCAGGAAGCGTCGAGGACGTCCAGGACCAGGAGGCGAGCTGTCCCACGAAGGCTCTTGCTGTCGGCGGCGTCGAAGTTGGACTAGGACTCACCAAGCCTTGGCAAGCGGAACCCACGAAGAACAAGGGACTTGCTTCTGGTGCAGACCAGGAAGGTCTGGGGTGCTTCTTCTTTGCAGAGAAGCGGGAGCCAGTCTGGAGGAGTCAAACCAGCGCAGAAGATTTCAGGGAGCGTCGTCACAGAGGCCCCTAGCCAGCGGGCAAGCAACCGGACAGACGCGGCAAGCAGGAAAATGCTGAAGGGCCCCACGCAGGACTCGTGGAGTGTGGGGGGCTGGTCTTCGGTGCAGATGGTGCTTGCGGTTGGGGCTTCTCAATCCCCGGTGCACAACTTCGAGGGTACCTCAGAAGCTGCGCTGTAAGTTACTAGCCACTTTTCCCAGGTAGCCGGTCCCACGTCGCTCGTCGCCTCCACGGATCTCAGCTCGGCTGCAGATGTGGATGAGGGTCGGAGAAGTCTGGAAATCAAGGCTCTGGTCGGGCTCTGCAGTCGGTTCCTCGTCGAACGTTTCACAAAGCAAAGGGTAGTCTCTTGATGGTGCCTGTTTGCACAGGGTAGCCACTCCTTGGCTACAAGGGAGATTCTTCAGTCTTCTTCTTTCGTCGAAGGTCGAAGGTCCAGAGTTTCTGTTCAGTTTTGCAGGTTCAGGATAATCTAAAGTCTTGAGGCCCAACTCCCACTCTTATACTAATCTGGGGGGCTGGGATACCTGCTAGGTCACGCCTTATGGGTGGGACCTGGGAGGGGGTGGTTACACCCACTTCCCTTTGTCCAGTTTCGCGCCAGAGCTGGGGCTGGAGTGCCCCAGCGCCGGTTTGAACTGGACTATGCAAGGAACACCTTGTGTGCCCCAGGCATGTCTCATTCCTTTCAGCCCACCCTGCCCCAATACACTAAAGGCTCTCTGGGGAGGTGCTAGCACCTCCCCAAGCAGGAAACCTATTGTCCAGGCCTCCCTGGCTGGGATCACTCCCAGCAGCAGGAGGTCAGACTTGTGTCTGTGGCAGCAGCATCCATTTTGTGATGCTGAGGCTTTGGTTAGAGTTAAACAGCAAAGTAGGATTTTAACATGTCTCTCCCTCTAGAAGGGAGGAATAATATCCTCATCACCAGAAATGGTATGGGGGTATTATTCCAAAGTGTTAGACACCTTACACGACATGTTTTGATAAAGCCAAACCATAGTTACCATAACCGTTTAAGATTATAAGGCACTTTAAGAGTATATGGTAGGCTATATCATAGAACAGCTATAAGGACAAGGTTCCGAAAGCTGCAGACAGGCTCAGCTCATGCTAGAGCACCATCTCACATGTTACCAAGCACTCTGCCTCCAGGATTGTTAAGGCCTGCCATAGGAGTGACTGATAGGTACACATGTGTCTATATATAAGGGTAGATATAGGCATACTATATCTAAGCAAGGGGTGATTACACGACCTTGCCCCAGCTGAGTGATCAGCCAGTTGTGTCTGATTGGAAGGCCAGACCAGGGGTGGCATAATACATGCTGCAGCCCCTGGGAGGCCTAGGGTACACCTATGCCCTGGGTACCTAGGGTACACTGTACAGGGTCCAATAAGGTGATCCTTACCAATTGGTTATGTACCTAGGGTACATGGAGTCCATTTTAAAGAGAGAGCAGACAGCCTGAGACCCTGAATGGCAGGATCTCAGGCCAACTAAGTCGAAAAACCAGCTAGACACTAGGCAAAAAGTTGGGGGTAACCATAGTCAGATATCCACCTTCCTACAGCGGTGACCTCTGATTGCTGCAGGGAGTGTGAACACTGACAGCACCAGGGAGCGGTGACCCTGATTGCCGCAGGGAGCAGTGAACACAGACCGCTGCAGGGAGTAATGAACACAGACAGCTGCAGGGAGCAGTGACCACTGCCAGCAGCAGGGAGTAGTTAACACAGACAGCTGCAGGGAGTGTGAACACTGACCGCAGCAGGGAGTGGTGACCTCTGGTTGCTGCAGGGAGTGTGAACACTGACAGCAGCAGGGAGTAGTGAACACAGACAGCTGCAGGGAGTGTGAACACTGCCAGCAGCAGGGAGTAGTGAACACAGACAGCTGCAGGGAGTAGTGAACACAGACAGCTGCAGGGAGTGTGAACACTGACAGCAGCAGGGAGTGGTGACCTCTGATTGCTGCAGGGAGTGTGAACACTGACAGCAGCAGGGAGTGGTGACCTCTGATTGCTGCAGGGAGTAGTGAACACAGACAGCTGCAGGGAGTAGTGAACACAGACAGCTGCAGGGAGTGTGAACACTGACAGCAGCAGGGAGTGGTGACCTCTGATTGCTGCAGGGAGTAGTGAACACAGACAGCTGCAGGGAGTAGTGAACACAGACAGCAGCAGGGAGTGTGAACACTGACAGCAGCAGGGAGTGGTGACCTCTGATTGCTGCAGGGAGTAGTGAACACAGACAGCTGCAGGGAGTGTGAACACTGACAGCAGCAGGGAGTGGTGACCTCTGATTGCTGCAGGGAGTAGTGAACACTGACAGCAGCAGGGAGTGGTGACCTCTGATTGCTGCAGGGAGTAGTGAACACAGACAGCTGCAGGGAGTGTGAACACTGACAGCAGCAGGGAGTGGTGACCTTTGATTGCTGCAGGGAGTAGTGAACACAGACAGCTGCAGGGAGTAGTGAACACAGACAGCTGCAGGGAGTGTGAACACTGACAGCAGCAGGGAGTGGTGACCTCTGATTGCTGCAGGGAGTAGTGAACACTGACAGCAGCAGGGAGTGGTGACCTCTGATTGCTGCAGGGAGTAGTGAACACAGACAGCTGCAGGGAGTGTGAACACTGACAGCAGCAGGGAGCGGTGACCCCGATTGCTGCAGGGAGTAGTGAACACAGACAGCTGCAGGGAGTGTGAACACTGACAGCAGCAGGGAGTGGTGACCTCTGATTGCTGCAGGGAGCGGTGACCTCTGATTGCTGCAAGGAGTAGTGAACACAGACAGCTGCAGGAACTGTGAACACTGACAGCAGCAGGGAGTGGTGACCTCTGATTGCTGCAGGGAGTAATGAACACTGACAGCAGCAGGGAGCGGTGACCCCTGATTGCTGCAGGGAGTAGTGAACACAGACCGCTGCAGGGAGTAATGAACACTGACAGCAGCAGGGAGCGGTGACCTCTGATTGCTGCAGCGAGTGTGAACACTGACAGCAGCAGGGAGTGGTGACCTCTGGTTGCTGCAGGGAGCAGTGAACACAGGCAGCTGCAGGGAGTGATGAACACTGACAGCAGCAGGGAGCGGTGACCCCTGATTGCTGCAGGGAGTAGTGAACACAGACAGCTGCAGGGAGTGTGAACACTGACAGCAGCAGGGAGTGGTGACCTCTGATTGCTGCAGGGAGTAGTGAACACTGACAGCAGCAGGGAGTGGTGACCTCTGATTGCTGCAGGGAGTAGTGAACACAGACAGCTGCAGGGAGTGTGAACACTGACAGCAGCAGGGAGTGGTGACCTCTGATTGCTGCAGCGAGTGTGAACACTGACAGCAGCAGGGAGTGGTGACCTCTGGTTGCTGCAGGGAGTAGTGAACACAGACCGCTGCAGGGAGTAATGAACACTGACAGCAGTAGGGAGCGGTGACCCCTGATTGCTGCAGGGAGTAGTGAACACAGACAGCAGCAGGGAGTGTGAACACTGACAGCAGCAGGAAGTGGTGACCCCTGATTGCTGCAGGGAGTAGTGAACACAGACAGCAGCAGGGAGTGTGAACACTGACAGCAGCAGGGAGCGGTGACCTCTGATTGCTGCAGGGAGTGTGAACACTGACAGCAGCAGGGAGTGTGAACACTGACAGCAGCAGGGAGCGGTGACCCCTGATTGCGGCAGGGAGTAGTGAACACAGACAGCTGCAGGGAGTGTGAACACTGACAGCAGCAGGGAGTGCTGACCTCTGATTGCTGCAGGGAGTAGTGAACACTGACAGCAGCAGGGAGTGGTGAACACAGACAGCTGCAGGGAGTGTGAACACTGCCAGCAGCAGGGAGTAGTGAACACAGACAGCTGCAGGGAGTGTGAACACTGACAGCAGCAGGGAGCGGTGACCTCTGATTGCTGCAGGGAGTGTGAACACTGACAGCAGCAGGGAGCGGTGACCCCTGATTGCGGCAGGGAGTAGTGAACACAGACAGCTGCAGGGAGTGTGAACACTGACAGCAGCAGGGAGTGCTGACCTCTGATTGCTGCAGGGAGTAGTGAACACTGACAGCAGCAGGGAGTGGTGAACACAGACAGCTGCAGGGAGTGTGAACACTGCCAGCAGCAGGGAGTAGTGAACACAGACAGCTGCAGGGAGTGTGAACACTGACAGCAGCAGGGAGTGGTGACCTCTGATTGCTGCAGGGAGTGTGAACACTGACAGCAGCAGGGAGTGGTGACCTCTGATTGCTGCAGGGAGTAGTGAACACAGACAGCTGCAGGGAGCGGTGACCTCTGATTGCTGCAGGGAGTGTGAACACTGACAGCAGCAGGACGCGGTGACCCCTGATTGCTGCAGGGAGTAGTGAACACAGACAGCTGCAGGGAGTAGTGACCCCTGATTGCTGCAGGGAGTAGTGAACGCAGACAGCTGCAGGGTGTAATGAACACTGACAGCAGCAGGACGCGGTGACCCCTGATTGCTGCAGGGATCAACAAGTTTGGAAACCGAGCAAAAGGGTTTCTAGAGAGTCAACAAGCATGTAAAAGTGCGAGTGCACATCGAACGAAATATTTCAAATTGAATTCCAGGTTTTCATATTTTGTTTTTATTTCTTGAAAGAAACTTCTTCGATGCAAGCCCACTGCCAGCCAACACGTGTTTCGTCCTGACTAATAGGTCACGGACTTCATCAGGGCATATTGGTATTATCAGTCTACAAATATTGTTAGTCCAGGAGCCAAGGACATAGCGATCGCAACCAATCAAACTTCGAACTGACGGCTCCAAGATATCCAATAATATTCAAATTAAACAAGGTCAGTCGATGCAATTATTCGGTAGAAGGTGTCATTCAAATAACCTGAAAGTAAAGCGAAGGGTCCAATATCTTGACCACTCGTGTAATGTTCCGGCGTCTGCCAGGGAGCAGTGAACACAGACAGCTGCAGGGAGTAATGAACACAGACAGCAGCAGGGAGTGTGAACACTGACAGCAGCAGGGAGTGGTGACCTCTGATTGCTGCAGGGAGTGTGAACACTGACAGCAGCAGGGAGTGTGAACACTGACAGCAGCAGGGAGTGGTGACCTCTGATTGCTGCAGGGAGTGTGAACACTGACAGCAGCAGGGAGTGGTGACCTCTGATTGCTGCAGGGAGTGTGAACACTGACAGCAGCAGGGAGTGGTGACCTCTGATTGCTGCAGGGAGTGTGAACACTGACAGCAGCAGGGAGTGGTGACCTCTGATTGCTGCAGGGAGTGTGAACACTGACAGCAGCAGGGAGCGGTGACCCCTGATTGCTGCAGAGCCTGAGGTTTGATAAAGCTGAACCGCCTCAATGAGATGTGTGAGCTACAGAGACAAATTATAATGATTAGTTATGATGAGAAGTGTCAGCTGAGAGGCCAGAATTCTCTGAATGGGAACTGCATGGATAAGAAATCCTTCCCCTGCCTCTGCCCCTCCCGCCCCCCTCGGGCTGTGAAGTAATATGTTTTTCTGCTGCACAAAACCTTTTTGGAAGGAACCACAAGTGGAGGCGGAGAGGGAAGGAGCGGGAAGGTAGAGAGAAGGCAATCAGAGAGGGATGAGAGAGAAGGAGAGAGTGGATGGGTGGATGGAACTAAAGAGACGGTCCAAGGAGACGCAGGGAGTCAGGTTGGTTGAATGTTTGCCGGGGCTGCTTCTGGCTCCCCATTCTGTCCGAGCAGCATGGCTAAAGAAATCAAACAAAACAAGCATTTGCAATGCAATTGGTCTCGCATTTGCAAGATTTTAAGCTATTGGCATTGTAAATGACAATGCCTTTTATTTATGTTTTAAAAATCAGCACATAAATAAAAGGAATTGTCATTTACAATGCCAGTAGCTCAAACTCTCGTAAATGCGAGACCTATTACATTGCAAATGCTTGTTATATAAAGCGCTCCAATGCCCTTGGGACGAGTTCGTGCTATATAAAAGCGCATAAAAGACACTGTTAGTGAAACATGTAGTACCCCTGGTGAGGCTTGTGTAATCAGCATGTTTGGCTCGAGCTAACAGCTCACAGGAAAATCAACAAGCATTGGCATAGCCAATAGGTCTCGCATTTGGGACCTTGTAAGTGCTTAGCCATGCAACAGGTAATGTTGTTGCGCCAAGGATATTCTGCTGCATAACTAAATACTTATACGGTCCAAAAAGCGAGACCTATTGGCTATGCCAATGCTTGTTTTTTCAAGGCTCGGCTCGGCTCGTACTTGCGCTGTTAGAGCCACGCTCGGTTCTTCTCATGAATTGTCAGGCTCCCCACTTCTATTTTCTCACCCCTATTTACCCCTGCGTTTCTGCTTTTCAGTCCTCCTGGGTAGCAAGTCTATGGTATTCTCGTTATGATGGCTGTTTCGGTTGAAGCGTAAAGTGCTCCGAGGCCCCCAAGCCACGTCGGCGCTACATAAGAGCAGAACAATGAATGAATGTGTTTGATGCCTGCAGGGCCGCGGCGCAGGCCCTCTTGAGGCTGCATCTGGACATGTTCTGTGTTCTGCAGCGCATTTTATGGGCATGCGCAGTGGGACCAGGAGGGCCCTTCAGAGGAAGAAACGCAAGAACAGGGGAAAGGCAACACATGACGATCCGGCCCCACAGAGGTAGGGCACATATGAAACCCACGAGACTGAACACTTCTCAGACCCCTCTCACCCCAAGCTTGACCCATCAGTAAAGGGGAGGGATGCGCAATGTGGCGGAACGGCCAGAGCGGCCGACTTTGGACTTCGGAGTCGGGCTCGAGTCTCTGCGTCGCCGCAGCATCCTGTGATCCTGGGCCAATCACCTAGTGTCCCTAAGCATACCAAAAAGAAATGAGTCCTTGTGTACGGTGGCCGGTGCTCATGGGAAGCGCTCTAGATCCTTCGAGTCGAGTTCGCCTTATATAAAACTGCAAAAATAAATAAGAAGAATTGCCGGAGCCGTTCTGTCACTCCGCACCATGTGACCTTGGGCAGAGAGGCACACTACACACGGGGCGCCTGGGGGTTCCACTAGGCGCCCCAACATTACTAGTACCCATCATCCCGGGTGCTGACTCTTGTCTTTTTTAACCCCTTCCCTGCGGGTGATGGACCCTTCGCTCCTGGACGAATCTCTGGACCCTGCTCTGCTCCTGACTGTCATCTGTACCCATCACTCTTACATGGGGTTCCCCGTTTTCTTTTCATTTGTGACTTGTTCTCCGTTACTTCGGCTCCTTACCTCTCGTTATACTTTTTTGAATCACTTTCCCTTTTCTTCATTTAGCCCTTATTTTTCTCTCCATTTCATTTCATTTTTATTCTTTATTTCGGCCTGTTTGGCCATAAAAGAGACAATAGTACAAATATCAACAACATCATTAAAACATCAACTATTTAAAATCACTCCATACAAAAACATAAAATCATATACATGTCAATCCTAATCACAGGGAGGGATTACAGTTCATTTCAGCAATATTCAACCTTTTTAATAGTTTACTCCTTATCTGCCACATGGCCATTAAAAATTTAGCAACTGCAAAGACTATGTGAGGGAGAGTACTCGTTTTCAGTAGTCTATACGACTGCGTGTGACTTCTTATGCCCAAATTCCTACATAATGGGGCTAGCCAGTATTTCCTTGGACTATTGTAAGTGGGGCAGAAGAGCAGTACATGCATTTCCTCCTCATCCTAGTTTGAGCACCCTGGACAGATCTTATCCTCCCTCTTGGTCCATTTATAGGTAAAGGTTTTGATGGGCAAAGTCCCTAACCTCCATTGAATGAACAGTTTTCTTGATAAAATAGGGAAGATAATATCCATGAGCCCTTCAAAATGATATGAGTCTTTGAACTCCAGAAATCGGTTGGTTAAAGTACCGTTGTTTGATGCAGAGATTAAAGAAGCGAGACTTTTCTCCTTATATATCCTCACTAGACTTTTTCGTGAAACCCTGTGGCAGCCTTGTTCAGGTAGCTCCCATAATTCAGGGAGTCCCAACCGATACGGTTCTTTCTTCATAAAAGCTAGCCACGGGATTTTATCACACTGGTTCAAATTCATTACATGAATGAGCTCTTGCCTATAGTGTGTAAGCTCGCCAGTGGACCAAAGCCTGTGCCAGAATCTCAATGGCATTAATTTCAGATCCTCTCCGATAGAAGAAAGACCCAAATCTAATCTTAAAGGGAACAGGGGTGTACCACGGGGAAGAGTTAAAATACGCCTGAGGAAATTATTTTCTACAGTATCAAATTCTGCCACTGCGTTATACCCCCAAAGTTCTCCACCGTAGGATGCAACGGCTTTAGCTTGAGTTTTATACACTTCCACTGCCGGACTAATGGGTTTATAAGTAGAAGTGTTTACAACCTTCGAAATTGCCCCAGACATTTGGGACAGCTTTAGCCGGCATCTTGCTATTTGGGGTTTCCATGATAAATTCTCTTGCAAGGTTACCCCCAAATACTGAAAGGTTTTTATCCTCTCCAGTCTTACTGAGCTTAGTGATGGGTTGGGTCTGGTTTTAAGTGAGGGATTAAATATCATGAACTTGGTCTTCTCTGTGTTGATCTCTAGACCATATTGTCTACAGAAAAGACCAACTCCATCTAAAATCCGTTGTATCCCCATCGGGGATTTTGAAAGCAGGAGGGTATCATCCGCAAACATAATTGCTGGTACCCTCCTGCCTGCCAACGTGGGAGCGTCATTGTCCACAATAGTGTCAAGCTGAGATATGACGTTTTTAACGTAGAGGCAGAACAGGGTTGGCGCCAAAACCCAACCCTGCCTCACCCCTCTAAGAACTGGGAACCTGGATGACGGCGCTCCATCCCTCCCACACCTGACCTGGGCAAAGTTGTTATCATGGAGCCTAATTATGGCATTTAATAGATGGATCGGACCGCCCAGCTCCTTTAGGACCTCCCGTAGTTTCTTGCGGGGGACCACGTCAAAGGCTGACCTCAGGTCCACAAACACCATGTACAGCTTCCCCCCCTCGATCCTCACTGTTTTCCAGTAGAGGAGGACGAGGCGGAAAATCTGGTCCATGGTGGACGTGCATTTCCTGAAGCCAGCCTGGAGGGGGCCGAGGATTTCATTTTCCTCCATCCAGTCTAAAAGGTGGTTCAAGAGGAGGCGAGAATATATTTTTTGGGGAACATCTATGAGGCTGATCGGCCTGTAGTTGGCCGGGAGAAGGGTCCTCGCAGTTCCACCCGAAGGCAATGAAAGCTGTAGTCTCTCCCCGCGAAATTCAAACAGGCTTTGGATCAGAGCACCCCATTTTAACATTTTGTCTGACTTTTCATCTTTCTTATGCACATTGTCTGCAAATTCCTGTGACAAACGTATGCTGTGAGCTGACCTCAGTTTGTCTTTCTTTCTTCTTTCCAGGGTCATAGATCGATTGCACAGAGTTCTGAATCCCTGGTGAAACCAAAACCTTCTCAGCCCTGGCAGAAGCAAGGTGTGGAACCCGGGACCCCCAAGACATCAGGTAATGCCCGAAGCAGCGATCTTTCTCCTTGTCGGGGACCCCCACCACAGTGGGAGAACTGCAAGTGGGTGGGGTTTTGTTAAAATTACTTCCTTCTGTGTCTGAGGTGATAGCAATATGTTCTGAACACAGGGCCGGCTCTAGGGCGGTGCGACCGGTGCCACCGCACCGGGTGCAGACTTCGCGTGGGGGCGCCTGTTTGCTACTTTACATTGTTTTTAAAGCACACGCGGCCACGTTCTTGGCCTCCAGCAATTTTCAGCCAATAATAAAAATGTAAAGTTAACTCTGGTGAATAATGTTCTTCCTGGAGAGAGACCGTAGTTATGTCTAGTGGAAATTTTGACTGCTGGAAGTTTTGATTCATCATAAGGTAGTGCAGAGGGTTAATATGCCTGCTGCAGAGAATGTGTAACATGCAAATCACAAAGTGAATATACTTAAATAGGCCAGTGGGTTACTGTTTTAGTCAGACACTTCCTTTTGATACTTGCAGTTTACAAGTTAAACTCCTAATGTAAAACAGTGAGCTACTAACTGTCATAAAAGAACTGAAATGCAGACTTCAAGTACAGATTAAAGCGTGTTGATTTTTTCCCCAGACTTTCATTATCCTAATGTTTCACAAAGGGTTAATTTGGGTAGAAATCATTTCTGATTATTAAAGAGAGCCCCCAACCATGGTATTACGTTTCAAATTCTGAGTTTGTGCTTCTCCAGACCAAGCCCCCCTAAACTATACTCCCTACCAGTATGGATGACATTTAAATCCTACCCCTTGTGGTCTTCCATCTTATGTAACGTTTCCTATACATTGATTCACACATATATGATTGATTGTCTCTGTGATGTGTGTGCAATGTAAAGTGCTCTGACACCCTTCACTTTTATGAGTAACGCTATAAAACTAATTAAATGCATCTGAGAGAGAGTGGTTATGGAGACAGTTAAAGGGTGGTAGTGCGGGAATCCATTGCGGAGGTGGTCATTGGGGAAGGGCTCCAAAAATCATTGTCGCACAGGGCGCCAACAGTGCTAAAGCTGGCCCTGTCTGAGCATTAACCAGTCCCCATGCTCTCCAAGGTTGCATCTTTAGGATCCCACATGTCTCACCTCAGTCGCTCGCATCCTGGAGAGGTCAAGGCAGGGGTCACACTTGCCATGATTCTGTGCACTTGTGTAGTGCGAGGTCGAACTGTGATGCCAGACACCATTTGTGCCTTTGTTGAAGACTGATAAACTCTTGAGGAATATTAAAAATCTGTTTTTCACCATTTATTTTTCACAAACCCAATCATGCTTGTGCCATTGCCAATAGCATCAATTGGTGTTTTAGGACATTGTTACATTGGAATCAACTAAGAAAGAACAGGTTGTCAAGAAGACTTAGGGAAGAAAAAAGCTTTGACATTTTTGCTTGACTTGAGTGGAAGCAACAGAGCCAGGAAGAATTCAGCATTTGAAGTCAGTTTAGGGAATTAAGAAATAAAGACGTCCCTTCCACTGAATCCTGGGTATTGCCTGATATACTTCAAGGAAATCAGAACAAGGCTTTGCAATGCATCGTCTCGCGTTTGGGACCTTGTATGTATATAGCCATGCAGCACATGAGCCTGGGCGCCAAAACATCTACGATTGTTTTATATGGAGGGGAAGTAAGCACCAAACTGCGTGACGCGCCAGGTGTGGGAACACATGGAGAGAAATATTGCCTTGTATGACACTGAAATGATGTAAATGTCACATATAAGCAATTTGAAACCTTGGCAGCTGTGTGGAGCCTGACTCTACAGGGACATCTAGTAACCACCTGAGGCACCTCACCCTCATATATGTAACGGGGAAAGGACGTCTGCAGGAAGCACAATACTCATGGAAAAGCTGCATTCCCAGAACCCTTTGCTGCACAGCAGACACGGTTTTATTCTCGCATGATTACGTTCTTTAAGAGTATATCATGTGATGATTTTTGTTTTCAGCTTTATTATTTATATTTATACCCCCGTAACATTGGCGTCATGTTCGTTTTATTTGTAATTCCATTCGCTGATTATGCAGTGGCAGCTTTATTCTCGCCTTATGGCTATGATCCGTCACGTGTTGAATGATGTTTTCAGTTACGTTTTGGTAACAGTACGGCTGGGCAGCTTGCTGTGAGGCAAGGGGGCTGGTAGATGGGCCTACCTGTGTTTTTTTATGTAAACCGGTTGGCTGAGCTGGACTATTGTGCAGGCCAGGCTAATGCTGATGAGGCCAAGCTTACGTCCTCGGCTAAAGCAGAGTCGAAAGGTTAAAATGACCCCCTGTCTGGTGATGCTCTCCTGGGCCCGACTGGCCTAAGGCTGACAATGGCTGACTGTGAAGTGGTTCGCACAGTTCAGCTGGGCTAGTTGGCTGTCGGGTGGAGAGACAGGCTGGAATGTGGTGATGAGTACCCCGAGCCGAGTTGCTGAGGTCAACGGCAGGGCTATAAGCTAGCGTGGGAGGCTGACTTGACCGGCTGGCTGAGATAATGGCTTGACTGATAGATAGAGAAAAAAAAACTTTTCTCATTCGTTCATTGTACTCCGTGTGATAGAGATACTGTGTCAAATGTTTGGAGGAATCCTGCGGGGATCCGATAAGTAGCTAGCGCGCAGCCTTCTGTTTAAAGCTGGGCCACAGCAATTCAGGAAAACAGCACATCATCGCGTGCGCGCAGTTCTCATTAGAGCGCGCGCTCCCCTTTTAATATTGTTGTTTGGAAACATGGGGTTTGTGGTAGGGTCGCACCACCCGCGAAGAAACAAATGAATGGATATAATGTTCAACAACTGGAGGATTGCGCTTAAAACTATGGAGTGCTCCTGCTCTTTCAATGTGTCCTGGCAAGCTGTGTAGAGCCTGACTATACAGGGACACCTAGTAATCACCTGAGGTACTGCACCCTCATATATGTAACGGGGAAATGACGTCTGCAGGAAGCACAATACTCGTGGAAAATTTGCATTCCCACAATGCTTTGCTACAGAGCAGCCACAGTTTCGTTCTCGCATGATTACATTCTTTTTTTTTTTTTAGTTTAAAGAAAGTTTATTGAAAATAAGCAATAGATACATCAATAATACAATCTAGCATATAGAAGTAATATCAATAGAAAATAAACTATATATACTAAGGAGAGAGAAAAAGAAAAGAGGGGAGAAGAAGGGGGGAAGGAGAGAAAAAGAAAAATATATGTAAATCCTATAACAATACCATAGAACAGTATTATACACCAAATATAACAGGTACATCGTAATGAACTCACTACCACGAATTCACTTATATAATGAGAGTATATATAAAATAGAACAACATTTAAGTTACCTTAATGGAATTAAACTTAATTTAAGGAGGCTTGGAAACTTCTTCTATGGCAGGAACATGGGATGGTAATGATTGAGCAGATAAATCTAAAAAACTGGTAACAGGAAGCCATAACAAGTCACGTTTAATAGCCAGAGTAATCGGGTAAACATAAGCTCTATCTAACCTATGATTATAACAAACACCATACCACCAGGCTTGAAAAGAGACATTAGAAGCATTTTTCCACGACTTAGTGATGTGTTGGAAGGCAACAGCAATGAGTAAGTCAATAATAAGAGTATTAAGGGAAGTGGATGAAGGCCAAACTTCCGCAACACTACCTAGAAAAATATGAGAGAAAGAAAAGGGGATATGTGTGTGAAATATTTTGTTAATTTGCTGCCAAACTTTAATCCAAAATTGATGAATGACTGGGCAAGTAAACAACATATGCTTAAGGTCTGCAACAGGAGCTGGGCATGACCAACAAGTAGAAGGAGAGATAGGGTTGATCTGATGTAATTTGGCTGGAGTAATTAATAGTCTATTGTATATAAAAAATAATGTTTGTGTAGTATTTGCTGCCCTAGAAGATTTCCTTATCTTAATCCAGATGTTATCCCATACTGTCGTGGAAAAGGAAGTGCTTAAGTCGGAATCCCAATTAGTTTCAACTGCAGATTTGTCTCGAGTCTGATTAGTATGTCTCAATTTATTGTAAATTTGAGAGGCTGAGGGGTTCGATTTCAAGAATGAAATCGTAACAGGAGAAGAAATGATCTGTCTGGAGGAAGCCGGAAGCTTATCATAGGAACTTTGGGCAGCTGAGGTCAATAATTTATATTTAGAAAGAAATGAGGAGGGAAGAGAGAAGCGTTGTTGCAATATACGGAAAGGAATGCAAGTATCGCCTATGAAAAGTTGATGAGTCCATTTAAGACCAAGATTGAACCATTCTTTCCAAAAAAGGGTCCGATTTTTGATCTTAATACGAGTATTATACCAAATCGGTGATTGTAAGAAATGGGTACGGTCATCGAAACCATCTAGTATAAGAGGATGAAGAGTTTTACGAGTATGTTTAAGAATAGGAAGGGAGAATTTCTGAGGAGTATTCGATATGGATAAAAAAATCATCAAATGAGAGAGGGTAAATGAAAGAGGATTCAATATCTACCCACAGAGGCAATGATAACAAATCAGTCGTATTTTGAGATAGTAGGGAAGAAAAATTCTTAAGAAAGAAGGAAGTATGGTATAATGCAAAATCAGGGAAATTAACCCCACCCAAGTTTTTAGGTTGTTTAAGTTTGGAAAAAGACATCCTAGATTTTTTGTTCTGCTACAAAAATTTTGATAAAATAGTATATATTTGTTTGTAACAGGATTTAGGGATGTTAACAGGCAGATTAGATAAGAAAAATAAGATTATAGGGACCAACATCATTTTTATAGAATCCAATCTACCCCACCAAGATAAAAACAAGGGATGCCATCTTGTTGTGGAACTAATTAAAGTCGATTGGAGGTTTTTAAGATTGAGCGATACAGTTTCCTTAATAGAAGGGGTGAACCATAAACCTAAGTATTTAATTTTGGTAGGATTCCAGTGGAAAGAAGAAGATACAAAATCAGCATGAAAACAATATTTATTTAATGGAAGAATTTCACATTTATCCACATTAAGTTTATAACCTGAAACAGAAGAAAAAGAAGAAACTTCTGAAAGAAAAGCCGGTAGAGAGGTCTGAGGGTTAGATAGAAATAAAAGAATATCATCAGCGTACGCCGAGATCTTTAAGTGTTTATCCCCATAAGGAGAGCCAGTAATATTTTCGTTCATCCGGATTTTAGATAAAAAGGGTTCTAACGTCAAAATAAATAAAAGGGGAGAAAGAGGACACCCTTGTCTGACACCACGGAGAAGTGGGAAAGAGGAAGAAACAAGGCCATTAGCTAAAATAAACGATCTCGGAAAAGAATAAAGTAAAGAAATATAGGATAAAAATTTAGGGCCAAAACCAAACCAAGTAAGAGTCGAAAATATAAACTGCCAATTAACCCTGTCAAAAGCTTTTTCAGCATCCAAAGCTACAGCTGCTAACGAAGACTTATGGGATTGAGATTTACTAAGGAGATTGAAAAAGAGGCGAGTGTTATCTGAGAGATGACAACCTTTAATGAAACCACATTGTTCTTTGCCAATTAAATGAGGTAAAATATTGTCCAAACGAAGTGCAAGGATCTTTGCAAAAATCTTATAATCTAGATTGATTAACCCCTTCAGCGCGGTGCGGATTTCCGCGCCACGCTGAAGATTCCGTGCGCGGGCGGGGCCATGACGGAACGGTTCCGTCATAAGCACAGCCCAACCGACGTGCATGACGGAACCGTTCCGTCAAGCGCGTCGAAGGGGTTAAAGAAATAGGTCTGTAGTTCTTACATAATATATGATCTTTACCCTCTTTTGGAAGAAGGCAAATCAAAGCTTCTTGAAAAGAACCTTCAGATTTTCGGGAAGATATAAAAAACAAGAATAAGTTGAGTAATTTAGGGATAAGTAAGTTGGAAAAGTGGGTATAAAATTCTATGGTAAAACCATCAGGACCTGGTGCCTTTCCCTTTTTAAGTGACTGAATAGCAGTAAGAATATCTTTAATCTGAATATCAGATTCTAAAGCAGAGAAATCAACATCTAAAGAAGGAGGTGGAGGAATGGAAGCTAAATACTGATCAATGTCAGATAAAAGAGGAGTAGATTCAGGAGTATATAGGGATTTATAGAAATTAGAAAACTCCAAAAGAATGTCTTCATCTTTATGAAGCACGGCATTAGCAGAGGATACAATAGAATTGATTTTAGTACGTTCCTTTTTGATCTTGAGATATTTAGCAAGAAGGTTGCCAGATTTGTTCTGCGCACTATAAAATTTAGCACTAGACTTGAGTAAATATAAATTTGCAGAGTCAGTAGAAAGCTTATTGAAAGAGAGTTTAGCATTAATTAATTCTTTCAAGGTAGATTGACTTTTCGATGAGTAATAAAGATGTTCCAGTTTTTTGATTTGTGAAGTAAGTGCTTGAGAGGAAAGAAAAGCTGCACGTCTTTTCCGGCCAACAAAGGATATAATAAAATCTCTAGAAGCAGCTTTAAAGGAATCCCATACAAGTTGAGGAGATAATTGAGGAGAATAATTTTCTTTAAAGAATAAAGAAGCGAATTCGAGAAAGGCTGGCGGGAACTTAGGGTCTAAAAGAAGAGAGTTATTGAATCTCCAGCGTCTATTTCCTTTAATGGGAGGAAGTAAATCTAAATTCAAGGAAACTGGGGCATGATCAGAGAGTAGAATAGAGCCTATGTCCGAATGAGAAATGTGTTGAAGAAGAGCTTTAGAAATAAAAAGATAGTCTATTCGGGATTGGGAGGAGTGAGCAGGTGAGTAATAAGTATACTCTTGTAGTGTGGGGTGACAAAGCCTCCAAGAGTCTACAAGAGCTCTTTGAGAAATAGCAGACATAAATTGAGAATGCATAGAGGACGGGACAAACCTGGAGCTGGAATTCCTGTCAATAAAGGGATCCACAATCATATTGCAATCCCCCCCAAAAATTAAATAATCATCAGTACATTGCATTAAACGGGAGAGAATTTGAGGCCAAAACAATTTATCTGGGGAAGTGGGGGCATAAACATTAAAAATGGTGAAAGGAATCTTGTTAATTAGCAAAGAGACCACAACCCATCTACCCTCAGAATCATTATCTGGACTTATGAGTTGAACATCTAAGCGTTTATGACAGAGAATAGCAACGCCATTGCGTTTTCCGGAACCTGGTGATGCGAAAACATTGCCCACCCAACATCGTCTCAATTTAGTTACCTCAGTGTCTGGTATATGAATTTCTTGTAGAAGAACAATATCTCCTTTTAAGTTTGCAATATGAGACAAAACTCGTTGACGTTTGATAGGAGAACCCAAGCCTTTAACATTCCAAGATATAATGTTTAACGACATATTAGATCTTATTTAAACATATTCAAAACTGTTCGTAAAAGAATATATTGTGCATAAAGACAGAAGTAATCAAAAAACACAACAAAACATGAAAACAACTTCTTATTGTGGAAAAATAGCAGTGAGAAACAAAGAAGATCAGAAAACAGTGTAGAAAAAAGAGAATGAGGATAAGAGAAACGTTGTAGACAAATGAGAAATATAAAAGGACAACCAGAGATAGAGAAGAACAGAGGAATGAGGAGAAAAGAGGGAAAGAGAGAAAGAGATAGGGAACAGAAGAACAAATTAAAGCTAACAATTGATAAAACAGTACAATAACAGAAAAACGTACCACAAAAGAACAAGAGTAACGGGGTAGGTGGAGCCATATGGGGAGGGCCACACGTCAGACGGGAGGACGCAGGACGCGAAGTACACAGAGAAACACCATCCAGGCAAAACGTAGAATATTAAGTAGGGGGGCACGGAAACCACAACCTGGCAAAGAAGAAATAAAATAAGATAACAATTAATGTGAGAAGTGATAATGACATCAAAAACTTACGAAAATGACTGATACACAAGAAGTGTACATTAACGGGTAAATACGCAACAAACACTACACAACATATCATGGTTTAGAGATATCCATGGAAATTCCTTTACAAGAGTCCAAAAATTGTTGCAGGACAGCTGGATCTTCATAGTTGGTGGTTCTGTTGTTAAGAGTCACTTTAAAAAGGCAGGGGTGGAATAAGCCATAACGGGCATTCAAATTGCGTAGAGCTGGTCTCATATCTAAAAACCTTTTTCGACGATCAGCAGTTATTTTGGCATAATCCTGAGCGAAGAAGAGGTTGGAACCGTTCCAGGAAATTTTTCCTCGTTGTTTGGCTGCTTGTAAAACCTTAAGTAGATCCGTATACTCCAGAAAGTACAAAATTACTCCTCTGGGTTTTGTTGATGGAGATGAAGAACGGGGACTCTGGCCCAAACGGTGTGCACGCTGGATATTTAATGGAGGAGATTCCGGAAGGCCAAGAAGAGTCGGAAGAAATGACTGAAAATAGGATATGGCGTTAGAACCTTCAAGACCTTCAGCCAAACCATAAATGCGCAAGTTATTACGCCTATTACGATTTTCCAATTGTTCAACTTGTTGCTGGAGACGTTCAACATCTTTATGGATAAGAGGAACCTTGTCAGCAAACTCCTGAACAGCATCAACACGTTTCTCCAGACCATCCACCCGCTGTTCAGTGTGAGACCAGTTATCTTCTAATCTCAGCAAACGGGTGTTGGTTTCCTCCATATAGGGTTTGAGGGCACGAAGCTCCTCAAGAAGAAGTTCCATTGAAAGAGGTGTAGAAGAGCCAGTGGGAGATGGAGGATTCGCTTTCCCTCTTTTCCTAGGGGTGAGGGGAGCTGAAGATGGAATTTTAGACCCCTGTTTGGAGCCCAAACGAGTCGTAGACGAAGAGGAACTTTTTATGGCCATAGAGTCACTGAGAGCTTCATCTGTAGTTTCTGGTAAAATAGTAAAAGGGTTGAAGTCCTCTAAAGAAGCACCAGCGGACTGTGGCACCTCTTTACGGCTGGTCCGAGATGCCGCCATATTGTAGAGTTTGTTAGACGCAGAAATGCTGATGACGGCTTCAAAAGAGTCAGACCCAGAGAGTATTGTAACACAAAGCAAGCTGGTAGAGGTACGGAGTCTGGATAAAGCAGTTTTAACCCACAAGTCCAGAACCAGACGTGGAGCAAAATAACTTGAAGTAAATAAATAGCACAGCTGGAATGTTCAAATCTGAAGACCCAAGCGCATCTTAACACAGGAAATCAATGACGCAATAGAAACATTCTGGTTAAGTAAACATTTCAGGCGATAATACGCAACTTCTGAGGTAAAATATCAGGGAATGTGAAAAACATCTGAAAAATGAAAACAAAATGGCGGCCGCGAGTGCATTTCAGCCGTTTTGAGGAGAAAAAGCTGTTAGGAGCTCACCAAACGGTGGAAAAGATACTGTGTTGCATCAGGATACACTTCCGACGCTGATATATGCACTTTCCGCGCTCCGAAAAGGAGCGAAAATATCCTGGAGAGGGTGGACTGTGTCACGGTACTACGGAGCTCCCGAAATCGGCGGCCATCACCGAAGACGCCGAAGCCACGGCCCCCCCATGATTACA
Organism: Triturus cristatus; assembly: GCF_964204655.1. NCBI lineage: Eukaryota > Metazoa > Chordata > Amphibia > Caudata > Salamandridae > Triturus > Triturus cristatus. Next base: position 1,861,411,348 of record NC_140590.1, on the reverse strand, counting down.
TTCTTCAAGAGCATATCGTGTGATAATTTTGATTTTGGCTTTGTTTATTATTTATACTTGAGAACGTTGTACACCCCGTAACATTGGTGTGATTTAAGTTTCTTGTATTATTAAAGACAACCCTTTTTCTTAATCGACTATATTTCGTGTGATAGGAATGGGGAGATTCTGCTAAATTTATGGAGTATGTCTGTGGTAATCCGAGCGAGCATGTGTAAAAGCAGCAGCCATTCGCGTTGAACTATAAAAAAAAAGAGATCCATGAAAAATGTATAAACACTAGTAAAGGGGCAAATAGCCATAGACGTGCCCAACAGGGAAAAAGGAGGGACATAAAATACACTAACCCAATAGCAAGTTAGACATTATGAAAGACACACTCAAAAACAAATAGGAAAACTGAGGCGGAGACTCCCTCACTAAAGCATATACTGCATGTCTCAACGAGACAGTGCATGCGCTGCCTAGGCGAGACCTAAAAAGGATGTTGTGAGATGACACATATTATTTCAGTGAAATCGTAATTGACACATTTGATAAAGTGTTCCATGATATATTGATCCCAAACCTGGCGGAGGTGAGTATCAAAGGAAAAGCACAAAAGTGTTGTAAGTCTTAGTTGTAAGATCAGCACCAGGTGACACAGCTTCCACCTTTTCAGTCTGCCTTCAAAAAGCTGAGTAGTCACTATGGGGGAAGTGTAGCCCTTGACTTCCAAGTAGTAGTATTACACCAGGGATAGTTCAAAACCTCTCAAATTAGCGAGTTTCAGTTATGCGTTTGGTGCATTTATTTATACATATGCCATTTCAGACTATACAAATACTTTTCTAGAAACAAGGTGTTTGTTAGAAAGGCGCTCTCTGGGGAGTCCGAGGGTGTCGCACTGACCACCCCGAGAGCCACCGTTCCGTAGGAAAGTAGCCGAGCGCCGCTGAGAAGCCTCCGGGGCGAGGTCCTTCTCCTATGATCGTACCAGCCAAGCAACCCCACCACCACAAAGGGACACAACAAGGGTATCAAATTCTCACAAGTCTTTATCGGTATCTCAAAGGTAGGTTTCTGTGGCAATATTTACAGGTGGATCGAGGGAAACCCAAAGAGTCTCAGGGGCATTCAGGGATGGGGTAGCGGGACAGTCTCAGTACCAGCCTGGTACGGGAACACCCTGCGCCTAGCTCTCAATCCTCGAGCTGGGGGGTTTCCGGGAGCCGAGGCGTTGTCCGCCGGGCTCAGAGGGTTGCCTCGATGAGGTCGAGCCGCGATGAGATCAGCAGGGCTCCGATGGTTACTCGGCGAGGTCGAGCCGCGACGGGGTCAGCAGGGCTCCGATGGTTACTTCTGCGAGGTCGAGCCGCAACACAGTCAGCAGGGCTCGAGTTCCACGTTTCAGGCAAGGAGTCTCTCTCCGTAGGGTCGGCGGCGATCCGATCAGCAGGGCTCTCGACTCCAGGATACAACTACTGTCCTGGTTTTGGGCTGCCCCAGATATAGGTCTGGAGCCCTTTGATGTCCGGACCCTCACTCCTGGGGAGGTCGGAGGGGCCGGGAGAGGAGCGTCCAGACACCCAGCGGGGGGTGGAGCCAGTGCCCAGGGAGGCTGGGGGGCGATCGCAACCAGGCGTCGGGGGACGGCTGGAGGCCCCATCGAAAATCTCCTCCTCCGGAATCTGTGGAGTGGCCACTCGACCCCCTGGTCAGGTCTGGGCGCCTTGAGGTCAGGGCTTCGCAGGGAGCGAGGCCGGGGCCGGGTCGCGTCGTGGCAGCTGGAGGGTAGCGGTGTACAGTCCAGGGGGACCCTGAAGGGTTCGGGTAGCCCCTGTTAAGTCTGGTAGGAGGGTTCGGGACCACGCCACGAAGCCGGGTCCAACAGGCGTCCCCCCCAGCTGAAGGCAGGGAGAGTCACCCATCGCCTTGGGGGTTCTCGCCGAGGAGGAAGAAGCGGGACAGGCCGTCGGCGTTGGCGTGGTCGTTGCCGGGCCGATGGTCTACAGTGAAGTCCATCCCCTGCAGAGAGATGGACCATCGCAACAACTTCGGGTTCTCGCCTCTCATCTGCATTAACCACCGCAAGGGCCGGTGGTCGGTTTGGACCCGAAAGTGGGTGCCGAAGAGGTAGGGCCGGAGTTTCTTGAGGGCCCACACCACGGCAAAGGCCTCCCGTTCAATGGTGCTCCATCTCTGCTCCCGGGGCAGCAGGCGCCGGCTGATGAAGGCCACCGGCTGGTCAATCCCTTCAGAGTTCACCTGGGACAAGACAGCCCCGACTCCGTATTCCGAGGCATCCGTCTGTACCACGAACTCCTTGCTGTAGTCGGGGGCTTGCAGCACGGGGGCGGTACACAACATTGCTGTCTTGAGGGACTCGAAGGCCGCCTGACAGAGGGGTGTCCAGTGCACCTTCTTTGGTTGCTTCTTTGATGTGAGCTCCGTGAGGGGGCCCACAATGCTCCCATAGTTCTGAATGAACCGCCTGTAATAGCCCGTGAGTCCCAGGAAGGCCCTCACAGCGGTTTGGGTGGTTGGGGGCTCCCAGGCCAGGATGGCGTCGATCTTTGGCTGGAGGGAAGCCACGTGGCCGCTCCCCACTTGATGTCCCAGATAGGTTACGGATCCTTGGCCTATCTGGCACTTGCTGGCTTTTACGGTGAGTCCGGCCCTCTGGAGGGCGGTCAGGACCTCCCCGAGGTGCCTTAGGTGTTCGGACCAGTGGCTGCTGAACACTGCAATATCGTCCAGGTAGGCGGCGCTAAACGCTTCCAGGCCGGCCAGTACCTTGTTTACCAGTCTTTGGAAGGTCGCCGGGGCATTTTTCATGCCGAAGGGCATCACTCGGAAGTGGTAATGGCCATCGGGGGTGGAAAAAGCGGAACGCTCTTGGGCGCCTGGGGTGAGCCCGATCTGCCAGTATCCGGCGGTGAGGTCAAAGGTGCTAAGGTAGCGGGCTGCCCCTAGGCGGTCGATTAGTTAATCTGCCCGAGGAATGGGATGGGCATCGGTTTTGGTAACGGCATTCAATCCCCGATAGTCCACGCAAAACCGGAGCTCCGGGGTGGTGACGGGGGCGGCTGCTTTCGGCACCAGGACCACAGGGCTGGCCCAGGGACTGTCGGAGGGTTCGATGACCCCCAGGGCCAACATCTTGGCGACCTCGGCGTGGATGCAGGCTCGCACCCGTTCGGGGACCCGGTAGGCTCGGTGGCGCACGGGGGGGCTGTCCCCGGTGTCGACGTCGTGGGTGCACCATCGGGTGACTCCGGGAGTGAGGGAGAAGAGAGCAGCGAAGTGATGCAGCAGTCCTTGACAATCTTGGCGCTGCTCTGGAGTCAGGGTGGCGGAGAGGATGACTCCCTCTACGGAGCCGTCCTTTTCTGCGTTCTTCAGGAGGTCGGGCAGGGGCTCGGAGTCGTCTTCGGCCCCATCGTCTGTAGCCATCAGCAGGCTAAGTTCCGTCCGGGCAAAGTGGGGTTTGAGCCTGTTGGCGTGGAGGACCCGGAGGGGGTTCCTGGGGGACTCCAGGTCGACCAGGTAGGTGAAGGGGCTCTTCTCGACCACCTTGAAGGGCCCGGTCCATTTGTCTTGGAGGGCACAGGGGTCAACGGGCGACATGATCCAGACCTGCTGGCCTGGCTCGAACTCGATGGTGGAGGCGTTCTGGTCATATCAGCGTTTCATTTCCTCCTGGCTGGCCTCGAGGTTGGCTTCGGCCAGTTCCCTGAACTTCCGGGTTTGGTTTCGCAGGGTCAGGAGGTACCGGTAGACATCGGGGGGAGCATCTTGGACGGTGGTCTCCCAGCCTTCTTTGACCAGGCTGAGGGGGCCTCGGACTCGGTTCTGCTTCTTCTTCGATGGAGGGGGTGGCTCGGGCCACTCCGGCTCTTCGGGGGGAGCCGCTGTGCTCGGTCGGATGGCCCGGGTGTGTTGCGCAGGCCCACTCGGGCAGTCCCAGCATCCCCAGATGCTCGCGGCGTTCGACGTGGGCCCAGGGGGAACTTTCCAGGTCATTTCCAAGAAGGCAGTCGACAGGGGCGTCGTCGCGGACGGTCACCTTTAGCAGGCCCAACACTCCCCCCCACTCGAAGGGGATCCGGGCCATCTGGCACCAGCTCTCGGTGTTGTCTGCCGACCTGACGGGGCACAGTACATTCAGCAGGATCTGTTCGGGGGTCACCAAGTGGCAGCGGACGGCTGTCACGCTGGCTCCGGTGTCGCGGAGGGCTTCGGCCCGACGTCCATTGATGGTGACCCACTGTTGGTACTTCTGGGTGTTGCTCGGGATGGGAGCCCGGGGCACCATTTCCCGGCTGCCCAGGCAGACCAAGGACATGGCGGCGGGTTCCCACTCGGTTGGCCCGGCGTCGTAGTTCGCTTCCTCTTCTCCCCCTTCCCATTAGGGCAGCGGCCGCCACCTGGCGGGGGGGTGGCCCGGTGGTCACAGCTCGTCGGTTCACGTGGCAGGTTGGGTCACTGGCATAGTGCCCTGGCTGTTGGCAGTTGTAGCACGTTACCGTCGGTCGAGGTCCTGGTCGGGCTAGGGGGGCCCCTCTTCGGGCGAGGGTCGGGGACGTGCGGTGCAGTGGCGGTCCCCGGGGAGGACTCTGGGGCGGCCCTGCGGGGAAGTCTCTGTTCCTGTTCGACCCTCCTCCTCCGCCCCGCTGGCGGGGGGGCCCCGTGGAGTTCCGTTGGTACTCTCCCATCGAGTTCCGAGGGACCCGGGTGTTCACCCATCGATCGGCCTTGATCGGCTTCCGCGGCTCGGTCAGCTTGCTGTCGAGGAGGTGCTGTCTCAGCTCGATGAAGCAGTTGTTGGAGAGGTGTTCCCACACAATGAGGTCGAACAGTTGTTCGTAGGAGGGGACCTTGCTGCCCTTGATCCAACCTTCCAGGGCTCTGCTGAAAAAGTCTACGTATTTCACCCAGGTGGTACCGGGGAGCTTCTTGCAGTCCCGGAAGCGCTGGCGGTACATCTCTGGGGTGAGACCATAGCGGGTGAGCAGGGCCTCCTTCATATGGTCATAAGAGGTCATCACCGCATCGGGGAGCTGTAGCAGAGTGTCTCTTCCTTCGCTGAGGAACCGCCCCCATAGGCCGGCACCCCAATCTTTTCGGGGTACCCGATGGGAGGTCATGGCGACCTCGTAGGCCTTGAAACATTGTTGGATGTCGTAGTTTTTGTAGTACTCTTTGACGACATCCTTGGGGATATGTACTTTGGTCTCGGCCGGCGGGGGGGTGTCCCTGTTTCTGGGGGTGCCGGTCTCCCCCTTCTTGGATTTAATTTCAAGTTCTTTAAGGCCCCGCTCATGCTCGAGGGTTAGCCTCCTCTCTTCCAGTTCTCGGTGCCGCTTTTTCTCCTCTATTTCTTCTTGCAGCCGTAGTTGCTCTAGGGCCAATTTCTTTTCGGCTAGTAGGAGTTCGCCGTCCAGGCGGAGTCGTGCGAGCTCCAACTCGTGGGTCCTGACCCTCTCCCGTTCTCGTATCTCCTCCGGGAAGAGGCCGGTCTCCATGCTGGTTCTTCTCTCATCTGTCGGGGCTGTGGTTGGTTGCCGGGGCACGGTTGGCACCGGGTTTTCTTCGATTTGGGGGGAGGCCGCTTCGGACTCTACCCAGGCCTTTAGGGCTTTTTGCAGGTCCTCTTTTGTGTTTAACCCGGTGGTCGCGATGCCTTTGTCTTTACAAAACTGTTTTAGCTCCTTATGGGTATATTCCTCCAACCGTTCTTGTTGGAACTCCGCGGTTGGGGTGGTCTCTTGGTTGCTCATGGTTACTCTGTGTCTGGGTAGGTCGGGGGTGAGTTACTCGCTGTACGATCTGCGTCGGGCTCGGATCGCACCGCTGGCCACCAATGTTAGAAAGGCGCTCTCTGGGGAGTCCGAGGGTGTCGCACTGACCACCCCGAGAGCCCCTGTTCCGTAGGAAAGTAGCCGAACGCCGCTGAGAAGCCTCCGGGGCGAGGTCCTTCTCCTATGATCGTACCAGCCAAGCAACCCCACCACCACAAAGGGACACAACAAGGGTATCAAATTCTCACAAGTCTTTATCGGTATCTCAAAGGTAGGTTTCTGTGGCAATATTTACAGGTGGATCGAGGGATCCCAAAGAGTCTCAGGGGCATTCAGGGACGGGGTAGCGGGACAGTCTCAGTTCCAGCCTGGTACGGGAACACCCTGCGCCTAGCTCTCAATCCTCGAGCTGGGGGGTTTCCGGGAGCTGGGGCGTCGTCCGCCGGGCTCAGAGGGTTGCCTCGATGAGGTTGAGCCGTGATGAGATCAGCAGGGCTCCGATGGTTACTCGGCGAGGTCGAGCCGCGACGGGGTCAGCAGGGCTCCGATGGTTACTTCTGCGAGGTCGAGACGCGACGAGGTCAGCAGGGCCTGATGTTCCGTGAGGGTCTTCTTCTCAGCAAGGGGAGCCACGACACAGTCAGCAGGGCTCGAGTTCCACGTTTCAGGCAAGGAGTCTCTCTTCGTAGGGTCGGCCGCGATCCGATCAGCAGGGCTCTCGACTCCAGGATACAACTACTGTCCTGGTTTTGGGCTGCCCCAGATATAGGTCTGGAGCCCTTTGATGTCCGGACCCTCACGCCTGGGGAGGTCGGAGGGGCCGGGAGAGGAGCGTCCAGACACCCAGCGGGGGGTGGAGCCAGCGCCCAGGGAGGCTGGGGGGCGATCGCAACCAGGGGGACGGCTGGAGACCCCATCGAAAATCTCCTCCTCCGGAATCTGTGGAGTGGCCACTCGACCCCCTGGTCAGGTCTGGGCGCCTTGAGGTCAGGGCTTCGCAGGGACTGAGGCCGGGGCCGGGTCGCGTCGCGGCAGATGGAGGGTAGCGGTGTACAGTCCAGGGGGACCCTGAAGGGTTCGGGTAGCCCCTGTTAAGTCTGGTAGGAGGGTTCGGGACCACGCCACGAGGCCGGGTCCAACAGTGTTCCTAAATGGCGATGGTGCAGTGAGATAAAAAGTCCCATAGGGACCACTTTATTGTTAATAATTGTCCGGCTCAGGTCCCTGGGTTACCGAGTTGCCCCTTTAAATCTAGTAAACTTAAAAAAGCTGAGGACTTGTGTCCCCCAAGGTTCTTCCCTGGGCCCAACGTTGTTCAGTCTATATTTACACCCACCTAATGTAAATGTAAATGTAAATGTACAGATATTTATATAGCGCAAATCACCAACCGGTCTCTAAGCGCTTGCTTAGGGAACCCGTCCTGGTATTCCCCTGTGAGATAACCCAGCAGGGCATCCACAAGGTGAAAGCCAGGCATCCCGCCGCGAGGGGCCATTGTGGAGATTAAGCAAGCTATTGCCCAGAGTCGCAGAGTGTGAACCCATGAATTGAGTATGCACTGGAGCGAGAATTATCGAGTCCATGGACAATTTATGGACTCAAGACCCAGCCGAGTCAGGAATTGAACCCTGGTCCCGGGCTGACCTCTGCTTCCAGGTCTGCCTACTCTAACCAGTGAGCCACACTTCTCCTGTTAATGCTGTTAAATACATCTCATGGAGTAAATATCACAAACTATGCGTGTTAGAAGGCGACCTCAGAGGGGCCCGGAGGGGGCCCTGACTGCCCTGAGACCCACCCTCGAGGTATCGTAGCCGGGCACTGGCGGGAGACTCCTCAGGGGAGGAACCTCGTATCTAGGATCGCACACTCGGCACCACACGACAGAGAGACACCACACGAGGAGTTCTTACGAGCAAATCTTTATCAGATTGGAGTAGTAGGATCTTTATGATCAGCACAGCAAATATATACAAGTAGAGCGTGGGCTCTCAAAGTCTTGGAGGGGAGTAGGAGGTAGCGGGACAGTCTTTGGGGATGTGGATCAAATGCAGGAGCGTACCCGTCGCACAGCTCACAATCCTCGAGCTGGGGGATACAGTTGTCGTCGTAGGGTCCGGCGGGACCAAGAGAGTCTGTGGGAGCCGCGAGTCACTCAGCAGGGCTCGGTTACAAGTTCGGTGGTCTTACGATCTTCGAGGAGCCGCGAGTCACTCAGCAAGGCTCAAGCACAAGTTCGGAGGTCTTACGATCTTCAGGGAGCCGCGAGTCACTCAGCAGGGCTCAAGCACAAGTTCGGAGGTCTTACGATCTTCAGGGAGCCGCGAGTCACTCAGCAGGGCTCAAGCACAAGTTCGGAGGTCTTACGATCTTCAGGGAGCCGCGAGTCACTCAGCAGGGCTCAGGTGTTCCAAGGCGAATCTGCCCGACAGTCCCAGAGCACTCCTTGTTATAGGGCGACCCCTCTTTGATGTCCGGAGCCTGTGCAGGCAGGGATCTTGTCACCTGGGGGTCGCTTGTTGGGGGTTTCCTGCCATTGTCTTTTGATCCGTTCAGGGCCGGGTCGGGAGGAGTCCCAGACACCCAGCAGGCGTGGAGCCAGCCCTCGGGGAGGCCGGCAGGTCGATCGAAACCCACCGTCCCAGGGAAGCGCAGAGGTGTGATAGAAACCGCTCCTCCCTCTCTCATCCCAAGGGGAGCGTGCTGTCCTCCAGCCGGAGTGGCGCCTCTAGGCCAGGGTCGCGCTGGGGCCGGGCGTCCATCTTGTTGCATGAAGTGGGCACGCGGGCCCGGTGTGGCCGAAGGGCAGAAGGCCACGGACGGGGAAGTCCGGGTTGGGTGCGTGCGAGTTCTGGTGGGAAGGATCGGCTAGGCCGTGGGTTTGGGGGCTGGTGTGAGGTGCAGGGGTCAGGTCTAGCTATGTTACGAGGGCCGGGTCTAACAATGCGGATGGAAAGTAATTGATCGTATCCATTGATCGCATTACACCTGATCCATTGACCATTCTCCTTCGCTGTATGAGGGACGGTTCATCTTGGCTGCTTGCAAATTCCCTGAAATTCAATGGGGATAAAACAAATGTAAAGTTGCTGCAGTGACAGACCTTTAAGAGTGCTTCCATCTGATGTTTGGCCTTTATCATGGATCCCTTGCCCACGACATCAGCGGTAATCAGGAATTTATTGTTATTTATTCTTATTCATACTCAAGGGGGTACTCTTGCATTACATTTTCCTCCTTTCTCTCCCCCTCAGTAATTTGCTTCTTCTACTGATAGCACTTAAAAAATATTTGCGCGGATGCACATAATCACAGCACAAGGATGACTCTGACAAGAGTGGACTTGTACAGAGACCTCTAATGTTATGTATACATGTTGCATTACCTGGGGATATGCAAGATATTTACAGAAGGAACAATCCCTGATTAGGCAACAAGGATGTGGCTTGTTCCTGACAGACAATCGAACAAACGTAAATAACCATTACAAGTGGGCATTGTGTGTTCCTTCGCATACATTGACAGACAATCGAACAAACTCGTATAAACATTGCACATGGACATGGATTGTCCTTTTTCATACGTTGACAGACAATTGAGCAATTACGATACAAACCTTACAAGTTAACATTGCTAAGTCCTAGACGGGCAAAGAGCAGGTAGTTCAACATCAGATGTGGAGAAGAGACGAACAAAACAAGTCTGTTTGTGCTGACTTGAAACAAATAGAAAGCCACCAAAGTTTGTGATTCAACATCAGAGGGAATACAAAATGGAAGAACTGATGCTCAGGTTAATATACGTTTTCCCATCTTTTCTGGGAGAATGTATGGGAAGCTCACCCATTCACCACCACTTGTGCCAAGGGTCTCTCATAGAGGAGCCGAAGCCACGCAAGAAACTTGGGGCCAAAACCCATTCGCTATAGTACCGCAAAAAGGTACGGCCAATCGACTGTGTTGAAGGCCACTTTCATGACACTTTCCCCTTCCTCTCCCCCCCATTAGTTTGATTCTTCTGCTGATCACATTTTCTTGCTTTTGGAAATATCATTAACGATTCATAACATGCAGTCTTTCCATGTCTTTGCCTTACTGGAATGGTAGCTAGAGTGTACATTGACGATAAGTGGGCCTAAGAAAAGAATCATTCACAGAAAAGCAAATAGAGTTGAGTAGGCATGGTAAAAACGATCGAATGCCACTCGTCTATTGTCCAGTTACTAAACTGTCCAGTGCGATGAGGCCACAGTTGGAAATCATCATTAAACCTGGGTATTCCAAGTCATAGACTCTCCTAACCACCCTCTCTTCTCCCTTCTCCACTGCCCCCCACTCCTCAGCTCTGATATCACTGAGGTCACACTCATGTGACACCACTTCCTTGTATCAAGGTACTTATCGGGCACATTGCTTTGGAGGCTGCGATTAGAACAAACAGCAGTGCAACCATGATTCCCGTCTCTACTGTACCAGAACACTGCCATGACTAGCTTGATATCGTCCTGAAAGCAAAGTCAATGGGAAGAATGCTTGTATATAGCGTACCTGCTGCCCACCGCTCCCAGCCCGTCGTTTTTTGCCCACCATTCTACTCTGGACAGAGGCTTGCCTTATGTAAATCAGTGCTGACCCTGCTCCTCATTGGAACAGTCAATCCTGAGCTGCCTGGCGAGGCTCCCTGCACACGGGTCCACAAGCAGCCCCAGAGCGCTTTCATCTTTATTAGGCCTCGTCAGTGAGGCATAGCTTGGATGCTGTTGCACAGCGATCAGGGTTAGCGCTGATTGCTGGCTCACGCATGATCAAAATTAAATCCCCCAGCATACATGCAATATACAATACACTGTCGATGGGACAGCCATTTTTCATCTTGTTTGAGCCAACCCAAATGTGTGAAGCCACAACTGAGGCTCTTCCTTCTCCGACCTCTACCCCAAGTCCTGGAACTGCATTCACTCCCACCACCAGCTCTGGACATCACTCTTGCTAGAGGATTTCAGAAAGAGACCCAAGACCTGGCTTCTCGACTGAGCCCTGCTACCGAGCACCTGGATACCTCATGTGTGACTTGTCGTGCTATACATATACTGATTGATTGATTGTATCTTTTCTCTGTATTATTTGCTAAACTTTCGTGTGATCAATTTCTGTACATTCTGTGGTTTGACACTGGTGATCCTTACGATGCCAGCTTGGTTGTCACTCTGGCACCACAATGACAAACTGGATGCAATTCTTTACCAGAGAAAAAAGAATTGGAGGAACGAATTTCACATAGAACGACTCCGCACACATGGGTGTAGAGATGAGCAGTAGATCCCAATCGCGTCGCCAATTGAAGTGACCACTAATACGAGAAATAAGTGGAGAAATCGTCTTTATCACTGCCCATCAACGACAGCTTCCAGGGAATGACTCAAACTTCAAGCATGAACATTCCATCTCCAAGGTGACAGAAAGTTCTATATGTAATGACATAACAACTTTAGATACTACAGTATGGCTCGTATCAGTATTGTACTGGTGCCGTATGGGTATGTGTGAAATGCTCCGTACCCACGCATTCATTGCGTGTGTATGGCTCGTATCACTATTTGTACTGGTGCCTACGGGTACGCGTGAAACGCACCGTACCCACACATTCATTGCGTGTGTACGGCTCGTATCAGTATTGTACTGGTGCCTACGGGTACGTGTGAAACGCACCGTACCCACGCATTCATTGCGTGTGTACGCCTCGTATCACTATTGTACTGGTGCCGTACGGGTACGTGTGCCACGCACCGTACACGTCCACTTCAGTTGTTGCGGTATGCAGGGGTTGCTGGACACGCCCCCCAAGTGACCAGACCCTGGTGGTAATGTATGGGCACAATATTATAGGTTTGGATTTGGGTATGGGGGATGTTTCCTGCCCCTCACCTCCACCCTGGCCCCTGGGTGTTGTTCTCACCTTCTGCAGCGTGTGCGTCGGTTTCGGTGCACCAGGTCGTAGGCTAAGAGGACCGGGATGACACGTACGATGGGGTTCATGGTGTCTACGTCGCGTACCGGGGCTCCCTCTTAGCGGTTCACGTCGTACTCTGCTTTTCCGGCTGTTTTTGGCTCCCGTAAAAAAGAGCCGTACGGAGTGACGTAGGGACGAATCGTACTTGCTGGGCCGGAAAACGCTGCTTGAATTCGTTTGGACATCGCGTACACGCTGTTCCGGATCAGAAACTTAGTTTTTTTTTACCCGTACGGTCTTTTGTACAATTTGTACGGGAAGAGGCTTTCTGTACTGTTGGAAGGGGCGATCGCAGGGGGGTTACAGAACACGTTCCTGGCCACCCCGTGACCCACCTCTCCCAGAACTAGGCCGAGCACTGGCGGGGAGGCCCTTTCAGAGAAGGGTCTCGTACCTAGGATCGCACGCGCTGAGTTTGCACTACTTGACAAAGGGACACCACACAGTAGGTTTCAGTAGAAGGCGTTCTTTATCTTAAGATTCTGTGGTGCTTTATGATCCGTGATGCAGCTTTTGATCAATACAACAAGCGTTGGTAATTTCTGGATAGGGGGATTGGGGTAGCGGGACAGTCTTCGGTTCAGGGTCTATGCCGAATATCCTTCGCACAGCTCTCAATCCTCGAGCCGGGGGATACGGGGGAGCCGCGTTTCACTCGGCAGGCTCAACCGGTCTTTGGGGTTCAGGGGAGCCGCGAGTCTCTCAGCAGGGCTCAGGTGTTCTCAGTGTCCAGGGAGCCGCGACGACGTCAGCAGGGCTCAGATGGTTCCGGCAGAAGGGGTTTTCTGCCAAGCGGGAGCCGCGACGAAGTCAGCAGGGCTCATCCGGTTTCCAAGGGTCGGGTAGCGTCCTTCTTTTCAGATTTGTCGAGCCGCTACCAGGTCAGCAGGGCTGTCTTAGGTCCAGGTCTTCTCTGCCCGTCAGTCCCCCGAGCACCCCTTGTTATACGCCTTCCTTTCTTTGAAGTCCGGAGTCCTCGCAGAGAGGGGTCTTGGTACCTGGGGGCGGTGTGTCGGGATTTCCTGCCGCTCGGCTCTTTGATCTTTTCAAGTTGGACCGGGAGGCACTCCAGACACCCAGCATGCGAGGAGCCAGCTCCCCGGGGGCCCGGAGGGCGATCGAAACCCTCTTCTGAGAGGAGGTCAGAGGTGTGACAGAGACTACTCCTCCCTGTCTTGCTTGGGGGGGTTCTCTCTCCCTCGGCCGGGCATGCGTGTTTAGGGTCTAGGTTTCGCTGGGGCCCCGGGCCGGCCATCGGGGACATGGTGGCCGGAGGTCTGTGACATCCAGGGATCAAGGGTGTTGCATGGGTTGGGCTGGGATGCTAATGGTCGGGAAGGCCCAAGCCACGAGGCCGGGTCCCACATGTACGAATCGTACTTCCTAGGTTGTAAGAAAAGTTTACCGGGTACGAGTCGTACGGGGAAAACGCTCCATACAACGAATCGTACAGCCTTTTTCCAGGATTAGAATCGGCCCCTATATGTAGCAGAGTGACTTATATTGTTGGTCCTGAGGAATACCTTGAACTTTACAGTCACATTTGGCAGAAACATGTTGACCACAAGATAGGGTAACATCCACATCCTTATTTCACTACGCTTTTTACTCTCATCCACTGGGGACACCAGAATAAAGTTTTTTGCCAACCAGGAGATCGTTTTAATCACCTCTTTCTTAGCACTCTGCCCACCTAGGAAGTATTACTATAGGTGCTGTAGGACACTCCTGTTCCTTTCCTATGGGAGAGTCGTAGCCCACACTGGGTACCTTGCGGTACCAGTGTGCGTCAGGGGACCCTATGATGAAGCATGTCACCCTCGGGTGAGTGAGGGTTCTTGTCCGAACACAAGTAGTGCTTCTAATTTTCCTCTGTATTCCTTTACCCTTGTACATAGTGTGAGTTGATACATTTAGATTAGAGCAGTACGGTTGATGTTGGGTGAATAACGCTTCCCTCAGACCCCCCTTGTGTGAGACAAATACTTAATATGAGAGCACCAGTGCTTCTCAGCAGAGCGGGTATGCCTTTAATGCAGGAGTATCTGTACTCTTCAGCAGGACTGCAATTCCTTCAACAGGAGAGTACTAGCATTACTCAACAGGACTTTTACATAATATGATAGTACCAGACCTTCTCAGCAGCACTTGTATGCCTTTGATTCGGGAGTAGCTGTACTCTTCAGCAGGACTGCTATCCCTTCAATAGGAGAGCACTAGCATTACTCAACAGGACTGTTACATAATACAATAGTACCAGAACTTATCAGCAGCACTTGTATGCCTTTGATACGAGAGTACTCTTCAGCAGGACAGCTATCCTTCAATAGTTTTCCATTTTGTCCGGTTTCACTTCCAACCCGCTGTATTGTAATCAGCTGGTCGGAAGTGAAAATGGGGGTCTCAGTCGGAAAGCCTCCGACCTAAGGTCAAAGATCTTACGACCGAGATAGTAATCAGGCCCTATATATTACACTTAAAAACAACTACAATAACTCTACACATACTAATCTACAAATAACTAATATACTATATATCACTAAACCTACAATGTTTTCATGGTACTAGACATATAACTACCAACGCACTACGCCACATTTCAAGATCCACAAAAAGACAATACAAACCATATGAAATACCTAACTACCTTCCCTCTACTCTTAAATTTCCTTAAAAATAATTTAAAATAAGCTTATCTTAACCGCTGAGACGCAACTCCCAAATGCGCGCTTCTCTCTCCAGAAGCGCCCAAACAGTAATAGGTATAGATGAAAAAATCAACTTACAAAAAACATGAACAACTCATTAAAATAGAAAAAAGAATGTGCACCATTGAAGTCAATATAAAACAATATTATTCTAAAATTGTATGTGACAAAAATGTGTTTGATTGTAAAAACTGTTAAAACTGTTATACAAATGTTTGAAACAAGTGTACAATATATAGTAATTAATATTATAATATACATACTATTTTTTACTATACATTCAAATTAGTTTGGTTAATTTGTTGTAAAAAATATACACAAATGTTAGACGGACCGGGAGGGTCGGCCGAGGACAAGGGGAGAGGTCTCCGGGGAGAGCCGTCTCCAGCGATCGTACAGATAAATAACTTCGCCCCCACAGACAGACACCACACAAGGAGAAGATTTAGCGTTCTTTATAGGCAATTTCTTACGGGACGATGGAAGGTACAAGGAGGTCTGGACTCAGGGGTCCCCTCGATTCAAGTCTCTCAAGATGGGGAAAGGGGGTAGCGGGACAGTCTGGTTACCAGTCTGGTAGTTGAGGGAGTATGGTGGATAGCTCACAATCCTCGAGCTCGGTGTTCTAGCTGGGACGGGCCGCGGCAGCGCCAGCAGGTCCCGGTGAAGATGGTTGATACACGGTCCGCGGCAGCGCCAGCAGGTCCCGGAGAGATGGTCGATGCACGGTCCGCGGCAGCGCCAGCAGGTCCCGGTGCGGATGGTCGTTACAACGGGCCGCGGCAGCGCCAGCAGGTCCCGACGAGGATGGATGTTGCAGAAGGCCGCGGCAGCGCCAGCAGGCAGGACGATAGTTCACAAGATAGGGCTACGGCAGCGCCAGTAGTCCGTCAAGGCTGAGTTCTCTTGGTGTCTCTCGACTCCAGGATACAACTGCCGTCCTGCTCCGGAGCTGCCCTAGTTATAGGTCTGACGCCCTTTGATGTCCGGACCCTCGCACGTGGAGGTCGGAGGGTCCGGGATGAAGGTGTCCAGACACCCAGCAGGGGGTGGAGCCAGCGCCTGGGGGAGCTGGAGGCGATCGGCACCTGGCGGGGGAGAGCCCTTGACGCTTCGTTCTCCCATTGACCTGCCAAGTGGTCCGCTCACCTCCTGGGTGGATGGTGGTGCCGGGATGCCGGGGTCGGCCAGACCCAGGGTTAGGGTCGGGTGGAGGCCACGCGGCCTCGTGGCGCAGGGCCCAAGATGGCGGCTTGATCCGGCCGGGGGAGCCGGTGGTGGCTCGGTCCCGTGATACATGGAGGTCCGGGGGCAGGAGTTCCGTCGGGAGACGGAGTGCGGGTGATTCGTGTGGGTCACGCCTGGCGGGCCGGGGCTTAGGCCCTGTCATGCGGGGGGGGAGCAAGCCCTTTGTGTGGCCTGTCCAACATGCGTCCCCCCCAGCTGAAGGCGGGGAGAGTCACCCATCTTCCTGGGGACTCTCCTCGTCGAGGCGGAAGAAGCGTGACAGGCCATCTGCGTTGGCGTGGTCTTGGCCCGGTCGGTGTTCCACGGTGAAGTCCATTCCCTGCAGGGAGATGGACCAGCGCAATAGTTTTGGGTTCTCCCCCCGCATCTGTATCAGCCACTGCAGGGGTCGATGGTCGGTTTGTACCCGGAAGCGGGTACCGAAGAGATAGGGCCGGAGCTTTTTGAGGGCCCACACCACTGCGAAGGCCTCCCTCTCGATTGTGCTCCAGCGCTGTTCTCGGGCCAGGAGACGTCTGCTGATGAAGGCCACCGGCTGGTCATGGCCCTCGGGGTTCAGTTGGGAAAGAACCGCTCCGATGCCGTGGTCGGAGGCGTCTGTCTGTACAATGAATTCCCGACTGTAATCGGGGGCCTGGAGCACAGGGGCGGTGCACAGGGCGGCCTTCAGCTTTTCGAAGGCCGCTTGACAGTCGGCGGTCCAGTTAATCCGCTTCGGCTGGTTTTTGGACGTGAGACCCGTGAGGGGCCCCACAATGCTGCCGTAGTCCCTCACGAACCGCCGGTAGTAGCCGGTGAGTCCCAAGAAGGCTCGGACCTCGGTCTGGGTGACGGGGGGCTGCCAGGACTGGATGGCAGCAATTTTAGGTTGCAGCGGGGCCACCAGCCCGCTTCCCACCTGGTGCCCGAGGTAGGTCACGGACCCTTGGCCGATTTGGCATTTGCCAGCCTTAATCGTGAGGCCGGCCCGCTGGAGGGCCTGCAGGACCTCTTGGAGGTGGAGGAGGTGGTCGGACCAGTGGCGGCTGTACACCGCGATGTCGTCCAGGTAGGCAGCGCTGAACTCCTCGAGCCTCGCCAAGACCTGGTTCACTAGACGTTGAAAAGTAGCGGGGGCATTCTTCATGCCGAAGGGCATGACCTTGAAGTGGTAGTGGCCATCGGGGGTAGAGAAGGCAGACCGTTCCTGAGCCCGGGGTGTGAGACCGATCTGCCAGTAGCCCGCTGTTAGGTCGAAGATGCTGAGATAGCGGGCGGCCCCCAGCCGGTCGATCAATTCATCTGCTCGGGGGATAGGATGAGCGTCGGTCCGGGTGACCGCGTTCAAGCCCCGGTAGTCGACGCAGAATCTCAGTTCAGGCGTGGTGCCGGGGGCAGCGGCTTTGGGGACCAGTACAACTGGGCTGGCCCAGGGGCTGTCCGAGGGCTCGATGACCCCGATCGTGAGCATTTTGGCCACTTCCTCTTGGATGCAGGCCCGTACCCGATCTGGCACGCGGTAGGCCCGGTGTCGGACAGGGGGACTGTCCCCAGTGTCCACGTCGTGCAAGCACCAAGGGGTGATCCCGGGGGTGAGGGAGAACAGTGTAGCGAACCGCAGTAGGAGGTCCCGGCAGCCCTGGCGTTGCTCTGGGGTGAGGGCATCGGAGAGCCGGACCCCGTCCACGGAACCGTCGTTCTCCTGAGTCTTCAGGAGATCCGGGAGGGGTTCGGAGTCTTCCTCCGCCCCACTGTCCGTAGCCATCAGGAGGCTGAGTTCTGAGCGCACAAAGTGTGGTTTGAGTCTGTTGGTGTGGAGGACCCGAAGGGGGTTCCGGGGGGTCCCCATGTCGATGAGGTAAGTGACGGGGCTTTTGCGCTCGACCACTTTGAAGGGCCCCGTCCACTTATCTTGCAAGGCACATGGTTCGGTGGGGGACATCACCCACACTTGTTGACCAGGTTCGAACTCGACGGAGGAGGCATTGTGATCGTACCATTTTTTCATGTCCTCCTGACTGGCCTCGAGGTTCGCTTTTGCCATCTCCCTGAAGCGTCGGGTCTGGTTGCGGAGGGCCAGGAGGTACTTGAAGACGTCTGGAGGGGTCTTTAGGGGGGCCATCTCCCAACCTTCTTTGACTAGGCTGAGGGGCCCTCGCACAGGGTGCCCGTACAGGAGTTCGAAAGGGCTAAAGCCGAGGGACTTCTGGGGAACTTCTCGATAGGCGAAGAGGAGGCACGGGAGTAGTACATCCCACTGGCGACGGAGGGGCTCTTCCAATCCCCCAATCATCCCCTTGAGGGTGCGGTTGAATCGCTCCACTAGTCCGTTCCCTTGTGGGTGATAGGGGGTCGTGAATCGGTAGGTGACCCCGCACTGTTGCCAGAGGGACTTCATATATTTCGAGATAAAGTTCGTGCCTCGGTCGCTGACGACTTCTCGGGGGAAGCCCACTCGGGAGAAGATCCCCATTAGGGCCCGGCCAACCACCGGGGCTGTTACAGTTCGCAGGGGCACCGCCTCAGGGTAGCGGGTGGCGTGGTCCACCAGAACCAGGATGAACCTATGTCCTTGTGCTGTGCGGGGGTCCAGGGGCCCCACAATGTCTATTCCTACCCTCTCGAACGGGGTGGTGACCACTGGGAAGGGTTGCAGTGGGGCTTTCAGCTTACGGCCGCTCTTCCCACTGGCTTGGCACGTGGGGCAGGACCGGCAGTGGTTAAGGACGTCGTTCCGCATCTTCGGCCACAAAAAGTGAGTCACTAGGCGACTGTAGGTTTTGTCCTGGCCCAGGTGTCCAGCCAGGGGGACATCGTGGGCCAGAGTTAGTAGGAAGTCTCTGAAGCGGAGAGGCACCACCAGCACTCGACTGGCCCCTAGTTCTGCGATTCTTTGTTCGCTGTATAGCAGGTCGTTATCCCAATAGACCCAATGAGTTCCGGTGGAGTCCCCTGCGCTCTGGGCGCTGGCTTGCTGGCGGAGCCCCTCGAGGAAGGGGCAGGTCTTTTGCTCCTGGCGGAACTGCTCTTGGGTGGGCCCCCCTTCTTGACGCCACTGAGCCAGGCCGGGAAGGTCCTGGGGTTGCGCGACCCCTTCGGCCGTTGGTTCTGGGGGGTTGATCTCGTCGTGGTCCTCTACTGGGGCGACCGGGGGCGGAGGTGCTGGCCATTCTGGATCTTCTGATCGGGGGACGGCACGGGCGACCATGGACCGGATGGTTACGCAGGCCCAGTCCGGGAGGCCCAGCATCCCCAGGTGCTCTCTTCTTTCGACGGTGGCCCACGGGGAACTCTCAAGGTCATTCCCCAGGAGGCAGTCCACGGGCGCATCATCCCGGACCGTCACCTTCAACAGGCCGGAGACCCCTCCCCATTCGAAGGGGACGCAGGCCATTTGACACAGACTCTCGGAATTGTCGGCTGAGCGGACGGGGCAGAGAATGTTCGGCAGGATCTGCTCGGGCTTCACCAGGTGACAGCGGACGGCCGTCACACTGGCGCCTGTGTCACGTAAGGCCTCGGCCCGACGTCCATTAATGGTCACCCATTGGCCATATTTCCGGGTGTTGGCGGGTAGGGGGGCCCGCGGAACTATGTCCTTTCCCCCTAGGCATGCTAGAACCATGGCGGCCGGTTCCCACTCTTGCTGGGCCGGCTCATATTCTTCCTGTTCCTCTGATAGTCGTTCTTCCCCCAGGGCGGCGGCCGCTACCTGGCGGGGCTTTGGTGTTTGGTTCTGCGGGCAGCTCGGGTCATTGGCGTAGTGGCCGACTCGCTGGCATCGGTGGCACGTGACGTTGGCTCGGAACCCCGGGCGCATCGGGGGGTTGCCCCGCCCGGCCGGAGGCGGGGTGCTGGCCACGGGTGTTGCCGGGATGGTGTCTCTCCCTCGCCCCTGGCCTCCTCCTCCTCCCCGGGGACGGTGCTGGCCTTGGTTGTTTCGGTTTTGCTCGTGCGGTCCTCTCCGGCCCACTCGGGTGCTTTCCCATCGGTCAGCTTCGGCGGCGAGTTGCCGGGGGTCAGTCAATTTACTGTCGAGGAGGTGCTGCCTGAGCTCGACGAAACAGTTGTTCGACAGGTGCTCCCATACCATAAGGTTAAAGAGTTGCTCGTAGGTCGTTACATGGCTCCCCTTGATCCAACCCTCGAAGGCTCGGCTGAAATAGTTAACGTACTCCACCCAAGTCGTACCCGGGATCCGGGTGCAGTCTCTGAACCTCTGGCGGTACATCTCGGGCGTGAGGCCGTAGCGGGTGAGGAGGGCAGCCTTCATGTGGTCGTAGGACGACATCTGGTGATCTGGGAGCTGCAATAGGGCATCGCGGCCTTCGTTGACGAACCTCCCCCATAGTCCGGCTCCCCAATCACTCCGGTCGATCCGGTGGGAGGTCATGGCGATCTCGTAGGCTTTGAACCACTGTTGTATGTCGTCCTCTCGGACATATTCTCGGACAACATCCTTGGGGATGTGGACTTTTCTCTCGGTTGCTCCCGGGGTGTGCGGTCGCTCAGGCACCCCCGGTTCTTTATTCTGTTTCCGGAGTTCTATTTCCGCCAGTTTGCGCTCGTGTTCGAGTGTTATTCTTTTTTCCTCGAGCTCTCTCTGTCTCTGTTTTTCTTCTCGCTCTTCTCGGAGCCGCAGATGTTCTAGATTTAGTTTCTGCTCGGCTAACTTTAGTTCACCGTCCATCTTGAGTCGTGCCATTTCCAACTCATGTAATCTGGTTCTTTCTCTTTCTTGGATCTCCTCCTGCGAGAGGCCCGTTCCCCGCTCCTCGGGAGCCGTGGCGTTCCCCTCTGGTGCGACACTGTTTTGGTCGGGGGATCCGGTGACCCCAGTTTCCGCCCACGACTCAAGGGCGCGCTTTAAATCGTCTTTGGTACTCAGGCCGGTGGTAGCAATGCCTAGTTCCATGCAGAATTGTTTAAGTTCGCGGTGGCTATATTCTTCCAACTTATCCATTTGGAACTTTTCAGTGGAACCGCTATCTTTGGTTGACATCGTGGTTTTGTCGTGGGGTGAGCTACTCTCTGTACGATTACGCGTTGATTCGGATCGCGCCGCTGGCCACCAATGTTAGACGGACCGGGAGGGTCGGCCGAGGACAAGGGGAGAGGTCTCCGGGGAGAGCCGTCTCCAGCGATCGTACAGATAAATAACTTCCCCCCCACAGACAGACACCACACAAGGAGAAGATTTAGCGTTCTTTATAGGCAATTTCTTACGGGACGATGGAAGGTACAAGGAGGTCTGGACTCAGGGGTCCCCTCGATTCAAGTCTCTCAAGATGGGGAAAGGGGGTAGCGGGACAGTCTGGTTACCAGTCTGGTAGTTGAGGGAGTATGGTGGATAGCTCACAATCCTCGAGCTCGGTGTTCTAGCTGGGACGGGCCGCGGCAGCGCCAGCAGGTCCCGTTGAAGATGGTTGATACACGGTCCGCGGCAGCGCCAGCAGGTCCCGGAGAGATGGTCGATGCACGGTCCGCGGCAGCGCCAGCAGGTCCCGGTGCGGATGGTCGTTACAACGGGCCGCGGCAGCGCCAGCAGGTCCCGACGAGGATGGATGTTGCAGAAGGCCGCGGCAGCGCCAGCAGGCAGGACGATAGTTCACAAGATAGGGCTACGGCAGCGCCAGTAGTCCGTCAAGGCTGAGTTCTCTCGGTGTCTCTCGACTCCAGGATACAACTGCCGTCCTGCTCCGGAGCTGCCCTAGTTATAGGTCTGACGCCCTTTGATGTCCGGACCCTCGCACGTGGAGGTCGGAGGGTCCGGGATGAAGGTGTCCAGACACCCAGCAGGGGGTGGAGCCAGCGCCTGGGGGAGCTGGAGGCGATCGGCACCTGGCGGGGGAGAGCCCTTGACGCTTCGTTCTCCCATTGACCTGCCAAGTGGTCCGCTCACCTCCTGGGTGGATGGTGGTGCCGGGATGCCGGGGTCGGCCAGGCCCAGGGTTAGGGTCGGGTGGAGGCCACGCGGCCTCGTGGCGCAGGGCCCAAGATGGCGGCTTGATCCGGCCGGGGGAGCCGGTGGTGGCCCGTGATACATGGAGGTCCGGGGGCAGGAGTTCCGTCGGGAGACGGAGTGCGGGTGATTCGTGTGGGTCACGCCTGGCGGGCCGGGGCTTAGGCCCTGTCATGCGGGGGGGGAGCAAGCCCTTCGTGTGGCCTGTCCAACAACAAATGTTTCAAAATAATGAAAAAATAATATAAAATATCACAAAAATATAATTATGTATAGAAAAATGACTTTCTAAATTATTGTTATAAAACTGTATTTTTCGTTCTAGTTATATATTAAATAATGTTATTGAAAAATATAATATTATTTAGGTGCCGATTCCGATCCTGTAAAACCCGGGTACGAATGGTCGTACGGAGCGCATTCTCCATACGACTTGTACACGGTAAATTCACCGTACAATCCAGAAAGTACGATTCGTACAGAAATACTATTTCCGTACGAATCGTACAAAAGACCGTACGGTGAAAAAATACCTACGAGTCTGATCCTGGACAGCGCATACGCGACGTCCGGACGGAGTCAGGCAGCGTTTTACGGACCCGCAAGTACGATCCGTCCCTACGTCACTCCGTACAGCTATTTTTTTACCGCAGCCAAAAACTCCCGGGAATCTGAGTCCACGCGAAAACGGAGCCCCGGTACGTGACGGACAGCCATGGACCCCATCCTACGTGTCATCCCGGCCCTCATAGCCTATGACCTGGTGCAACGAACCCGACGCAGACGCCGCAGAAGGGCAGTACAACACCCAGGGGCCAAGGGGGGGTGAGGGGCAGGAAACATACCCCATACCCAAATCAAAACCTACAATAATCTGGACATACATTACCTCCAGGGTCTGGTCACTTCGGGGGGCGTGTCCAACAATCTCAGCATCCAGCAACAACAGAAGTGGACGTGTATGCGTACCCCTACGGCCCCAATACAATCGTCATACGGCCCGTACCCACGCTCTGTGGGCGTGGGTACGGACCGTACAGGGGCCCTAGGGGTACGCGTGGTATGGCCCGTACCCACGCTCTGAGGGCGTGGGTACGGTCCGTACAGGGTCCGTAGGGGGACGCCTGGTCCGGCCCGTACCCACGCTCTGAGGGTGAGTGTACGGTCCGTACAGGGGCCGTAGGGGGACGCCTGGTATGGACCGTACACACGCTCTGTGGGCGTGGGTACGGTCCGTACAGGGGCCGTAGGGGAACGTGTGGTACGGCCCGTACTCGCGCTCTAAGGGGGTGTGTACGGTTCGTACAGGGGCCATAGGGGGATGCCTGGTATGGACTGTACACATGCTCTGTGGGCCTGGGTACGGTCCGTACAGGGGCCATAGGGGTACGTGTGGTACGGACCGTACACGCCCTCTCAGAGCGTGTGTACGGCCCGTATCACTGGAGTAGTGTTGGCGTAGGAGTACGCCTGGTATGGACCGTACACGCGCTCTCAGAGCGGGGGTACGGCCCGTATCACTAGAGTAGTGTTGGCGTAGGAGTACTCCTGGTACAGCCCGTACACACACTCTCAGAGTGGGGGTACGGTCCGTACCACGCGTACCCCTACAGCCCCTGTACGGACCGTACCCACTCCCTCAGAGCGGGAGTATGGGCTGTACCACGCGTACTCCTATGCCAACACTACATTTGGGGTACAAGGCGTACACACGCCACGAATGTTGGCTTACGGCCTTGTGCAGCATGTTACCTACATATTGGGGGGTGTTTATGTCCAGGACAGCAGTGTACTGCACCAAGGGGGTGGGTGGCTGGGTGGGTGGCTGCAAAGGAATACCAGCAGTGGGCAGAGACATGGGGGTGGCTGCAGAGGAATACCAGCAGTGGGCAAAGACATGTGGGTGGGTGCAGAGGAATACCAGCAGTGGGCAGAGACATATGGGTGGGAGCAGAGGAATACCAGCAGTGGGCAGAGACATGGGGGTGTGTGCATATCACTACCAGCAGTGGCCAGTGACATGGGTGTGTGTGCAGAGGAATACCAGCAGTGGTCAGAGACATGGGGGTGGCTGCATATCACTACCAGCAGTGGGCAGAGACATGGGGGTGGGTGCATATCACTACCAGCAGTGGCCAGAGACATGGGGGTGGCTGCATATCACTACCAGCAGTGAGCAGAGACATGGGGGTGGCTGCATATCACTACCAGCAGTGGGCAGAGACATGTGGGTGGGTGCAGAGGAATACCGGCAGTGGGCAGAGACATGGGGGTGGCTGCATATCACTACCAGCAGTGGGCAGAGACATGGGGGTGGCAGAAGAGGAATACCAGCAGTGTACAGAGACATGGGGGTGTGTGCATATCACTACCAACAGTGGGCAGAGACATGGGGGTGTGTGCAGAGGAATACCAGCAGTGGGCAGAGACATGGGTGTGTGTGCAGAGGAATACGAGCAGTGGGCATAGACATGGGGGTGGCTGCATATCACTACCAGCAGTGGGCAGAGACATGTGGATGGGTGCAGAGGAATACCAGCAGTAGGCAGAGACATGGGGGTGGCTGCATATCACTACCAGCAGTGGGCAGAGACATGGGGGTGGCTGCAGAGGAATACCAGCAGTGTGCAGAGACATGGGTGTGTGTGCGTATTACTACCAGCTGTGGGCAGGGACATGGGGGTGTGTGCAGAGGAATACGAGCAGTGGGCTGAGACATGGGGGTGGCTGCATATCACCACCAGCAGTGGGCAGAGACATGTGGGTGGGTGCAGAGAAATACCAGCAGTGGCCAGAGACATGGGGGTGTGTGCATATCACTACCAGCAGTGGGAAGAGACATGGGGTTGGCTGCAGAGAAATACCAGCAGCGGGCAGAGACATGTGAGGGGTTGGTGCAGAGGAATACCAGCAGTGGGCAGAGACATGTGAGGGGTGGGTGCAGAGGAATACCAGCAGTGGACAGAGACATGGGGGTGGCTGCAGAGGACTCCCAGCAGTGGACAGAGACATGGGGGTGGGTGCATATCACTACCAGCAGTGGACAGAGGCATGGGTGTGGGTGCAGAGGAATACGAGCAGTGGGCAGAGACATGGGGGTGGCTGCATATCACTACCAGCAGTGGACAGAGACATGGGGGTGGGTGCAGAGGAATACCAGCAGTGGGCAGAGACATGGGGGTGTGTGCATATCAATACCAGCAGTGGACAGAGACATGGGTGTGTGTGCAGAGGAACACCAGCAGTGGGCAGAGACATGGGGGTGGCTTCATATCACTACCAGCAGTGGGCAGAGACATGGGGGTGGCTGCATCTCACTACCAGCAGTGGGCAGAGACATGTGGGTGGGTGCAGAGGAATAACAGCAGTGGGCAGAGACATGGGGGTGG
The DNA here is from genome assembly GCF_964204655.1 of Triturus cristatus. NCBI lineage: Eukaryota > Metazoa > Chordata > Amphibia > Caudata > Salamandridae > Triturus > Triturus cristatus. The sequence goes on along the minus strand of NC_140590.1, from coordinate 1,861,386,267 downwards.
CTGCATATCACTACCAGCAGTGGGCAGAGACATGGGGGTGGCTGCAGAGGAATACCAGCAGTGTGCAGAGACATGGGGTTGTGTGCATATCACTACCAGCAGTGGCAGAGACATGGGGGTGTGTGCAGAGGAATACCAGCAGTGGGCAGAGACATGTGGGTGGGTGCAGAGGAATAACAGCAGTGGGCAGAGACATGGGGGTGGCTGCATATCACTACCAGCAGTGGGCAGAGACATGGGGGTGGCTGCAGAGGAATACCAGCAGTGTGCAGAGACATGGGGGTGTGTGCATATCACTACCAGCAGTGGGCAGAGACATGGGGGTGTGTGCAGAGGAATACCAGCAATGGGCAGAGACATGGGTGTGTGTGCAGAGGAATACGAGCAGTGGACAGAGACATGGGGGTGGCTGAATATCACTACCAGCAGTGGGCAGAGACATGTGGATGGGTGCAGAGGAATACCAGCAGTGGGCAGAGACATGGGGGTGGCTGCATATCACTACCAGCAGTGGGCAGAGACATGGGGGTGTGTGCAGAGGAATACCAGCAGTGGGTAGAGACATGTGGGTGGGAGCAGAGGAATACCAGCAGTGGGCAGAGACATGGGGGTGTGTGTGTTGGACAGGCCACATGAAGAGCTTGCTCCCTCCCCGCATGACAGGGCCCGAGCCCCGGCCCTCCAGGTGTTACCCACAGAAGCAACCCGCACCCCGTCTCATACGGGACTCCTGCCCCCGGACATCTCTGTATCATGGGGCCGAACCACTACCGGCTCCCTCGCCCGGCCCGGCCGCCATCATGGACACTGCACCACGAGGCCGCGTGGCCTCAGCTCGACCCTAACCCTGGGCCTGGCCAGGCCCCGACATCCCGGCACCACCATCCACCCAGGAGGTGAACGGACCACTTGGCAGGTCAATGGGAGAAAGAAGTGTCGAATGGCTCTCCCCTGCCAGGTGCCGATCGCCCCCCAGCTCCCCCGGGCGCTGGCTCCACCCCCCTGCTGGGTGTCTGGACTCCCTCATCCCGGACCTCCCGACCTCCAAGTGCGAGGGTCCGGACATCAAAGGGCGCCAGACCTATAACTGGGGCAGCTCCAGAGCAGGAAGGCAGTTGTATCCTGGAGTCGAGAGACACCGTGAAGAACTCATCCTTGACGGACTACTGGCACTGCCGTAGCCCTGCCTTGCGAACTATCGTCCTGCCTGCTGGCGCTGCCGCAACCTTCTGCATCCTTCATCCTCGTCGGGACCTGCTGGCGCTGCCGCGGACCGTTGTAACTACCACCTTCACCGGGACCTGCTGGCGCCGCCGCGGACCGTCGCTACCACGATCATCTCGGGACCTGCTGGCGCTGCCGCGGACCGTTGTAACTACCACCTTCACCGGGACCTGTTGGCGCTGCCGCGGCCCGTCCATCTAGAACGCCGAGCTCGAGGATTGTGAGCTATCCATCATATCATCGCATCTACCAGATTGGTAACAAGACTGTCCCGCTACCCCCTTTCCCAACCAAGAGACTAGAATCGAGGGGACCCCTGAGTCCTGACCTCCTTGTACCATTCTATCGTACCTAAACGATTGCTTATAAAGAACGTTAAACCTTATCTTTGTGTGGTGTACATCTGTGGGGGGGAAGTTACTCGTCTGTACGATCGCTGGAGACGGCTCTCCCCGGAGACCTCTCCCCTTGTCCTCGGCCGACCCTCCCGGTCCGTCTAACATTGGTGGCCAGCGGCGCGATCCGAATCAACGCGTAATCGTACAGAGAGTAGCTCACCCCACGACGAAACCACAATGACAACCAAAGAGAGCGGATCCACCGAGAAATTCCAGATGGAGAAATTGGAAGAGTACAACCATCGTGAGTTGAAACAATTCTGCATTGAACTAGGCATTGCTACCACCGGTCTGAGTACCAAAGACGATTTCAAGCACGCCATTGAGTCGTGGGCAGAAACCGGGGCCGCCAGACCCCCGGACCAAAACATTGCAGCATCAGAGAGGAACACCACGGCTCCCGAGGAGCAAAGAACGGGTCTCTTGCAGGAAGAGATCCAAGAGAGAGAAAAAAGCAGACTACATGAGTTAGAAATGGCACGGCTCAAAATGGACGGTGAACTAAAATTAGCCGAACAAAAACTGAACCTAGAACATCTGCGGCTCCGAGAAGAACGGGAAGAAAAACAGAGGCAGAGAGAGCTCGAAGAAAAGAGATTAGCGTACGAACACGAGCGCAAACTGGCAGAAATAGACCTACGGAAGCAGAACAAAGAACTGGGGGTGCCCGAGCAACCGCGCACCCCAGGAGCGACAGAAAAGAAAGTCCACATCCCCAAGGATGTCGTTCGAGAGTATTTCCGAGATGACGACATACAACAGTGGTTCAAGGCCTACGAGATCGCCATGACCTCCCACCGGATCGATCGAAGTGACTGGGGAGCCGGTCTATGGGGGAGGTTCGTCAATGAAGGCCGCGATGCCCTGTTACAGCTCCCAGACCATCTGATGACATCCTATGACCACATGAAGGCTGCCCTCCTCACCCGATATGGGCTGACACCCGAAATGTACCGCCAGAGGTTCCGAGACTGCACCCGGATCCCGGGTACAACTTGGGTGGAATATGTAAATTATTTCAGCCGAGCCTTCGAGGGTTGGATCAAGGGAAGCCACGTAACGACCTACGAGCAACTTTTTAATCTCATGGTGTGGGAGCACCTCTCTAACAATTGCTTCATCGAGCTCAGGCAGCACCTCCTCGACAGTAAATTGACTGACCCACGGCAGCTCGCCGCCGAAGCTGACCGGTGGGAAAGCACCCGAGTAGGCCGGAGTGGGCCGCACGAACGGAACCGGAACAACCAAGGTCAGCAACGTCCCCGAGGAGGAGGAGGAGGCCAGGGACGAGGAAGAGACACCGTCCCGGCCGCTCCCGCTGCCAGCACCCCGCCCCCGGCCAGCCGGGGCAACCCCCCGATGCGCCCGGGGTTCCGAGCCAATGTCACATGTCACCGATGCCAGCGAGTCGGCCACTACGCCAATGACCCGAACTGTCCACAGAACCAAACTCCGAGACCCCGCCAGGTAACTGCCGCCGCCCTGGGGGGAGAACAAATCTCCGAAGAACAGGAAGAATGCGAACAAGAACAACAAGAGTGGGAACCGGCCGCCATGGTTCTAGCGTGCCTAGGGGGAAGAGACATGGTCCCGCGGGCTCCCCTACCCGCCAACACCAGAAAATATAGCCAGTGGGTGAACATTAATGGACGCAGGGCCGAAGCACTACGTGACACGGGGGCCAGTGTGACGGCCGTCCGCTGTCACCTGGTAACCCCAGATCAGATCCTGCCGAACATTCTCTGCCCCGTTCGTTCAGCCGACAATTCGGAGAGTCTATGTCGGATGGCCTGCGTCCCCTTCGAATGGGGAGGAGTCTCCGGCATGTTGAAGGTGACGGTCCGAGATGATGCCCCCGTGGACTGTCTCCTGGGGAATGATCTTGAGAGTTCCCCGTGGGCCGCCGTAGAAAGAAGAGAGCACCAGGGGATGTTGGGCCTCCCGGACTGGGCGTGCGTAACCACCCGGTCCATGGCCGCCCGTGCCATCCCCCGACCAGAAGAACCAGAATGGCCAGCACCTCCTCCCCCGATCGCTCCAGTAGAGGACACCGACCATACCGACCCCCCAGAGCAAACCCCCGAAGGGCTCGCTCAGCCCCAGGACCTTCCCGACCTGGCTCAGTGGCGTCAAGAAGGGGGGCCCACCCAGGAACAGTTCCGTCAAGAGCAGAAGACCTGTCCCTCCCTCGAGGGACTCCGCCAGCAAGCCCTCGCCCAGAGCGCAGGGGACACCACCGGAGCCCATTGGATCTATTGGGACAACGACCTGTTGTACAGTGAACAGAGAATCGCGGAGTTAGGGGCCAGTCGAGTGCTGGTGGTGCCCCTCCGTTTTAGAGACTTCTTGTTAAATTTGGCCCACGATGTCCCTCTGGCTGGACACCTGGGCCAGGACAAAACCTACAGTCGCCTGGTGACCCACTTTTTCTGGCCAAAGATGAGAAACGACGTCCTCAACCACTGCCGGTCCTGCCCCACGTGCCAGGCCAGCGGGAAGAGCGGCCGCAAACTTAAAGCACCTCTGCAACCCTTCCCAGTTGTCACCACCCCGTTCGAGAGGGTGGGAATAGACATTGTGGGGCCCCTGGACCCCCGTACAGCACAAGGACATCGGTTCATCCTGGTACTGGTGGACCACGCCACCCGCTACCCCGAGGCTGTTCCCCTGCGATCTGTAACAGCCCCGGTGGTCGGCCGGGCCTTAATGGGGATCTTCTCCCGGGTGGGCTTCACCCGAGAAGTCGTCAGCGACAGAGGCACAAACTTTATTTCAAAATATTTGAAGTCCCTCTGGCAACAGTGCGGGGTCACCTACCGATTCACGACCCCCTATCACCCTCAAGGAAACGGACTAGTCGAGCGGTTCAACCGCACGCTCAAGGGAATGATTGGGGGGTTGGAAGAGCCCCTCCGTCGCCAGTGGGATGTGCTACTTCCGTGCCTCCTCTTCGCATATCGAGAAGTCCCCCAGAAGTCCCTCGGCTTCAGCCCTTTCGAACTCTTGTACGGACACCCTGTGCGAGGGCCCCTCAGCCTAGTCAAAGAAGGTTGGGAGATGGCCCCCCTAAAGACCCCTCCAGACGTCTTCAAGTACCTCCTGACCCTACGCAATCAGACCAGGCGATTCAGAGAAATGGCGAAAGCGAACCTTGAGGCCAGTCAGGAGGACATGAAAAAATGGTACGATCAAAATGCCTCCTCCATCGAATTCGAACCTGGCCAACAAGTGTGGGTGATGTCCCCCACCGAACCATGTGCCTTGCAGGACAAGTGGACAGGGCCCTTCAAAGTGGTCGAGCGCAAGAGCCCCGTCACCTATCTCATCGATATGGAATCTCCACGGAACCCCCTCCGGGTCCTCCACGCCAACAGACTCAAACCCCACTTTGTGCGCTCGGAGCTCAGCCTCCTGATGGCTACAGACAGTGGAGCGGAAGAAGACTCCGAGCCTCTCCCTGATCTCCTAAAGACTCGTGAGAAAGATGGTTCCGTGGACGGGGTCCGACTCTCAGATGCCCTCACCCCGGAACAGCGCCAAGGCTGCCGGGACCTCCTGCTGCAGTTTGCGACCCTGTTTTCCCTCACCCCAGGGGTCACCCCCTGGTGCTTGCACGACGTGGACACTGGGGACAGTCCCCCTATCAGACATCGGGCGTACCGCGTACCAGATCGGGTACGGGCCTGCATCCAAGAGGAGGTGTCAAGGATGCTCACGCTCGGGGTCATCGAGCCCTCGGACAGCCCCTGGGCCAGCCCGGTCGTGCTGGTCCCCAAAGCTGCTGCCCCCGGCACCACTCCTGAGCTCCGATTCTGCGTCGACTATCGGGGCTTGAATGCTGTCACCAGAACCGACGCTCATCCCATCCCCCGAGCGGATGAACTGATCGACCGCATGGGGGCTGCTCGCTACCTCAGCATCTTCGACCTGACAGCGGGCTACTGGCAGATCGGTCTCACACCCCGGGCTCAAGAACGATCCGCCTTTTCTACCCCCGATGGCCACTACCACTTCAAAGTCATGCCATTCGGCATGAAGAATGCCCCAGCTACTTTTCAGCGACTGGTGAACCAGGTCTTGGCGGGACTCGAGGAGTTCAGCGCCGCCTACCTGGACGATATCGCTGTGTACAGCCGCCACTGGTCCGACCACCTCCACCACCTCCGAGAGGTCCTGCAGGCCCTCCAACGGGCCGGCCTCACAATCAAGGCCAGCAAGTGCCAAATTGGTCAGGGGTCCGTGACCTATCTCGGACACCAGGTGGGAAGCGGTCTGGTGGCCCCTCTACAACTCAAGATCGCTGCCATCCAGTCCTGGCAGCCTCCAGTCACGCAGACCGAGGTCCGAGCCTTCTTGGGGCTCACTGGCTACTACCGGCGGTTCGTGAGGGACTATGGCAGCATTGTGGGGCCCCTCACGGAACCCACATCCAAAAACCACCCGAAGAAGGTCAACTGGACCCCAGACTGTCAAGCGGCCTTCGAGAAGCTGAAGGCCGCCATGTGCACTGCCCCTGTGCTCCAGGCCCCCGACTACAGTCGGGAATTCATCGTACAAACAGATGCCTCCGACCATGGCATCGGGGCGGTCCTCTCCCAGTTGAACTCCGAGGGACTTGACCAACCAGTGGTCTTCATCAGCAGACGCCTCCTGGCCCGAGAACAGCGCTGGAGCACCATCGAGAGGGAGGCCTTCGCAGTGGTGTGGGCCCTCAAAAAGCTCCGGCCCTATCTCTTCGGTACCCACTTCCGGGTGCAAACAGATCATCGGCCCCTGCAGTGGCTAATGCAGATGCGGGGGGAAAACCCCAAACTATTGCGTTGGTCCATCTCCCTGCAGGGGATGGACTTCACTGTGGAACATCGACCTGGCCAAGACCACTCCAACGCGGATGGCCTGTCACGCTTTTTCCGCCTCGACGAGGAGAGTCCCCAAGAGGATGGGTGACTCTCCCCGCCTTCAGCTGGGGGGGACGCATGTTGGACAGGCCACATGAAGAGCTTGCTCCCTCCCCGCATGACAGGGCCCGAGCCCCGGCCCTCCAGGTGTTACCCACAGAAGCAACCCGCACCCCGTCTCATACGGGACTCTTGCCCCCGGACATCTCTGTATCATGGGGCCGAACCACTACCGGCTCCCTCGCCCGGCCCGGCCGCCATCTTGGACACTGCACCACGAGGCCGCGTGGCCTCAGCTCGACCCTAACCCTGGGCCTGGCCAGGCCCCGACATCCCAGCACCACCATCCACCCAGGAGGTGAACGGACCACTTGGCAGGTCAATGGGAGAAAGAAGTGTCGAATGGCTCTCCCCCGCCAGGTGCCGATCGCCCCCCAGCTCCCCCGGGCGCTGGCTCCACCCCCCTGCTGGGTGTCTGGACTCCCTCATCCCGGACCTCCCGACCTCCAAGTGCGAGGGTCCGGACATCAAAGGGCGCCAGACCTATAACTGGGGCAGCTCCAGAGCAGGATCGAGAGACACCGTGAAGAACTCATCCTTGACGGACTACTGGCGCTGCCGTAGCCCTGCCTTGCGAACTATCGTCCTGCCTGCTGGCGCTGCCGCAACCTTCTGCATCCTTCATCCTCGTCGGGACCTGCTGGCGCTGCCGCGGACTGTTGTAACTACCACCTTCACCGGGACCTGCTGGCGCCGCCGCGGACCGTCGCTACCACGATCATCTCGGGACCTGCTGGCGCTGCCGCGGACCGTTGTAACTACCACCTTCACCGGGACCTGCTGGCGCTGCCGCGGCCTGTCCATCTAGAACGCCGAGCTCGAGGATTGTGAGCTATCCATCATATCATCGCATCTACCAGATTGGTAACAAGACTGTCCCGCTACCCCCTTTCCCAACCAAGAGACTAGAATCGAGGGGACCCCTGAGTCCTGACCTCCTTGTACCATTCTATCGTACCTAAAGATTGCTTATAAAGAACGTTAAACCTTATCTTTGTGTGGTGTACATCTGTGGGGGGGAAGTTACTCGTCTGTACGATCGCTGGAGACGGCTCTCCCCGGAGACCTCTCCCCTTGTCCTCGGCCGACCCTCCCCGTCCGTCTAACAGTGTGCATATCACTACCAGCAGTGGCCAGTGACATGGGGGTGGCTGCAGAGGAATACCAGCAGTGTGCAGAGACATGGGTGTGTTTGCATATCACTACCAGCAGTGGGCAGAGACATGGGGGTGTGTGCAGAGGAATACCAGCAGTGGGCAGAGACATGTGGGTGGGAGCAGAGGAATACCAGCAGTGGGCAGAGACATGGGGGTGTGTGCATATCACTACCAGCAGTGGCCAGTGACATGGGTATGTGTGCAGAGGAATACCAGCAGTGGGCAGAGACATGGGGGTGGCTGCAAATCACTACCAGCAGTGGGCAGAGACATGGGGGTGGGTGCATATCACTACCAGCAGTGGGCAGAGACATGGGGGTGGCTGAATATCACTAGCAGCAGTGGGCAGAGACATGGGGGTGGCTGCATATCACTACCAGCAGTGGGCAGATAAATGTGGGTGGGTGCAGAGGAATACCAGCAGTGGGCAGAGACATGGGGGTGGCTGCATATCACTACCAGCCGTGGGCAGAGACATGGGGGTGGCTGCAGAGGAATACCAGCAGTGTGCAGAGACATGGGGGGGGGTGTGCATATCACTACCAGCAGTGGGCAGAGACATGGGGGTGTGTGCAGAGGAATACCAGCAGTGGGCAGACATGGGTGTGTATGCAGAGGAATACGAGCAGTGGGCAGAGACATGGGGGTGGCTGCATATCACTACCAGCAGTGGGCAGAGACATGTGGATGGGTGCAGAGGAATACCAGCAGTGGGCAGAGACATGGGGGTGGCTGCATATCACTACCAGCAGTGGGCAGAGACATGGGGGTGGCTGCAGAGGGATACCAGCAGTGTGCAGAGACATGGGGGTTTGTGCATATCACTACCAGCAGTGGGCAGAGACATGGGTGTGTGTGCAGAGGAATACCAGCAGTGGGCAGAGACATGGGTGTGTGTGCAGAGGAATACGAGTAGTGGGCAGAGATATGGGGGTGGCTGCATATCACCAACAGCAGTGGGCAGAGACATGTGGGTGGGTGCAGAGGACTCCCAGCAGTGGACAGAGACATGGGGGTGGGTGCATATCACTACCAGCAGTGACAGAGACATAGGTGTGGGTGCATATCACTACCAGCAGTGGACAGAGGCATGGGTGTGGGTGCTGAGGATTCCCAGCAGTGGACAGAGACATGGGGGTGGGTGCAGAGGAATACCAGCAGTGGGCAGAGACATGGGGGTGGGTGCATATCACTACCAGCAGTGGACAGAGACATGGGTGTGTGTGCAGAGGAATACCAGCAGTGGGCAGAGACATGGGGGTGGCTTCATATTACTACCAGCAGTGGGCAGAGACATGGGGGTGGCTGCATATCACTACCAGCAGTGGGCAGAGACATGTGGATGGGTGCAGAGGAATACCAGCAGTGGGCAGAGACATGGGGGTGGCTGCATATCACTACCAGCAGTGGGCAGAGACAAGGGGGTGGCTGCAGAGGAATACCAGCGGTGTGCAGAGACATGGGTGTGTGTGCATATCACTACCAGCAGTAGGCCGAGACATGGGGGTGTGTGCAGAGGAATACCAGCAGTGGGCAGAGACATGGGTGTGTGTGCAGAGGAATACGAGCAGTGGGCAGAGACATGGGGGTGGCTGCATATCACCACCAGCAGTGGGCAGAGACATGGGGGTGTGTGAAGAGGAATACCAGCAGTGTGCAGAGACATGGGGTTGGATGCAGAGGACTCCCAGCAGTGGACAGAGACATGGGTGTGGGTGCATATCACTACCAGCTGTGGACAGAGGCATGGGTGTGGGTGCAGAGGATTCCCAGCAGTGGACAGAGACATGGGGGTGGGTGCTGAGGAATACCAGCAGTGGGCAGAGACATGGGGGGGTGTGCATATCACTACCAGCAGTGGACAGAGACATGGGTGTGTGTGCAGAGGTGTTAGAAGGCGACATCAGAGGAGCCCGGAGGGGTACCCGACCACCCTGAAACCCACCCTCGGGGTATCGTAGCCGGGCACTGGCGGGAGACTCCTCAGGGGAAGAGTCTCGTATCTAGGATCGTACACACTGCACCACACGACAAAGAGACACCACACCGTATGTTCTTAGCAACAAATCTTTATCTAATCAGCTTTGTAGGTTCTTAATGATCAGCAAGGTAGATATATACAAGTAGAGCACGGGCTCAAAGAGTCTCGGTAGGGTTAGGAGGTAGCGGGACAGTCTTTGGGGGATATGAATCCAGGCAGGGGCGTACCCGCCGCACAGCTCACAATCCTCGAGCTGGGGGATACGCTGTAGTCGTTGGGGTCCGGCGGGACCGAGAGAGTCTGTAGGAACCGCGAGTCACTCAGCAGGGCTCAAGAACAGGTTCGGCGGTCTTACGATCTTCAAGGAACCGCGAGTCACTCAGCAAGGCTCAAGCACAAGTTCGGAGGTCTTACGATCTTCAAGGAGCCGCGAGTCACTCAGCAGGGCTCAAGCACAGGTTCGGAGGTCTTACGATCTTCAAGGAGCCGCGAGTCACTTAGCAGTGCTCAGGTGTTCCAAGGGTGCAGGGGAGCCGCGACCACGTCAGCAGGGCTCTCCTCGTTCCAGAATCGAATTCGCCAGCTAGTCCCATAGCACCCCTTGTTATAGGTCGACTCCCCTTTGATGTCCGGAGTCTGTGCAGGCAGGGGTCTTGTCACCTGGGGGTCGCTTGTCGGCGTTTCCTGCCATATCGTCTTTTGATCCTTTCAGGGCCGGGTCGGGAGGAGTCCCAGACACACAGCAGGCGTGGAGCCAGTCCTCAGGGGGGGCCGGAGGGCCGATCGAAACCCATCTTCCCAGGGGAGGTCAGAGGTGCGATGGAAACTGCTCCTCCCTCTCCCACTCCATGGGAGCGCGATGTCCTCCAGCCGGGGCGGCGCCTCTAGGCCTGGGTCGCGCTGGGGTCGGGCGGCCATTGTAGGTGCACGAAGTGGGCACGCGGGTTCTGTGGTACTGGGGGAAGATGGAGGGCCTGGACGGGGAAGTCCGGGGTGGGTGTGTGTGTGTGCTGGCGGGAAGGACCGGCTAGGCCGTGTACTCGGGGGCTGAATGAGGTGCATGGGTCAGGGTGTGTGGCGCGGGGACAGGAATGGCCATGCCACGAGGCCGGGTCTTACACGCGTCCCCCCCAGCTGAAAGCCGGAGAGAACTACCCATCCTCTTGGGGTTTCTCTTCGCTGAGGCGGAAGAACCGGGAGAGGCCGTCGGCGTTGGCGTTTTCAGTACCAGGGCGATGTTCCACGGTGAAATCCATCCCCTGGAGGGAGATTGACCACCGCAGTAGTTTGGGGTTTTCTCCTCGCATCTGCATGAGCCATCGCAAGGGGCGATGGTCGGTTTGGACTTTGAAATGGGTGCCAAACAGATAGGGTCGTAATTTCTTGAGGGCCCAGACTACAGCGAACGCCTCGCGCTCAATGGTGCTCCATCTCTGTTCTCTGGGTAACAGCCTTCAGCTGAGGAAGGCTACGGGCTGGTCTAGGCCTTGGTCATTCACCTGTGACAGGACTGCTCCAATGCCATGCTCGGAGGCATCAGTTTGTACCACAAACTCCTTGGAGTAGTCGGGGGCCTAGAGTACGGGGGCAGTACACATGGCCGCTTTCAGGGCATCGAACGCCTCCTGGCAGGTAGAGGTCCACTGCACTTTCTTGGGCTGTTTCTTGGACGTGAGTTCCGTGAGGGGACCGACCAGGCTGCCGTACCCCCGGATGAATCTCCGGTAGTAGCCAGTGAGGCCCTGAAAGGCTCGGACCTCCGTTTGGGTAGTGGGTGGTTCCCAGGCTAGGATGGCGTCGATCTTGGGCTGTAGGGGGGCGACCTGTCCGCTTCCGACCCGGTGTCCCAGGTAGACTACCGAACCTTGCCCAATCTGACACTTACTGGCTTTTACTGTGAGGCCTGCCTGGCGCAGGGCCGTTAGCACCCTCCGGAGGTGCTGGAGGTGCTCACTCCATTCGTAACTGAAAACCGCGATATCGTCTAAATATGCGGCGCTGAACTTTTCCAGCCCGGCCAGAACTCTATTTACCAGTCGCTGGAAGGTGGCCGGGGCATTTTTCATCCCGAAGGGCATCACGCGAAAGCGATAGTGCCCATCCGGGGTGGAGAAGGCGGATCGCTCCTTGGCTCCCTCTGTGAGCGCAATTTGCCAATATCCGCAGGTTAGATCGAATGTGCTGAGGAAACGAGCAGCCCCGAGTCGGTCAATGAGCTCGTCTGCCCGGGGAATGGGGTGAGCGTTGGCTCGGGTGACGTCATTGAGTCCCCGGTAGTCCACGCAGAAGCGGAGTTCTGGGGCGACACCGGGGGCAGCTGCTTTCGGGACCAGGACCACGGGGCTGGCCCAGGGACTGTCTGAGGGTTCGATCACTCCCAAGGTCAACATCTTCGAGACCTCGGCCTGAATGCAGGACCGGACCCGATCGGGGACTCGGTAGGCTCGGTGTTTCACCGGCGGGCTGTCTCCGGTGTCCACGTCATTGACACACCAGTCGGTGACTTGGGGGACAAGAGAGAATAAGTCGGGGAACTGCCCTAGGAGCTGGCGGCAGTCCTCTCGTTGCTGGGAAGTGAGGGATGGAGAGAGGTTCACTCCTTCCACGGAGCCATCCTTCTCCTTGGTACACAGGAGGTCAGGGAGGGGATCTGACTCCTCTTCGGCCCCGTCATCGGTGGCCAGCAGAGGAGACTCAGCTCCGTCCGCACGAAGTGAGGCTTGAGGCGGTTCACGTGAAGGACCCGAAGGGGGTCCCGAGGTGACTGGACGTCCACCAAGTACGTGACCTGGCTCTTCCGCTCAATGACTTTGAAGGGCCCGGTCCATTTATCCTGGAGGGCGCAAGGTTTCACTGGGGCCATGACCCATACCTGCTGGCCCGGCTGGAACTCGACCAGAGTGGCATTCTGGTCATACCAGCGCCTCATTTCTTCCTGGCTCGCCTCCAGGTTGGCCACGGCCAGTTCCCAAAACTTCCTAGTCTGGTTCCGGAGGGTCAGGACGTATCGGAACACATCTCGGGGGGGGGCTCCGGGCCGCCGCCTCCCACCCTTCCTTGACCAGGCTGAGGGGCCCCCAGACGGGATGCCCGTAGAGTAATTCAAACGGGCTAAACCCCAAGGATTTCTGGGGAAATTCCCGGTAGGCGAACAGGAGGCAGGGGAGCAGGACGTCCCACTTACGCCGGAGGCCCGCGATCATCCCCTTCAGAGTCCGGTTAAACCGCTTTACTAGGCCATTTCCTTGGGGATGGTGCGGGGTGGTGAGCTTATCGGACACTCCACATTGTTGCCACAGGGACGTCATGTATTTGGAGATAAAGTTCGTACCCCGATCGCTCACGACCTCGCGGGGAAAACCCACACGGGAAAAGATCCCCATCAACGCCCGGCCCACCACTGGGGCGGTGACGGTGCGTAGGGGAATGGCCTCAGGGTACCGGGTGGCATGATCCACTAGGACAAGGATAAAGCGGTGACCTTGTGAGGTTGGGGGGTCCAGGGGCCCCACGATGTCGATCCCGACCCGTTCAAAAGGGGTGCTGACGACAGGGAAGGGTTGGAGGGGAGCCTTGCGCTTTCCTCCGCTTTTCCCACTAGCCTGGCACGTGGGACAGGACCCGCAGTGGGCTTCTACATCTGCTTTCATTCTAGGCCAGTAAAAGTGAGTCACTAGGCGACTGTAGGTTTTGTCCTGGCCCAAGTGGCCTGCGAGGGGGACATCGTGGGCTAAGCCCAGGAGGAAGTCTCGGAAGCGTAGGAGTACCACCAGCACCCGGGCTGATCCTAGCTCCACCGACTTCTGCTCGCTGTACAAAAGGTCATTTTCCCAATACAACCGGTGGGTTCCAGATTGGTCGCCCGCGGCTTGGGCCTCTGCTTGCTGCCGGGGTCCGACCAGGGAAGGACAGGTAGCTTGCTCCTGGCTGAACTCCTCTCGGGAGGGGCCCCCGTCGTGGCACCACTGGGCCAACTGGGGCAGATCGCCTACCTCTGCGATCTGTGCGGGTTCGGAAGGTGGGGATTCGTCGCTGGTGACCGATTCTCCTTGCGGGACGATGTGGGGGAACTCGGTTGGGACAATCCTGTCTTCGTCGGCTGGTGCGTCCTCGACTTCCCCAGGGGTGGGCAGTTGGGCCGCCATAGATCGGGTGGTGGCGCACACCCACTCGGGGAGACCCATCATCCCTAGGTGGGTCTTGCGCTCGACTTGCTTCCAGGGGGAACTTTCCAGGTCGTTCCCCAGGAGACAGTCGACCGGTTGGGAGGTTCTTACTGCGACTTTCAATTTACCGACCACCCCTCCCCATTCAAAAGGCACCAGGGCTACCTTACAGAGGCTTTCCGTGTTGTCAGCTGTAATTACAGGGCAAAAGACATTGGGGAGGACCTGGTCTTCGTGGACTAAATGGCTGAGGACACCGGTGATGCTCGCCCCGGTGTCACGAAGGGCCTCTACCTGTTGGCCATTGATCGTTACTAGCTGCCCGTATTTCTTCGTGTTGGGGGGCAGGAGGCTTCCAGGGACCATTTCTCTGTCCCCTAAGGATACTAGGGCCATGGCGGCGGGTTCCCACTCTACGGTCTCCTCAATCTCCTCCCCTAGGGCCACATTGGCTATCTGTCTAGCAGGGCGGGCTGTAGTGGGGATGTGCGGGGCCATGGGGCATTCAGGGTCGTTGGCATAATGCCCGGGCTTCTGGCAACGCAAAGAAGTGATGGTCACCCAGTGCCCCCGTCTCACGGGTGGACCGGGTACAGCCGGAGGGGGTGCCGGGAAGTGCGGAGGTTGGGTTTTCGGAGGAGCGGACTGGGTCTCTCTCTGCCCTCCCTGGTTCCCCCCCCTCTCTGGTGGGGTGGTCCCTGACTGGCCCGGGGGTACTCTCCTACAGGGCCCCAGGAGACCCGGGTGTTGGTCCACCGATCCGCCTCGACAGCCAGCTTCCTCGGATCCGTGAGCTTGCTGTCGAGCAGATGCTGGCGTAGTTCCACAAAGCAGTTCGCAGCCAGGTGTTCCCACAACATGAGGTCGGTTAGTTCATCCAGGGTGGTTACTTTGCTGCCCTTGATCCACCCATCGAATGCACGGCTGAAAAAGTTTACATACTCCACCCACGTGGTGCCAGGGATCTTCTTGCAGTCCCGGAACCGCTGGCGGTACATCTACGGGGTGAGGCCGTACCTTGTGAGGAGGGCCTCCTTCATGTGGCTGTAGGAGGTCTGCATGGAGGATGGTAGGTCGAGCAGGGTGTCTCTCCCTTCGCTCAAAAATCGTCCCCACAACCCGGCCCCCCAATCCTTCTGCGGGACTCAGTGGGAGGTCATGGCGACCTCGTAGGCCTTGAACCATTGTTGGATGTCATCGTTTTTGTAATATTCCTTGACCACATCTTTGGGAATTTGGACCGTCTGTTCCGCTAGGGAAGGCGCTTCTCGGTTTCCCGGGGGTCGAGCTTCTTCGCTCCTTGCTTTTAGTTCGATTTCTTTCAAGCTGCGTTCGTGCTCCAGTTGAAGTCTCCTTCCTTCGTGCTCCCGTTGGAGTTTCTTCTCTTCTAGTTCGCCTTGTACTCGCATCTGTTCTACTGCTAGCTTCTTCTCAGTTAATTTCAGCTCGCCCTCGATTTTAAGTTTGGCCAATTCGAGTTCGTGATTGCGACTTCTCTCTCTGTCTGCAAGTTCTTCCGGGGATAGACCCCCGTCTGGTACGAAGCTTCGTACCTGGTTGCTGCTGCTTTCTGCTTGGGAGGGTCCAGCTTCGTCGTGGAGCTCCACCGCTCCTTCTGGGTGGGGGGCTCCGGATTCCACCCAGGCTTTCAGTGCCTTCTGCGTGTCTTCTTTGGTGTTGAGACCAGTGGTAGCGATTTTTAGTTCCTTGCAGAATTGCTTCAGTTCTTTGTGCGTGTACTCTTCCAGTTGTTCCGCCTGGAACACAGTCCTGGCATCGGTTTCTGTGAGACTCATGGCGTTTTCTTCTGCCGTCTTTGCCGGTAGTGCGCCAGCCGTTCACAGTACGATCTCTAGAATATGGGCCCGAATCCCACCGCTGCCACCAATGTTAGAAGGTGACCTCAGAGGAGCCCGGAGGGGTACCTGACCACCCTGAGACCCACCCTCGGGGTATCGTAGCCGGGCACTGGCGGGAGACTCCTCAGGGGAAGAGTCTCGTATCTAGGATCGTACACACGGCACCACACGACAAAGAGACACCACACCGTATGTTCTTAGGAACAAATTTTTATCTAATCAGCTTTGTAGGTTCTTAACCCCTTCGCTGCGGCGGAAATTCCGCCGCAGTGCTGGGGGGTGCGGGGGGGCAGCGCGGTGGCGCGGTGCTCATGACGGAGCCATTCCGTCATGAGCCACGGTTGGGCTGTGCTCATGACAAAGTGGTTCCGTCATGACTCCGCCCACAGCGCTAATCGCCCGCACAGGCGGGGAATTAGCGCCGCGTGGGCGACGCGGCCGCCAACGGCCGCAGCATGACAGAACCACTCCGTCATGAGCACACGGCAACCGTGGCTCATGACGGCGTGGTTCCGGCATGAGCACGGAACGAGTTAATGATCAGCAAGGTAGATATATACAAGTAGAGCATGGGCTCAAAGAGTCTCGGTAGGGTTAGGAGGTAGCGGGACAGTCTTTGGGGGATATGAATCCAGGCAGGGGCGTACCCGGCGCACAGCTCACAATCCTCGAGCTGGGGGATACGCTGTAGTCATTGGGGTCCGGCGGGACCGAGAGAGTCTGTAGGAGCCGCGAGTCACTCAGCAGGGCTCAAGAACAGGTTCGGAGGTCTTACGATCTTCAAGGAGCCGCGAGTCACTCAGCAGGGCTCAAGCACAAGTTCGGAGGTCTTACGATCTTCAAGGAGCCGCGAGTCACTCAGCAGGGCTCAAGCACAGGTTCGGAGGTCTTACGATCTTCAAGGAGCCGCGAGTCACTCAGCAGGGCTCAAGCAGAAGTTCAGAGGTCTTACGATCTTCAAGGAGCCGCGAGTCACTCAGCAGGGCTCAAGCACAGGTTCGGAGGTCTTCCGATCTTCAAGGAGCCGCGAGTCACTCAGCAGGGCTCAGGTGTTCCAAGGGTGCAGGGGAGCCGCGACCACGTCAGCAGGGCTCTCCTCGTTCCAGAATCGAATTAGCCAGATAGTCCCAGAGCACCCCTTGTTATAGGTCGACTCCCCTTTGATGTCCGGATTCTGTGCAGGCAGGGGTCTTGTCACCTGGGGGTCGCTTGTCGGCGTTTCCTGCCAAATCGTTTTTTGATCCTTTCAGGGCCGGGTCGGGAGGAGTCCCAGACACACAGCAGGCGTGGAGCCAGTCCTCAGGGGGGGCCGGAGGGCCGATCGAAACCCATCTTCCCAGGGGATGTCAGAGGTGCCATGGAAACTGCTCCTCCCTCTCCCACTCCATGGGAGCGCGATGTCCTCCAGCCGGGGCGGCGCCTCTAGACCTGGGTCGCGCTGGGTCGGGCGGCCATTGTAGGTGCACGAAGTGGGCATGCGGGTTCTGTGGTACTGGGGGAAGATGGAGGGCCTGGACGGGGAAGTCCGGGGTGGGTGTGTGTGTGTGCTGGCGGGAAGGACCAGCTAGGCCGTGTACTCGGGGGCTGAATGAGGTGCATGGGTCAGGGTGTGTGGCGTGGGGACAGGAATGGCCATGCCACGAGGCCGGGTCTAACAAGAGGAATACCAGCAGTGAGCAGAGACATGGGGGTGGCTTCATATCACTACCAGCAGTGGGCAGAGACATGGGGGTGGGTGCATATCACTACCAGCAGTGGGCAGAGACATGGGGGTGGCTGTGTTAGACCGCGACCTCAGAGGAGCCTGGAAGGGGGTCCTGACTACCCTGAGACCCACCCTCAAAGTATCGTAGCCGGGCACTGGCGGGAGACTCCCCCGGGGGGAGGAATCTCGTATCTAGGATCGTACTTCTGGCACCACACAACACAGAGTGACCACACCGGGTATTCTTAGAAATCAATCTTTATCAAGTAGGTTATCACTGCAAATATGTACAAGGTGAGCACGGGCTCAATGAGTCTCGGAAGGGGTAGGGGGTAGCGGGACAGTTTCTGGTAAAGGTTCAAGGCAGGGACGTATCCGGCGCACAGCTCACAATCCTCGAGCTGGGGGATACGTTGTTGTAGTCGGGGTCCGGCGGGACCGTGAGAGTCTGTTGGAGCCGCGAGTCACTCAGCGGGCTCAGGTACAGGTTCGGAGGTCTTACGAGCTTCAAGGAGCCGCGAGTCACTCAGCAGGCTCAGGCACAAGTTCGGAGGTCTTACGATCTTCAGGGAGCCGCGAGTCACTCAGCAGGCTCAGGTACAAGTTTGGAGGTCTTACGATCTTCAGGGAGCCACGAGTCACTCAGCAGGCTCAGGTACAAGTTAGGAGGTCTTACGATCTTCAGGGAGCCGCGAGTCACTCAGCAGGGCTCAGGAGGGTCCAAGTTCCAGGAGCCGCGACCACGTCGGCAGGCTCTTGTTGTTCCAGCGTCGAATCTGCCGGACAGACCCAGAGCACCCCTTGTTATAGGTCGACCCCTCTTTGATGTCCGGAGTTTGTGCAGGCAGGGGTCCTGTCACCTGGGGGTCGCTTGTCGGGATTTCCTGCTATTGTCTTTTGATCCTTTCAGGGCCGGGTCGGGAGGAGTCCCAGACACCCAGCAGGCACGGAGCCAGCCCTCAGGGAGGCCGGAGGGCCGATCGAAACCCATCGTCCCAGGGGAGTTCAGAGGTGCGATAGAAACTGCTCCTCCCTCTCTCATCCCCTGGAAGCGTGACGTCCTCCAGCCGGAGTGGCGCCTCTAGGCCCGGGTCGCGCTGGGGCCGGGCGGCCATCTTGGTGCATGAAGTGGGCACGCGGGCCCGGGGTGGCCGAAAGGGGAGAGGCCATGGACGGGGATGTCCGGGTCGGTGCGTGTGTCCTGGTGGGGAGGGTCGGCTGGGCCGTGTGCTTGGGCTGCAGGTACCAGGTTTCGGTGGTGCGGGGGCACGTAGGGCCGTTCTACGAGGCCGGGTCCAACACGCGTCCCCCCCAGCTGAAAGCCGGAGAGAACTGCCCATCATCTTGGGGGGTTCTCTTCGCTGAGGCGGAAGAACCGGGAGAGGCCGTCAGCGTTGGCGTGGTCCGTACCAGGGCGGTGTTCTACGGTGAAATCCATCCCCTGGAGGGAGATTGACCACCGCAGTAGCTTGGGGTTTTCTCCTCGCATCTGCATGAGCCATCGCAAGGGCCGATGGTCAGTTTGGACTCTGAAATGGGTGCCGAACAGGTAGGGTCGTAGCTTTTTGAGCGCCCAGACCACGGCAAAGGCTTCGCGATCTATGGTGCTCCATCTCTGTTCACGGGGCAACAGCCGCCGACTGAGGAAGGCGACGGGCTGGTCTAGGCCTTGGTCATTCACTTGGGACAGGACGGCCCCAATGCCATGCTCGGAGGCATCGGTCTGGACTATGAACTCCTTGGCGTAGTCGGGAGCCTGGAGGACGGGGGCAGTACACATGGCCTTTTTTAGGGCATCGAAAGCTTCCTGGCAGGCAGCCGTCCACTGCACTTTCTTTGGCTGTCTTTTAGACGTGAGTTCCGTGAGAGGGCCGACAAGGCTGCCATACCCCCGAATGAATCTTCGGTAGTAGCCAGTGAGTCCCAGAAAGGCTCGGACCTCCGTTTGGGTGATGGGTGGTTCCCAGGCCAGGATGGCGTCGATCTTTGGCTGTAGAGGGGCGACCTGGCCGCTCCCGACCTGGTGCCCCAGGTAGACTACGGATCCTTGCCCGATCTGGCACTTGCTGGCTTTTACTGTGAGGCCTGCCTGGCGCAGGGCGGTTAGCACCCTCCGGAGGTGCTGGAGGTGCTCACTCCATTCTGAAGTGAAAACAGCGATGTCGTCCAGATATGCCGCGCTGAACTGCTCTAGCCCGGCCAGGACCCTATTCACCAGTCGCTGGAAAGTGGCCGGGGCGTTTTTCATCCCGAAGGGCATTACGCGGAAGCGGTAGTGCCCATCGGGGGTGGAGAAAGCGGACCGCTCCTTGGCCCCTTCGGTGAGCGCAATCTGCCAGTATCCGCAGGTGAGGTCGAATGTGCTGAGGAACCGGGCTGCCCCTAGTCGGTCAATGAGTTCGTCGGCTCGTGGAATGGGGTGGGCATCGGCTCGGGTAACGTCATTGAGCCCCCGGTAGTCCACACAGAATCGGAGCTCGGGGGCGACACCGGGGGCCGCTGCCTTCGGGACCAGGACCACGGGGCTGGCCCAGGGACTGTCAGAGGGCTCGATCACCCCCAGGGTCAACATCTTCGAGACTTCAGCTTGAATGCAGGACCGGACCCGGTCAGGAACCCGGTAGGCCCGGTGTCTCACCGGCGGGCTGTCCCCGGTGTCCACGTCATGAACACACCAGTTGGTGACCCGGGGGGTCAGGGAGAAGAGGTCGGAAAATTGTCTTAGGAGCTGGCGGCAGTCCGCTTGTTGCTGGGCAGTGAGGGCTGGGGAGAGGTTCACTCCTTCCACGGAGCCATCCTGCTCCTTGACACACAGGAGGTCCGGGAGGGGATCCGACTCATCTTCGGCCCCGTCATCGGTGGCCAGCAGGAGGCTCAGTTCTGTCCGCACGAAGTGAGGCTTGAGGCGGTTCACGTGCAGGACCCGGAGGGGATCCCGAGGCGACTGGACGTCCACCAAGTAGGTGACTTGGCTCTTCCGCTCAACCACTTTGTAGGGCCCAGTCCATCGGTCCTGGAGGGCGCCAGGCTTCGCGGGGGCCATGACTCACACCTGCTGGCCCGGCTGGAACTCGACCAGAGTGGCATTCTGGTCGTACCAGCGCTTCATCTCTTCTTGACTTGCCTCCAGGTTGGCCTCGGACAGTTCTCGGAACTTCCTGGTCTGGTTCCGGAGGGCCAGGACGTACTGGAACACATCTCGGGGGGCGGTCTGGGGTGCTGCCTCCCACCCTTCCTTAACCAAACTGAGGGGACCTCGGACGGGGTGCCCATAAAGTAATTCAAACGGGCTGAACCCTAAGGACTTCTGGGGGACCTCCCGGTAAGCGTACAAGAGGCAGGGGAGCAGGACGTCCCACTTACGCTGGAGGGGCTCTTCTAGGCCAGCGATCATCCCTTTCAAAGTCCTATTAAACCTTTCTACTAGGCCGTTCCCTTGGGGATGGTACGGGGTGGTGAACTTATAGGACACCCCACATTGTTGCCACAGGGACGTCATATATTTCGAGATAAAATTAGTGCCGCGATCGCTCACGACCTCGCGGGGAAAACCCACCCTGGAAAAGATCCCCATCAGGGCCCGGCCCACCACGGGGGCCGTAATGGTGCGTAGGGGAATAGCCTCAGGATAGCGGGTGGCGTGGTCCACTAGGACCAAGATGAAACGGTGACCTTGGGAGGTGGGGGGGTCCAGTGGTCCCACGACGTCGATTCCGACTCGTTCAAAAGGGGTACTGACGACCGGGAAGGGTTGGAGGGGAGCCTTGCGCTTCCCCCCACTCTTCCCACTAGCCTGGCACGTGGGGCAGGACTTGCAGTGGGCTTCTACCGCTGCTCTCATTCTAGGCCAGTAAAAATGGGTCACAAGACGGCTGTAGGTCTTGTCCTGACCCAGGTGGCCGGCGAGGGGGACTAAACCCAGGAGGAAGTCTCGGAAGCGGAGGGGTACCACCAGTACCCGTCCGGATCCCAGCTCCACCGACTTCTGCTCACTGTACAAGATGTTATTTTCCCAATAGATTCGGTGCGTCCCGGTCTGGTCACCTGCGGCTTGGCCCTCGGCCTGGCGCCGCAGCCCGACCAGGGAAGGACAAGTGGCTTGCTCCCGGCAAAATTCTTCCCGGGTGGGCCCGCCCTCGTGGCGCCAATGGGCCAACTCGGGTAGATCTCCCAACTCGGGGATCGGGGCGGGGTCGGATGGTGCGAGTTCCTCGCGGGTGACGGACCCTTCTGATGGGGGGACGGGAGGACCCTCGGCGGGGACTGTTCTGATCTCTTCGATCAGGGTGCTTTCGACTTCGCTCCGGGGAGTGAGTCGGGCTGACATAGATCGGGTGGTGGCGCACACCCACTCGGGGAGTCCCATCATTCCTAGGTGGGCCTTGCGCTCGACGTGCTTCCAGGGAGAACTCTCCAGGTCGTTCCCTAAGAGGCAGTCGACCGGCTGGGAGGTTCTTACGGCCACCTTGAGTTTACCTATCACCCGCCCCCCACTCAAACGGCACCAGGGCTACCTGACACATACTTTCTCTATTGTCGGCGGATATTACGGGGTAAAAGACGTTGGGGAGGATCTGCTCCTCGGGGACTAGGTGCCTGAGGACACCGGTGATACTGGCCCCGGTGTCCCGCAGGGCCTCTACTTGGTGGCCATTGATTTTGACGAGCTGCCCGTATTTCTGTGTGTTGGAGGGTAGGAGGCTACCAGGGACCATCTCCCTATCTCCCAGGGATACTAGGGCCATCGCTGCGGGTTCCCACTCCTCGGCTTCCTCAACCTCCTCCCCCAGGGCTACGTTGGCTATCTGTCTCGCAGGGGTGGTAGGGGAGACTTGGGTGGCCATGGGGCACTCTGGGTCATTGGCGTAGTGCCCGGGTTTCTGGCAACGGAAACATGTGACGGTCACCCGGTGTCCCCGTCTCCCAGGGGGCCCTGTCACTGGTGGGGGGGGCGCCGGGAAAGGTGGAGGTTGTGTCTTCGGAGGGCTAGGCTGGGACTCTCTCGGCCCTCCCTGGTTCCCTCCCCCTCTCTGGCGGGGTGGTCCCTGACTGGCTCGGGGGTACTCTCCTACCATGCCCCGGGAGACCCGGGTGTTGGTCCAGCGGTCGGCCTCCACAGCCAGCTTCCGGGGATCTGTGAGCTTGCTGTCAAGCAGATGCTGACGTAGTTCTATGAAGCAGTTCGCAGCCAGGTTTTCCCACAACATGAGGTCAGTGAGTTCGGCAAGGGTGGTGACTTTGCTGCCCTTGATCCACCCATCGAAGGCCCGACTAAAAAAGTTTACATACTCCACCCAGGTGGTGCCCGGGATCTTCCTGCAGTCCCGGAATCGCTGACGGTACATTTCTGGGGTGAGGCCATATCTTGTGAGTAGAGCCTCTTTCATGTGGCTGTAGGAGGTCTGCAAGGAGAGGGGTAGGTCGAGCAGGGTGTCCCTTCCTTCGCTCAGAAACCGCCCCCACAACCCCGCCCCCCAGTCCTTCTGCGGGATCCGATGGGAGGTCATGGCGACCTCGTAGGCCCGGAACCATTGCTGAATGTCATCGTTTTCATAATATTCCTTGACCACATCCTT
Organism: Triturus cristatus; assembly: GCF_964204655.1. Lineage (NCBI taxonomy): Eukaryota > Metazoa > Chordata > Amphibia > Caudata > Salamandridae > Triturus > Triturus cristatus. Next base: position 1,861,363,243 of record NC_140590.1, on the reverse strand, counting down.
GGGGATGTGGACCTTCTGTTCCACTGGGGAGGCCGTCTCTTGGTTTCCCGGGGGCCTCCCTTCCTCGTTTCTGGCCTTGAGCTCGAGTTCCTTCAAGCTGCGTTCGTGCTCCAGTTGGAGCTTCCTTCCTTCGTGCTCCCGTTGGAGCTTCTTTTCTTCTAGTTCGCCTTGTACACGCATTTGCTCTACTGCTAGCTTTTTTTCCGCTAACTTCAATTCGCCCTCGATTTTAAGTTTGGCTAACTCGAGTTCATGATTGCGACTTCTCTCTCTGTCCGCGAGCTCTTCCGGGGATAGGCCCCCGTCTGGTACGATGCCTCGCACCTGATTGCTGCTGCTTTCACTTTGGGGGGGTTCGGCTTCGTCGGGGCGCTCCCCCGTGCCTTCCGGGCGGGAGGCCCCGGTCTCCACCCAAGTTTTCAGTGCTTTCTGCAAATCTTCCTCAGTGTTAAGACCAGTGGTAGCGATTTTAAGTTCTTTGCAAAATTGCTTTAGCTCTTTGTGTGTGTATTCTTCTAGATGCTCCACCTGGAACACCTTGTTGGCGTTGGTTTCTGCGGGGCTCACGGCGCTTCCTTCTGCCATCTTTGTCGGTAGTGCTTCCGTCGTTCACGGTACGATCTCTAGGTGATGGGCCCGAATCCCGTCGCTTGCCACCAATGTTAGACGGCGACCTCAGAGGAGCCTGGAAGGGGGTCCTGACTACCCTGAGACCCACCCTCGAAGTATCGTAGCCGGGCACTGGCGGGAGACTCCCCCGGGGGGAGGAATCTCGTATCTAGGATCGTACTTCTGGCACCACACGACACAGAGTGACCACACCAGGTATTCTTAGAAATCAATCTTTATCAAGTAGGTTATCACTGCAAATATGTACAAGGTGAGCACGGGCTCAATGAGTCTCGGAAGGGGTAGGGGGTAGCGGGACAGTCTCTGGTAAAGGTTCAAGGCAGGGACGTATCCGGCGCACAGCTCACAATCCTCGAGCTGGGGGATACGTTGTTGTAGTCGGGGTCCGGCGGGACCGTGAGAGTCTGTTGGAGTCGCGAGTCACTCAGCGGGCTCAGGTACAGGTTCGGAGGTCTTACGAGCTTCAAGGAGCCGCGAGTCACTCAGCAGGCTCAGGCACAAGTTCGGAGGTCTTACGATCTTCAGGGAGCCGCGAGTCACTCAGCAGGCTCAGGTACAAGTTCGGAGGTCTTACGATCTTCAGGGAGCCGCGAGTCACTCAGCAGGCTCAGGTACAAGTTCGGAGGTCTTACGATCTTCAGGGAGCCGCGGGTCACTCAGCAGGGCTCAGGAGGGTCCAAGTTCCAGGAGCTGCGACCACGTCGGCAGGCTCTTGTTGTTCCAGCGTCGAATCTGCCGGACAGACCCAGAGCACCCTTTGTTATAGGTCGACCCCTCTTTGATGTCCGGAGTTTGTGCAGGCAGGGGTCCTGTCACCTGGGGGTCGCTTGTCGGGATTTCCTGCTATTGTCTTTTGATCCTTTCAGGGCCGGGTCGGGAGGAGTCCCAGACACCCAGCAGGCACGGAGCCAGCCCTCAGGGAGGCCGGAGGGCCGATCGAAACCCATCGTCCCAGGGGAGTTCAGAGGTGCGATAGAAACTGCTCCTCCCTCTCTCATCCCCTGGAAGCGTGACGTCCTCCAGCCGGAGTGGCGCCTCTAGGCCCGGGTCGCGCTGGGGCCGGGCGGCCATCTTGGTGCATGAAGTGGGCACGCGGGCCCGGGGTGGCCGAAAGGGGAGAGGCCATGGACGGGGATGCCCGGGTCGGTGCGTGTGTCCTGGTGGGGAGGGTCGGCTGGGCCGTGTGCTTGGGCTGCAGGTACCAGGTTTCGGTGGTGCGGGGGCACGTAGGGCCGTTCTACGAGGCCGGGTCTAACAGGCTGCATATCACTACCAGCAGTGGGCAGAGACATGGGGGTGGCTGCATATCACTACCAGCAGTGGACAGAGACATGTGTGTGGGTGAAGAGGAATACCGGCAGTGGGCAGAGACATGAGGGTGGCTGCATATCACTACCAGCAGTGGGCAGAGACATGGGGGTGGCTGCAGAGGAATACCAGCAGTGTGCAGAGACATGGGGGTGTGTGCATATCACTACCAGCAGTGGGCAGAGACATGGTGGTGTGTGTAGAGGAATACCAGCAGTGGGCAGGGACATGGGTGTGTGTGCAGAGGAATACGAGCAGTGGGCAGAGACATGGGGGTGGCTGCATATCACTACCAGCAGTGGGCAGAGACATGTGGATGGGTGCAGAGGAATACCAGCAGTGGGCAGAGACTTGGGGGTGGCTGCATATCACTACCAGCAGTGGGCAGAGACATGGGGGTGGCTGCAGAGGAATACCAGCAGTGTGCAGAGACATGGGTGTGTGTGCTTATCACTACCAGCAGTGGGCAGAGACATGGGGGTGTGCAGAGGAATACCAGCAGTGGGCAGAGACATGGGTGTGTGTGCAGAGGAATACGAGCAGTGGGCTGAGACATGGGGGTGGCTGCATATCACCACCAACAGTGGACAGAGACATGGGGGTGGGTGCAGAGGAATATCAGCAGTGGGCAGAGACATGGGGGTGTGTGCATATCACTACCAACAGTGGACAGAGACATGGGTGTGTGTGCAGAGGAATACCAGCAGTGGGCAGAGACATGGGGGTGGCTTCATATCACTACCAGCAGTGGGCAGAGCCATGTGGGTGGGTGCAGAGGAATACCAGCAGTGGGCAGAGACATGAGTGTGTGTAAAGAGGAATACCAGCAGTGTGCAGATACATGGGGGGGTGTGCATATCACTACCAGCAGTGGGCAGAGACATGGGGTTGGCTGCAGAGGAATACCAGCAGCGGGCAGAGAAATGTGAGGGGTTGGTGCAGAGGAATACCAGCAGTGGACAGAGCCATGGGGGTGGCTGCAGAGGACTCCTAGCAGTGAACAGAGACATGGGGGGGTGCATATCACTACCAGCAGTGGACAGAGACATGGGTGTGGGTGCATATCACTACCAGCAGTGGACAGAGGCATGGGTGTGGGTGCAGAGGAATAAGAGCAGTGGGCAGAGACATGGGGGGGTGTGCATATCACTACCAGCAGTGGACAGAGACATGGGTGTGTGTGCAGAGGAATACCAGCAGTGGGCAGAGACATGGGGGGGGGTGTGCATATCACCACCAGCAGTGGACAGAGACATGGGGGTGTGTGCATATCACTACCAGCAGTGGACAGAGACATGGGTGTGTGTGCAGAGGAATACCAGCAGTGGGCAGAGACATCGGGGTGGCTTCATATCACTACCAGCAGTGGGCAGAGACATGGGGGTGGCTGCATATCACTGCCAGCAGTAAGCAGAGACATGGGGGTGGCTGCAGAGGAATACCAGCAGTGTGCAGAGACATGGGGGTGTGTGCATATCACTACCAGCAGTGGGCAGAGACATGGGGGTGTGTGCAGAGGAATACGAGCAGTGGGCAGAGACATGGGGGTGCTTGCATATCACTACCAGCAGTGGGCAGAGACATGTGGATGGGTGCAGAGGAATACCAGCAGTGGGCAGAGACATGGGGGTGGCTGCATATCACTACCAGCAGTGGGCAGAGACATGGGGGTGGCTGCAGAGGAATACCAGCAGTGTGCAGAGACATGGGTGTGTGTGCATATCACTACCAGCAGTGGGCAGAGACATGGGGGTGTGTGCAGAGGAATACCAGCAGTGGGCAGAGACATGTGGGTGGGAGCAGAGAAATACCAGCAGTGGGCAGAGACAAGGGGGGGTGTGCATATCACTACCAGCAGTGGCCAGTGACATGGGTGTGTGTGCAGAGGAATACCAGCAGTGGGCAGAGACATGGGGGTGGCTGCACATCACTACCAGCAGTGGGCAGATACAATGGGGTGGGTGCATATCACTACTGTTAGACCCGGTGTTGGACAGGCCACATGAAGGGCTTGCTCCCCCCCCCGAACGACAGGGCCCAAACCCCGGACTCCCAGGTGTTACCCCCAAGGGCAACCCGCACCCCGTCTCCCAACGGAACTCCTGCCCCCGGACATCCATGTATCATGGGACCGAACCACTACCGGCTCCCCCGGCCGGATCAGCCGCCATCTTGGACACTGCGCCACGAGGCCGCGTGGCCTCAGCCTGACCCTAACCCTGGGCCTGGCCGGCCCCGACATCCCGGCACCACCATCCACCCAGGAGGTGAACGGACCACTTGGCAGGTCAATGGGAGAAAGAAGCGTCGAGGGCTCTCCCCCGCCAGGTGCCGATCACCCTCCAGCTCCCCCAGGCGCTGGGTGTCTGGACTCCCTCATCCCGGACCCCCCGACCTCCAAGTGCGAGGGTCCGGACATCAAAGGGCGCCAGACCTATAACTAGGGCAGCTCCCGCTGCCGCGGCCTTCTGCAACATCCATCCTCGTCGGGACCTGCTGGCGCTGCCGCGGACCGTTGTAACGACCACCTTCATCGGGACCTGCTGGCGCTGCCGCGGACCGTGTAACGACCATCTTCACCGGGACTGTTAGACGGACCGGGAGGGTCGGCCGAGGACAAGGGGAGAGGTCTCCGGGGAGAGCCGTCTCCAGCGATCGTACAGACAAATAACTTCCCCCCCACAGACAGATACCACACAAGGAGATGAGTTAGCGTTCTTTATAAGCACTTCTTAAGGTACGATGAAAAGGTACAAGGAGGTCTGGACTCAGGGGTCCCCTCGATTCAAGTCTCTCAAAATGGGAAAGGGGGTAGCGGGACAGTCTGGTTACCAGTCTGGTAGTTGAGGTGGTATGGTGGGTAGCTCACAATCCTCGAGCTTAGGTGGTCTAGCTGGTACGGGCCGCGGCAGCGCCAGCAGGTCCCAGTGAAGATGGTCGATACACGGGCCGCGGCAGCGCCAGCAGGTCCCAGAGAAGATGGTCGATGTACGGTCCGCGGCAGCGCCAGCAGGTCCCGGTGAAGATGGTCGTTACAACGGGCCGCGGCAGCGCCAGCAGGTCCCGACGAGGATGGATGTTGCAGAAGGCCGCGGCAGCGCCAGCAGGCAGGACGATAGATCACAAGATAGGGCTACGGCAGCGCCAGTAGTCCGTCAAGGCTGAGTTCTCTCGGTGTCTCTCGACTCCAGGATACAACTGCCTTCCTGCTCCGCAGCTGCTCCAGTTATAGGGCAGGTGCCCTTTGATGTCCGGACCCTCGCACTTGGGGGGTCGGAGGGTCCGGGATGAAGGTGTCCAGACACCCAGCGGGGGGGTGGAGCCGGTGCCTGGGGGAGCTGGAGGCGATCGTCACCTGGCGGGGGAGAGTCCTTGGCACTTCGTCCTCCCATTGACCTGCCAAGTGATCCGCTCACCTCCTGGGTGGATGGTGGTGCCGGGATGTCGGGGCCGGCCAGGCCCAGGGTTAGGGTCGGGGGGAGGCCACGCGGCCTCGTGGTGCAGGGCCCAAGATGGAGGCTTGACCCGGCCGAGGGAGCCGGTGGTGGCTTGGGCCCGTGCTACAGGGAGGTCCGGGGGCAGGAGTTCCGTCGGGAGACGGGGTGCGGGTGATTCTCGTGGGCCGCGCCTGGGGGGCCGGGGCTTGGGCCCTGTCATGCGGGGAGGGCGCAAGCCCTTCGTGTGGCCTGTCCAACATGCGTCCCCCCCAGCTGAAGGCGGGGAGAGTCACCCATCTCCTTGGGGACTCTCTTCGTCGAGGCGGAAGAAGCGGGACAGGCCATCTGCGTTGGCGTGGTCTTGGCCTGGTCGGTGCTCCACGGTGAAGTCCATTCCCTGCAGGGAGATGGACCAGCGCAATAGTTTTGGGTTTTCCCCCCGCATCTGCATCAGCCACTGCAGGGGTCTATGGTCGGTTTGTACCCGGAAGTGGGTACCGAAGAGATAGGGCCGGAGCTTTTTGAGGGCCCACACCACTGCGAAGGCCTCCCTCTCGATGGTGCTCCAGCGCTGTTCTCGGCCCAGGAGACGTCGGCTGATGAAGGCCACCGGCTGGTCATGACCCTCGGGGTTCACTTGGGAAAGAACCGCTCCGATGCCGTGGTCGGAGGCGTCTGTCTGTACTATGAATTCCCGACTGTAATCGGGGGCCTGGAGCACAGGGGCGGTGCACAGGGCGGCCTTCAGCTTTTCGAAGGCCGCTTGACAATCGGGGGTCCAGTTAATCCGCTTTGGTTGGTTCTTGGACGTGAGACCCGTGAGGGGCCCCACAATGCTGCCGTAGTCCCTCACGAACCGCCGGTAGTAGCCGGTGAGCCCCAAGAAGGCTCGGACTTCGGTCTGAGTGACGGGGGGCTGCCAGGACTGGATGGCAGCAATCTTAAGTTGCAGTGGGGCCACCAGTCCGCTCCCCACCTGGTGCCCCAGGTAGGTCACGGACCCTTGACCAATTTGGCATTTGCCGGCCTTAATCGTGAGGCCGGCCCGCTGGAGGGCCTGTAGGACCTCCTGGAGGTGGAGGAGGTGGTCGGACCAGTGGCGGCTGTATACAGCGATATCGTCCAGGTAGGCAGCGCTGAACTCTTCGAGCCCCGCGAAGACCTGGTTCACAAGACGTTGAAATGTAGCGGGGGCGTTCTTCATGCCAAAGGGCATGACCTTGAAGTGGTAGTGGCCATCGGGGGTAGAGAAGGCGGATCATTCTTGAGCTCGGGGTGTGAGACCGATCTGCCAGTAGCCCGCTGTTAGGTCGAAGATACTGAGGTAGCGGGTGGCCCCCAGGCGGTCGATCAATTCATCCGCTCTGGGGATAGGATGAGCGTCGGTTCGGGTGACAGCGTTCAAGCCCCGGTAGTCGACGCAGAATCTCAGTTCAGGTGTGGTGCCGGGGGCAGCGGCTTTGGGGACCAATACAACTGGACTGGCCCAGGGACTGTCCGAGGGCTCGATGACCCCGATCGTGAGCATTTTGGCCACTTCCTCTTGTATGCAGGCCCGTACCCGATCTGGTACGCGGTAGGCCCGGTGCCGGACAGGGGGACTGTCCCCGGTGTCTACGTCGTGCAAGCACCAAGGGGTGACCCCGGGAGTGAGGGAGAACAGTGAAGCGAACCGCAGCAGGAGGTCCCGGCAGCCCTGGCGTTGCTCTGGGGTGAGGGCATCGGAGAGCCGGACCCCGTCCACGGAACCGTCTTTCTCCTGAGTCTTCAGGAGATCAGGGAGAGGCTCGGAGTCTTCTTCCGCCCCACTGTCTGTAGCCATTAGGAGGCTGAGTTCTGAGCGCACAAAGTGTGGTTTGAGTCTGTTGGTGTGGAGGACCCGAAGGGGGTTCCGGGTGGTCCCCATGTCGATGAGGTAAGTGACGGGGCTTTTGCGCTCGACCACCTTGAAGGGCCCCGTCTACTTATCTTGCAAGGCACATGGTTCGGTGGGGGACATCACCCACACTTGTTGTCCAGGTTCGAACTAGACGGAGGAGGCATTGTGATCATACCATCTCTTCATGTCTTCCTGGCTGGCATCGAGGTTCGCCTTGGCCATCTCCCTGAAGCGCCGGGTCTGATTACGTAGGGCCAGGAGGTACTTGAAGACGTCTGGAGGGGTCTTTAGGGGGGCCATCTCCCAACCTTCTTTGACGAGGCTGAGGGGCCCTCGCACAGGGTGCCCGTACAGGAGTTCGAAGGGGCTAAAACCGAGGGACTTCTGGGGAACTTCCCGGTAGGCGAAGAGGAGGCACGGGAGTAGTACATCCCACTGGCGACGGAGGGGCTCTTCCAATCCCCCAATCATCCCCTTGAGAGTGCGGTTGAATCGCTCCACTAGTCCGTTCCCTTGGGGGTGATAGGGGGTCGTGAATCGGTAGGTGACCCCGCACTGTTGCCAGAGGGACTTCATGTATTTGGAGATGAAGTTCGTGCCTCGGTCGCTGACGACTTCTCGGGGGAAGCCCACCCGGGAGAAGATCCCCATTAGGGCCCGGCCAACCACCGGAGCTGTTACTGTTCGTAGAGGCACCGCCTCGGGGTAGCGGGTGGCGTGATCCACCAGTACTAGGATGAACCTATGTCCTTGTGCCGTGCGGGGGTCCAGGGGCCCCACAATGTCTATTCCTACCCTCTCGAATGGGGTGGTGACCACCGGGAAGGGTTGTAGAGGGGCCTTCAGCTTACGGCCACTCTTCCCGCTGGCCTGGCACGTGGGGCAGGACCGGCAGTGGTTCAGGACGTCGTTCCGCATCTTCGGCCAGAAAAAGTGGGTCACTAGGCGACTGTAAGTTTTGTCTTGGCCCAGGTGTCCAGCCAGGGGGACATCGTGGGCCAGATTGAGCAGGAAGTTTCTGAAGCGGAGAGGTACCACCAGTACTCGACCGGCCCCTAGCTCTGCGATCCTCTGTTCGCTGTATAGCAGGTCGTTCTCCCAGTAGACCCAGTGAGTTCCGGTGGAGTCCCCTGCGCTCTGGGCGCTGGCTTGTTGGCGGAGTCCCTCGAGGGAGGGGCAAGTCTTTTGCTCCTGGCGGAACTGTTCTTGGGTGGGCCCCCCTTCTTGACGCCACTGAGCCAGGCCGGGGACGTCCTGGAGGTGCGCGTCCCCTTCGGTCGTTGGCTCCGGGGGGTTGGCCTCATCGTTGTCTTCTAATGGGGCGACCGGGGGCGGAGGTGCTGGCCATTCCGGTTCTTCTGGTCGGGGAACGGCACGGGCTGCCCTGGACCGGGTGGTTACGCAGGCCCAGTCCGGGAGGCCCAGCATCCCCAGGTGCTCTCTTCTCTCGACGGTGGCCCATTGGGAACTCTCAAGGTCATTCCCCAGGAGGCAGTCCACGGGGGCATCATCCCGGACCGTCACTTTCAACAGGCCGGAGACCCCTCCCCATTCGAAGGGGACGCAGGCCATTTGACACAGACTTTCGGAATTGTCAGCTGAGCGGACGGGGCAGAGAATGTTCGGCAGGATCTGCTCGGGTTTCACCAGGTGACAGCGGACGGCCGTCACACTGGCGCCTGTGTCACGTAAGGCCTCGGCCCGATGCCCATTAATGGTCACCCACTGACCGTATTTCCTGGTGTTGGCGGGTAGGGGAGCCCGCGGAACTATGTCTTTTCCCCCTAGGCACGCTAGAACCATGGCGGCCGGTTCCCACTCTTGCTGGGCCGGCTCATACTCTTCCTGTTCCTCTGACAGTCGTTCTACCCCCAGGGCGGCGGCAGCTACCTGGCGGGGCTTGGGTGTTTGGTTCTGCGGGCAGCTCGGGTCATTGGCGTAATGGCCGACTCGCTGGCATCGGTGGCACGTGACATTGGCTCGGAACCCTGGACGCATCGGGGGGTTTCCCCGGCCGGCCGGGGGCGGGGTGCTGGCCACGGGTGTTGCCGGGAGGGTGTCTCTCCCTCGCCCCTGGCCTCCTCCTCCTCCCCGAGGTCGGTGCTGGCCTTGGTTGCTTCGGTTCTGCTCGTGCGGTCCTCTCCGGCCCACTCGGGTGCTCTCCCATCGGTCAGCTTCAGCGGCGAGCTGCCGGGGGTCGGTCAATTTACTGTCGAGGAGGTGCTGCCTGAGCTCGACGAAGCAGTTGTTCGACAGGTGTTCCCATACCATGAGGTTAAAGAGTTGTTCGTAGGTCGTTACATGGCTCCCCTTGATCCACCCCTCGAAGGCTCTGCTGAAATAGTTTACGTACTCCACCCAAGTTGTACCTGGGATCCGGGTGCAATCTCTGAACCTCTGGCGGTACATCTCGGGTGTGAGGCCGTAGCGGGTGAGGAGGGCAGCCTTCATGTGGTCGTAGGACGACATTTGGTGATCTGGGAGCTGCAACAGGGCATCGCGACCTTCGTTGACGAACCTCCCCCATAGTCCAGCTCCCCAATCACTCCGGTCGATCCGGTGGGAGGTCATGGCGATCTCGTAGGCTTTGAACCACTGTTGTATGTCGTCTTCTCGGACATACTCTCGGACAACATCCTTGGGGATGTGGACTTTTTTCTCGGTTGCCCCTGGGGTGTGCGGTCGCTCAGGCACCCCCGTCTCTTTATTCTGTTTCCGAAGTTCTATTTCCGCCAGTTTGCGTTCGTGTTCGAGTGTTATTCTTTTTTCCTCAAGCTCTCTCTGTCTCTGTTTTTCTTCTCGCTCCTCTCGGAGCCGCAGATGCTCTAGATTTAGTTTCTGCTCGGCTAACTTTAGTTCACCGTCCATCTTGAGTCGTGCCATTTCCAACTCGTGTAATCTGGTCCTTTCTCTTTCCTGGATCTCCTCCTGCGAGAGGCCCGTTCCCCTCTCCTCGGGAGCCGTGGCGTTCCCCTGTGGTGCGACACTGTTTTGGTCGTAGGATCCGGTGATCCCAGTTTCTGCCCACGACTCAAGGGCGCGCTTCAAATCCTCTTTGGTACTCAGGCCGGTGGTAGCAATGCCTAGTTCCATGCAGAATTGTTTAAGTTCGCGGTGGTTATACTCTTCCAACTAATCCATTTGGAACTTTTCAGTGGAACCGCTATCTTTAGCTGACATCGTGGTTTTGTCGTGGGGTGAGCTACTCTCTGTACGATTACGCATTGATTCGGATCGCGCCGCTGGCCACCAATGTTAGACGGACCGGGAGGGTCGGCCGAGGACAAGGGGAGAGGTCTCCGGGGAGAGCCGTCTCCAGCGATCGTACAGACAAATAACTTCCCCCCCACAGACAGATACCACACAAGGAGATGAGTTAGCGTTCTTTATAAGCACTTCTTAAGGTACGATGAAAAGGTACAAGGAGGTCTGGACTCAGGGGTCCCCTCGATTCAAGTCTCTCAAGATGGGAAAGGGGGTAGCGGGACAGTCTGGTTACCAGTCTGGTAGTTGAGGTGGTATGGTGGGTAGCTCACAATCCTCGAGCTTAGGTGGTCTAGCTGGTACGGGCCGCGGCAGCGCCAGCAGGTCCCAGTGAAGATGGTCGATACACGGGCCGCGGCAGCGCCAGCAGGTCCCAGAGAAGATGGTCGATGTACGGTCCGTGGCAGCGCCAGCAGGTCCCGGTGAAGATGGTCGTTACAACGGGCCGCGGCAGCGCCAGCAGGTCCCGACGAGGATGGATGTTGCAGAAGGCCGCGGCAGCGCCAGCAGGCAGGACGATAGATCACAAGATAGGGCTACGGCAGCGCCAGTAGTCCGTCAAGGCTGAGTTCTCTCGGTGTCTCTCGACTCCAGGATACAACTGCCTTCCTGCTCCGCAGCTGCTCCAGTTATAGGGCAGGTGCCCTTTGATGTCCGGACCCTCGCACTTGGGGGGTCGGAGGGTCCGGGATGAAGGTGTCCAGACACCCAGCGGGGGGGTGGAGCCGGTGCCTGGGGGAGCTGGAGGCGATCGTCACCTGGCGGGGGAGAGTCCTTGGCACTTCGTCCTCCCATTGACCTGCCAAGTGATCCGCTCACCTCCTGGGTGGATGGTGGTGCCGGGATGTCGGGGCCGGCCAGGCCCAGGGTTAGGGTCGGGGGGAGGCCACGCGGCCTCGTGGCGCAGGGCCCAAGATGGCGGCTTGACCCGGCCGAGGGAGCCGGTGGTGGCTTGGGCCCGTGCTACAGGGAGGTCCGGGGGCAGGAGTTCCGTCGGGAGACGGGGTGCGGGTGATTCTCGTGGGCCGCGCCTGGGGGGCCGGGGCTTGGGCCCTGTCATGCGGGGAGGGCGCAAGCCCTTCGTGTGGCCTGTCCAACAGGGACCTGCTGGCGCTGCCGCGGACCGTGTAACGACCATCTTCACCGGGACCTGCTGGCGCTGCCGCGGCCCGTCCAAGCTAGAACACCGAGCTCGAGGATTGTGAGCTATCCACCGTACCATCTCAGCTACCAGACTGGTAACCAGACTGTCCCGCTACCCCCTTTCCCCAAACCAAGAGACTCGAATCGAGGGGACCCCTGAGTCCAGACCTCCTTGTACCATTTCATCGTACCTTAAGAAATTACCTATAAAGAACGCTAAATCTTAACCTTGTGTGGTGTCTGTCTGTGGGGGGGGAAGTTATTCATCTGTACGATCGCTGGAGACGGCTCTCCCCGGAGACCTCTCCCCTTGTCCTCGGCCGACCCTCCCGGTCCGTCTAACATTGGTGGCCAGCGGCGCGATCCGAATCAACGCGTAATCGTACAGAGAGTAGCTCACCCCACGACAAAACCACGATGTCAACCAAAGATAGCGGTTCCACCGAGAAATTCCAAATGGATAAATTGGAAGAGTATAGCCATCGCGAACTTAAACAATTCTGCATGGAACTAGGCATTGCTACCACCGGCCTGAGTACCAAAGACGATTTGAAGCACGCCCTTGAGTCGTGGGCGGAAACCGGGGTCACCGGATCCCCCGACCAAAACGGTGTAGCACCAGAGGGGAACGCCACAGCTCCCGAGGAGCGAGGAACGGGCCTCTCGCAGGAAGAGATCCAAGAAAGAGAAAAAACCAGATTACATGAGTTGGAAATGGCACGACTCAAGATGGACGGTGAACTAAAGTTAGCCGAGCAAAAACTAAATCTAGAACATCTGCGGCTCCGAGAAGAACGGGAAGAAAAACAGAGGCAGAGAGAGCTCGAAGAAGAAAGACTAACATTCGAACACGAGCGCAAACTGGCGGAAATAGAACTTCGGAAACAGAATAAAGAACCGGGGGTGCCTGAGCGACCGCACACCCCGGGAGCAACCGAGAAGAAAGTCCACATCCCCAAGGATGTTGTCCGAGAGTATGTCCGAGAGGACGACATACAACAGTGGTTCAAAGCCTACGAGATCGCCATGACCTCCCACCGGATCGATCGGAGTGACTGGGGAGCCGGCCTATGGGGGAGGTTCGTCAACGAAGGCCGCGATGCCCTACTGCAGCTCCCAGATCATCAGATGTCATCCTATGACCACATGAAGGCTGCCCTCCTCACCCGATATGGGCTCGCACCCGAAATGTACCGCCAGAGGTTCCGAGACTGCACCCGGATCCCGGGTACAACTTGGGTGGAATACGTCAACTATTTCAGCCGAGCCTTCGAGGGTTGGATCAAGGGAAGCCACGTAACGACCTACGAGCAACTCTTTAATCTTATGGTGTGGGAGCACCTGTCTAACAACTGCTTCGTCGAGCTCAGGCAGCACCTCCTCGACAGTAAATTGACTGACCCACGGCAACTCGCCGCCGAAGCTGACCGATGGGAAAGCACCCGAGTGGGCCGGAGAGGGCCACACGAGCAAAACCGAAACAACCAAGGTCAGCACCGTCCCCGAGGAGGAGGAGGAGGCCAGGGGCGAGGGAGAGACACCATCCCGGCCACTCCCGCGGCCAGCACCCCGCCCCCGGCCGGCCGGGGCAACCCCCCGATGCGCCCGGGGTTCCGAGCCAACGTCACGTGTCACCGATGCCAGCGAGTCGGCTACTACGCCAATGACCCGAGCTGCCCGCAGAACCAAACGCCAAAGCCCCGCCAGGTAGCTGCCGCCGCCCTGGGGGGAGAACAAATCTCCGAGGAACAGGAAGAATATGAGCAGGCACAACAAGAGTGGGAACCGGCCGCCATGGTTCTAGCGTGCCTAGGGGGAAAAGACATGGTCCCGCGGGCTCCCCTACCCGCCAACACCCGGAAATATGGCCAGTGGGTGAACATTAATGGGCGTCGGGCCGAAGCCCTACGTGACACAGGGGCCAGTGTGACGGCCGTCCGCTGTCACCTGGTGAAACCAGAGCAGATCCTGCCGAACATTCTCTGCCCCGTCCGCTCAGCCGACAATTCCGAAAGTCTGTGTCGGATGGCCTGCGTCCCCTTCGAATGGGGAGGGGTCTCCGGCCTGTTGAAGGTGACGGTCCGGGATGATGCCCCCGTGGACTGCCTCCTGGGGAATGACCTTGAGAGTTCCCCGTGGGCCGCCGTCGAAAGAAGAGAGCACCTGGGGATGCTGGGCCTCCCGGACTGGGCCTGCGTAACCACCCGGTCCATGGCCGCCCGGGCCGTCCCCCGACCAGAAGAACCAGAATGGCCAGCACCTCCTCCCCCGGTCGCTCCAGTAGAGGACAACGACTATACCGACCCCCCAGAGCCAACGCCCGAAGGGGTCGCCCAGCCCCAGGACCTTCCCGGCCTGGCTCAGTGGCGTCAAGAAGGGGGGCCCACCCAGGAACAATTCCGCCAGGAGCAGAAGACCTGCCCCTCCCTCGAGGGACTCCGCCAGCAAGCCAGCGCCCAGAGCGCAGGGGACTCCACCGGAACCCATTGGGTCTATTGGGATAACGACCTGCTCTACAGTGAACAAAGAATCGCGGAGTTAGGGGCCAGTCGAGTGCTGGTGGTGCCCCTCCGTTTCAGAGACTTCCTACTAACTTTGGCCCACGATGTTCCCCTGGCTGGACACCTGGGCCAGGACAAAACCTACAGTCGCCTAGTGACCCACTTTTTCTGGCCGAAGATGCGGAACGACGTCCTTAACCACTGCCGGTCCTGCCCCACGTGCCAGGCCAGTGGGAAGAGCGGCCGTAAGCTCAAAGCCCCTCTGCAACCCTTCCCAGTGGTCACCACCCCGTTCGAGAGGGTAGGAATAGACATTGTGGGGCCCCTGGACCCCCGCACGGCACAAGGACATCGGTTCATCCTGGTACTGGTGGACCACGCCACCCGCTACCCCGAGGCTGTGCCCCTGCGAACTGTAACAGCTCCGGTGGTCGGCCGGGCCCTAATGGGGATCTTCTCCCGGGTGGGCTTCCCCCGAGAAGTCGTCAGCGACCGAGGCACAAACTTTATCTCGAAATATATGAAGTCCCTCTGGCAACAGTGCGGGGTCACCTACCGATTCACGACCCCCTATCACCCTCAAGGGAACGGACTAGTTGAGCGATTCAACCGCACACTCAAGGGAATGATTGGGGGATTGGAAGAGCCCCTCCGTCGCCAGTGGGATGTACTACTCCCGTGCCTCCTCTTCGCCTATCGAGAAGTTCCCCAGAAGTCCCTCGCCTTTAGCCCTTTCGAACTCCTGTACGGGCACCCTGTGCGAGGGCCCCTCAGCCTAGTCAAAGAAGGTTGGGAGATGGCCCCCCTAAAGACCCCTCCAGACGTCTTCAAGTACCTCCTGGCACTACGCAATCAGACCCAGCGCTTCAGGGAGATGGCAAAAGCGAACCTCGAGGCCAGTCAGGAGGACATGAAAAAATGGTACGATCAGAATGCCTCCTCCGTCGAATTCGAACCTGGTCAACAAGTGTGGGTGATGTCCCCCACCGAACCATGTGCCTTGCAAGATAAGTGGACGGGGCCCTTCAAAGTGGTCGAACGCAAGAGCCCCGTCACCTACCTCATCGACATGGAGTCCCCCCGGAACCCCCTCCGGGTCCTCCACACCAACAGACTCAAACTCCACTTTGTGCGCTCGGAACTCAGCCTCCTGATGGCTACAGACAGTGGGGCGGAAGAAGACTCCGAGCCCCTCCCTGATCTCCTGAAGACCCAGGAGAACGACGGTTCCGTGGACGGGGTCCGGCTCTCCGATGCCCTCACCCCAGAGCAACGCCAGGGCTGCCGGGACCTCCTGCTGCGGTTTGCTACACTGTTTTCCCTCACCCCAGGGATCACCCCTTGGTGCTTGCACGACGTGGACACCGGGGACAGTCCCCCTATCCGACACCGGGCCTACCGCGTGCCAGATCGGGTGCGGGCCTGCATCCAAGAGGAAGTATCCAAGATGCTCACGCTCGGGGTCATCGAGCCCTCGGACAGCCCCTGGGCCAGCCCGGTCGTACTGGTCCCCAAAGCCGCTGCCCCCGGCACCACTCCTGAACTCCGATTCTGCGTCGACTATCGGGGCTTGAACGCTGTCACCCGGAACGACGCTCATCCTATCCCCCGAGCGGATGAATTGATCGACCGCCTGGGGGCCGCCCGCTACCTCAGCATCTTCGACCTGACAGCGGGCTACTGGCAGATCGGTCTCACACCCCGGGCCCAGGAACGGTCCGCCTTTTCTACCCCCGATGGCCACTACCACTTCAAGGTCATGCCCTTCGGCATGAAGAATGCCCCCGCTACTTTTCAACGTCTAGTGAACCAGGTCTTGGCGGGGCTCGAAGAGTTCAGCGCCGCCTACCTGGACGATATCGCTGTGTACAGCCGCCACTGGTCCGACCACCTCCACCACCTCCAAGAGGTCCTGCAGGCCCTCCAGCGGGCCGGCCTCACGATTAAGGCCGGCAAGTGCCAAATTGGTCAAGGGTCCGTGACCTACCTCGGACACCAGGTGGGAAGCGGTCTGGTGGCCCCTCTGCAACTCAAAATTGCTGCCATCCAGTCCTGGCAACCCCCCGTCACGCAGACCGAGGTCCGAGCCTTCTTGGGACTCACCGGCTACTACCGGCGGTTCGTGAGGGACTATGGCAGCATTGTGGGGCCCCTCACGGGTCTCACGTCCAAAAACCACCCGAAGAGGATTAACTGGACCCCCGACTGTCAAGCGGCCTTCGAGAAGCTGAAGGCCGCCCTGTGCACCGCCCCTGTGCTCCAGGCCCCCGATTACAGTCGGGAATTCATTGTACAAACAGACGCCTCCGACCACGGCATCAGGGCGGTTCTTTCCCAGCTGAACCCCGAGGGTCTTGACCAGCCGGTGGCCTTCATCAGCAGACGCCTCCTGGCCCGAGAACAGCGCTGGAGCACAATCGAGAGGGAGGCCTTCTCAGTAGTGTGGGCCCTCAAAAAGCTCCGGCCCTATCTCTTCGGTACCCACTTCCGGGTGCAAACCGACCATCGACCCCTGCAGTGGCTAATGCAGATGCGGGGGGAAAACCCAAAACTATTGCGCTGGTCCATCTCCCTGCAGGGAATGGACTTCACTGTGGAACATCGACCGGGCCAAGACCACGCCAACGCAGATGGCCTGTCACGCTTTTTCCGCCTCGACGAGGAGAGTCCCCAAGAGGATGGGTGACTCTCCCCGCCTTCAGCTGGGGGGGACGCATGTTGGACAGGCCACATGAAGGGCTTGCTCCCCCCCCCCGCACGACAGGGCCCAAACCCCGGACTCCCAGGTGTTACCCCCAAGGGCAACCCGCACCCCGTCTCCCAACGGAACTCCTGCCCCCGGACATCCATGTATCATGGGACCGAACCACTACCGGCTCCCCCGGCCGGATCAGCCGCCATCTTGGACACTGCGCCACGAGGCCGCGTGGCCTCAGCCCGACCCTAACCCTGGGCCTGGCCGGCCCCGACATCCCGGCACCACCATCCACCCAGGAGGTGAACGGACCACTTGGCAGGTCAATGGGAGAAAGAAGCGTCGAGGGCTCTCCCCCGCCAGGTGCCGATCACCCTCCAGCTCCCCCAGGCGCTGGCTCCACCCCCTGCTGGGTGTCTGGACTCCCTCATCCCGGACCCCCCGACCTCCAAGTGCGAGGGTCCGGACATCAAAGGGCGCCAGACTTATAACTAGGGCAGCTCCAGAGCAGGAAGGCAGTTGTATCCCGGAGTCGAGAGACACCGAGAGAACTCAGCCTTGACGGACTACTGGCGCTGCCGTAGCCCTGCCTTGTGAACTATCGTCCTGCCTGCTGGCGCTGCCACGGCCTTCTGCAACATCCATCCTCGTCGGGACCTGCTGGCGCTGCCGCGGACCGTTGTAACGACCACCTTCATCGGGACCTGCTGGCGCTGCCGCGGACCGTGTAACGACCATCTTCACCGGGACCTGCTGGCGCTGCCGCGGACCGTGTAACGACCATCTTCACCGGGACCTGCTGGCGCTGCCGCGGCCCGTCCAAGCTAGAACACCGAGCTCAAGGATTGTGAGCTATCCACCGTACCATCTCAGCTACCAGACTGGTAACCAGACTGTCCCGCTAATCCCTTTCCCCAAACCAAGAGACTCGAATCGAGGGGACCCCTGAGTCCAGACCTCCTTGTACCATTTCATCGTACCTTAAGAAATTACCTATAAAGAACGCTAAATCTTAACCTTGTGTGGTGTCTGTCTGTGGGGGGGGAAGTTATTCATCTGTACGATCGCTGGAGACGGCTCTCCCCGGAGACCTCTCCCCTTGTCCTCGGCCGACCCTCCCGGTCCGTCTAACACCCGGCCTCGTGGCATGGCCATTCCTGTCCCCGCGCCACACACCCTGACCCATGCACCTCATTCAGCCCCCGAGTACACGGCCTAGCCGGTCCTTCCCGCCAGCACACACATACACCCACCCCGGACTTCCCCGTCCAGGCCCTCCATCTTCCCCCGTTACCACAGAACCCGTGTGCCCACTTCGTGCACCTACAATGGCCGCCAGACCCCAGCGCGACCCAGGCCTAGAGGCGCCGCCCCGGCTGGAGGACATCGCGCTCCCATGGAGTGAGAGAGGGAGGAGCAGTTTCCATCGCACCTCTGACCTCCCCTGGGAAGATGGGTTTCGATCGGCCCTCCGGCCCCCCCTGAGAACCGGCTCCACGCCTGCTGTGTGTCTGGGACTCCTCCCGACCCGGCCCTGAAAGGATTAAAAGACGATATGGCAGGAAACGCCGACAAGCGACCCCCAGGTGACAAGACCCCTGCCTGCACAGACTACGGACATCAAAGGGGAGTCGACCTATACCAAGGGGTGCTCTGGGACTATCGGGCAGATTCGATTCTGGAACAAGGAGAGCCCTGCTGACGTGGTCGCGGCTCCCCTGCACCCTTGGAACACCTGAGCCCTGCTGAGTGACTCGCGGCTCCTTGAAGATCGTAAGACCTCCGAACTTGTGCTTGAGCCCTGCTGAGTGACTCGCGGCTCCTTGAAGATCGTAAGACCTCCGAACTTGTGCTTGAGCCCTGCTGAGTAACTCGCGGCTCCTTGAAGATCGTAAGACCTCCGAACCTGTGCTTGAGCCCTGCTGAGTGACTCGCGGCTCCTTGAAGATCGTAAGACCTCCGAACTTGTGCTTGAGCCCTGCTGAGTGACTCACGGCTCCTTGAAGATCGTAAGACCTCCGAACTTGTTCTTGAGCCCTGCTGAGTGACTCGCAGCTCCTACAGACTCTGTCGGTCCCGTCGGACCCCAACGACCACAGTGTATCCCCCAGCTCGAGGATTGTGAGCTGTGCGCTGGGTACGCCCCTGCCTTGATTCATATCCCCCCAAGACTGTCCCACTGCCTCCTAACCCTACCGAGACTCTTTGAGCCCGTGCTCTACTTGTATATACCTACCTTGCTGATCATTAAGAACCTACAAAGCTGATTAGATAAAGATTTGTTCCTAAGAACATACGGTGTGGTGTCTTCTTGTCGTGTGGTGCCATGTGTACGATCCTAGATACGAGACTCTTCCCCTGAGGAGTCTCCCGCCAGTGCCCGGCTACGATACCCCGAGGGTGGGTCTCAGGGTGGTCAGGTACCCCTCCGGGCTCCTCTGAGGTCGCCTTCTAACATTGGTGGCAAGCGACGGGATTCGGGCTCATAATCTAGAGATCGTATTGTGAACGGCTGACGCACTACCGGCAAAGACGGCAGAAGAAAACGCCACGAGTCTCACAGAAACCGACGCCAGGACTGTGTTCCAGGCGGAACAACTGGAAGAGTACACGCACAAAGAACTGAAGCAATTCTGCAAGGAACTAAAAATCGCTACCACTGGTCTCAACACCAAAGAAGACATGCAGAAGGCACTGAAAGCCTGGGTGGAATCCGGAGCCCCCCGCCCAGAAGGAGCGGTGGAGCTCCACGACGAAGCTGGACCCTCCCAAGCAGAAAGCAGCAGCAGCCAGGTACGAAGCTTCATACCAGACGGGGGTCTATCCCCGGAAGAACTTGCAGACAGAGAGAGAAGTCGCAATCACGAACTCGAATTGGCCAAACTTAAAATCGAGGGCGAGCTAAAATTAGCTGAGAAGAAGCTAGCAGTGGAACAGATGCGAGTACAAGGCGAACTAGAAGAGAAGAAACTCCAACGGGAGCACGAAGGAAGGAGACTTCAACTGGAGCATGAACGCAGCTTGAAAGAAATCGAGCTAAAAGCAAGGAGCGAAGAAGCCCGACCCCTGGGAAAACGAGAGGCGCCCCCCCCCAGCGGAACAGAAGGTCCTCATTCCCAAAGATGTGGTCAAGGAATATTACAAAAACGATGACATCCAACAATTGTTCAAGGCCTACGAGGTTGCCATGACCTCCCACCGAGTCCCGCAGAAGGATTGGGGGGCCGGGTTGTGGGGATGATTTTTGAGCGAAGGTAGAGACACCCTGTTCGACCTACCAACCTCCATGCAGACCTCCTACAGCCACATGAAGGAGGCCCTCCTCACAGGGTACGGCCTCACCCCGGAGATTTACCGCCAGCGGTTCCGGGACTGCAAGAAGATCCCAGGCACCACGTGGGTGGAGTATGTAAACTTTTTCAGCCGTGCATTCGATGGGTGGATCAAGGGCAGCAAAGTAACCACCCTGGATGAACTAACCGACCTCATGTTGTGGGAACACCTGGCTGCGAACTGCTTTGTGGAACTACGCCAGCATCTGCTCGACAACAAGCTCACGGATCCGAGGAAGCTGGCTGTCGAGGCGGATCGCTGGACCAACACCTGGCTCTCCCGGGGCCCTGTAGGAGAGTACCCCCGAGCCAGTCAGGGACCACCCCGCCAGAGAGGAGGTGGGAACCAGGGAGGGCAGAGAGAGTCCCAGTCCGATCCTCCGAAAACCCAACCTCCGCACTTCCCGGCACCCCCTCCAGCGGTACCCGGTCCACCCGTGAGACGGGGGCACCGGGTGACCATCACTTGTTTCCGTTGCCAGAAGCCCGGGCATTATGCCAACGACCCTGAATGCCCAATGGCCCCGCACATCCCCACTACAACCCCCCCCCAAGACAGATAGCCAACGTGGCCCTAGGGGAGGAGATTGAGGGGATCGTAGAGTGGGAACCCGCCGCCATGGCCCTAGTATCCTTAGGGGACAGAGAAATGGTCCCTGGAAACCTCCTGCCCTCCAACACGAAGAAATACGGGCAGCTAGTAACGATCAATGGCCAACAGGTAGAGGCCCTTCGTGACACCGGGGCGAGCATCACCGGTGTCCTCAGCCATTTAGTCCACGAAGACCAGGTCCTCCCCAATGTCTTTTGCCCTGTAATTACAGCTGACAACACGGAAAGCCTCTGTAAGGTAGCCCTGGTGCCTTTTGAATGGGGAGGGGTGGTCGGTAAATTGAAAGTCGCAGTAAGAACCTCCCAGCCGGTCGACTGTCTCCTGGGGAACGACCTGGAAAGTTCCCCCTGGAAACAAGTCGAGTGCAAGACCCACCTAGGGATGATCGGTCTCCCCGAGTGGGTGTGCGCCCTACCACCTGATCTATGGAGGCCCGACTGCCCCCCCCTGGGGAAGTCGAGGACGCACCAGCCAACGAAGACAGGATTGTCCCAACCGAGGTCCCCCACATCGCCCCGCAAGGAGAATCGGTCGCCAGCGACGAACCCCCACCTTCCGACCCCGCACAGATCGCAGAGGTAGGCGATCTGCCCGAGTTGGCCCAGTGGCGCCACGAGGGGGGCCCCTCCCGAGAGGAGTTCTGCCAGGAGCAAGCTACCTGTCCTTCCCTGGTCGGACCCCAGCAGCAAGCAGAGGCCCAAGCCGCGGGCGACCAATCTGGAACCCACCGGTTGTATTGGGAAAATGACCTTTTGTACAGCGAGCAGAAGTCGGTGGAACTAGGATCAGCCCGGGTGCTGGTGGTACCCCTACGCTTCCGAGACTTCCTCCTGGGCTTGGCCCACGATGTCCCCCTCGCAGGCCACTTGGGCCAGGACAAAACCTACAGTCGCCTAGTGACTCACTTTTACTGGCCTAGAATGAAAGCAGATGTAGAAGCCCACTGCAGGTCCTGTCCCACGTGCCAGGCTAGTGGGAAAAGCATAGGAAAGCGCAAGGCTCCCCTCCAACCCTTCCCTGTCGTCAGTACCCCTTTTGAACGGGTCGGGATCGACATCGTGGGGCTCCTGGACCCCCCAACCTCACAAGGTCACCGCTTTATCCTTGTCCTAGTGGATCATGCCACCCGGTACCCTGAGGCCATTCCCCTACGCACCGTCACAGCCCCCGTGGTGGGCCGGGCGTTGATGGGGATCTTTTCCCGTGTGGGTTTTCCCCGCGAGGTCGTGAGTGATCGCGGTACGAACTTTATCTCCAAATACATGACGTCCCTGTGACAACAGTGTGGAGTGTCCTATAAGTTCACCACCCCGTACCATCCCCAAGGAAATGGCCTAGTAGAGCGGTTTAACCGGACTCTGAAGGGGATGATCGTGGGCCTGGAAGAGCCCCTCGGCGTAAGTGGGACGTCCTGCTCCCCTGCCTTCTGTTCGCCTACCGGGAAGTTCCCCAGAAATCTTTGGGGTTTAGCCCGTTTGAATTACTCTACGGGCATCCCGTCCGGGGGCCCCTCAGCCTGGTCAAGGAAGGGTGGGAGGCGGCGCCCCGAAAACCCCCCCGAGATGTGTTCCGATACGTCCTGACCCTCCGGAACCAGACTAGGAAGTTTCGGGAACTGGCCGAGGCCAACCTGGAGGCGAGCCAGGAAGAAATGAGGCGCTGGTACGACCAGAATGCCACTCTGGTCGAGTTCCAGCCGGGCCAGCAGGTATGGGTCATGGCCCCAGTGAAACCTTGCGCCCTCCAGGATAAATGGACCGGGCCCTTCAAAGTCATTGAGCGGAAGAGCCAGGTCACGTACTTGGTGGACGTCCAGTCACCTCGGGACCCCCTTCGGGTCCTTCACGTGAACCGCCTCAAGCCTCACTTCGTGCGGACGGAGCTGAGTCTCCTGCTGGCCACCGATGACGGGGCCGAAGAGGAGTCAGATCCCCTCCCTGACCTCCTGTGTACCAAGGAGAAGGATGGCTCAGTGGAAGGAGTGAACCTCTCTCCATCCCTCACTTCCCAGCAACGAGAGGACTGCCGCCAGCTCCTAGGGCAGTTCCCCCACTTATTCTCTCTTGTCCCCCAAGTCACCGACTGGTGTGTCCAGGACGTGGACACCGGAGACAGCCCGCCGGTGAAACACCGAGCCTACCGAGTCCCCGATCGGGTCCGGTCCTGCATTCAGGCCGAGGTCTCGAAGATGTTGACCTTGGGAGTGATCGAACCCTCAGACAGCCCCTGGGCCAGCCCCGTGGTCCTGGTCCCGAAAGCAGCTGCCCCCGGTGTCGCCCCAGAACTCCGCTTCTGGGGCGATTCCTCAGCACCTTCGATCTAACCTGCGGATATTGGCAAATTGCGCCCACAGAGGGAGCCAAGGAGCGGTCCGCCTTCTCCACCCCGGATGGGCACTATCGCTTTCGCGTGATGCCCTTCGGGATGAAAAATGCCCCGGCCACCTTCCAGCGACTGGTAAATAGAGTCCTGGCCGGGCTGGAAAAGTTCAGAGCCGCATATTTAGACGATATCGCGGTTTTCAGTTCCGAATGGAGTGAGCACCTCCAGCACCTCCGGAGGGTGCTAACGGCCCTGCGCCAGGCAGGCCTCACATGAAAGCCAGTAAGTGTCAGATTGGGCAAGGTTCGGTAGTCTACCTGGGACACCGGGTCGGAAGCGGGCAGGTCGCCCCCCTACAGCCCAAGATCGACGCCATCCTAGCCTGGGAACCACCCACTACCCAAGCGGAGGTCCGAGCCTTTCTGGGCCTCACTGGCTACTACCAGAGATTCATCCGGGGGTATGGCAGCCTGGTCGGTCCCCTCACGGAACTCACGTCCAAGAAACAGCCCAAGAAAGTGCAGTGGACCTCTGCCTGCCAGGAGGCGTTCGATGCCCTGAAAGTGGCCATGTGTACTGCCCCCGTACTCCAGGCCCCCGACTACTCCAAGGAGTTTGTGGTACAAACTGATGCCTCCGAGCATGGCATTGGAGCAGTCCTGTCACAGGTGAATGACCAAGGCCTAGACCAGCCCGTAGCCTTCCTCAGCCGAAGGCTGTTACCCAGAGAACAGAGATGGAGCACCATCGAGCGCGAGGCGTTCGCTGTAGTCTGGGCCCTCAAGAAATTACGACCCTATCTGTTTGGCACCCATTTCAAAGTCCAAACCGACCATCGCCCCTTGCGATGGCTCATGCAGATGCGAGGAGAAAACCCCAAACTACTGCGGTGGTCAATCTCTGTTGGACCCGGCCTCGTAACATGGCTCTACTGGTCCCCACACCACCTAACCTGGTGCCGGCAGCCCCAATCCCCCCGGCCTAACCGATCCTTTCCACCAGAGCACACGCACCCGACCCGGACATCCTCGTCCATAGCCTCTCTCCCTTCGGCCACCCCGGGTCCGCGTGCCCACTTCGTGCACCAAGATGGCCGCCCGGCCCCAGCGCGACCCGGGCCTAGAGGCGCCACTCTGGCTGGAGGACATCACGCTTGCAGGGGATGAGAGAGGGAGGAGCAGTTTCTATCGCACCTCTGAACTCCCCTGGGACGATGGGTTTCAATCGGCCCTCTGGCCTCCCTGAGGGCTGGCTCCACGCCTGCTGGGCTTCTAGGACTCCTCCCCGACCCGGCCCTGAAAAGATCACAAGACAATGGCAGGAAACCCCGACAAGCGACCCCCAGGTGACAAGACCCCTGCCTGCACAGACTCCGGACATCAAAGAGGGGTCGACCTATAACAAGGGGTGCTCTGGGGCTGTCCGGCAGATTCGACGCTGGAACAACGAGAGCCTGCTGACGCGGTCGCGGCTCCTGGAACTTAGACCACCTGAGCCCTGCTGAGTGACTCGCGGCTCCCTGAAGATCGTAAGACCTCCGAACTGTACCTGAGCCCTGCTGAGTGACTCGCGGCTCCCTGAAGATCATAAGACCTCCGAACTGTACCTGAGCCCTGCTGAGTGACTCGCGGCTCCCTGAAGATCGTAAGACCTCCGAACTGTACCTGAGCCCTGCTGAGTGACTCGCGGCTCCCTGAAGATCGTAAGACCTCCGAACTTGTACCTGAGCCCGCTGAGTGACTCGCGGCTTCCACAGACTCCACCGGTCCCGCCGGACCCCACGACAACCAGCCTACCCCCCAGCTCGAGGATTGTGAGCTGTGCGCCGGGTACGTCCTTGCCTTGAACCTTTTGCCAGAGACTGTCCCGCTACCCCCTATCCTTTCCGAGACTCATTGAGCCCGTGCTCTCCTTGTACATATTTGCAGTGCTAACCTGTTTGATAAAGATTGGTTCCTAAGAACGCACGGTGTGGTGTTTCTGTGTCGTGTGGTGCCAGAAGTATGATCCTCGATACGAGATTTCTCCTCCTGAGGAGTCTCCCGCCAGTGCCCGGCTACGATACTTTGAGGGTGGGTCTCAGGGTAGTCAGGAACCCCTTTCCGGGCTCCTCTGAGGTCGCCGTCTAACATTGGTGGCAGCGGTGGGATTCGGGCCCATCACCGAGAGATCGTACCGTGAACGACGGACGCACTACCGACAAAGATGGCAGAAGGAAACGCCATGATCCCCGCAGAAACCAACGCCAACCGGGTGTTCCAGGTGGAACAACTAGAAGAATACACACACAAAGAACTAAAGCAATTCTGCAAAGAACTTAGAATCGCTACCACCGGTCTCAACACCAAGGAAGATTTGCAGAAAGCACTGAAAGCCTGGGTGGATACAGGGGCCTCCCGCCCGGAAGACACGGGGGAGCGCCCCGACGAGGCCGAACCCCCCCAAGGCGAAAGCAGCAGCAATCAGGTGCGAGGCATCGTACCAGACGGGGGCCTATCCCCGGAAGAACTCGCGGACAGAGAGAGAAGCCGCTATCACGAACTCGAGTTAGCTAAACTCAAAATCGAAGGCGAATTAAAGTTAGCGGAGAAAAAGCTAGCCGTAGAGCAAATGCGCGTGCAAGGCGAGCTAGAAGAGAAGAAGCTCCAACGGGAACACGAAGGAAGGAAGCTCCAACTAGAGCACGAACGCAGCTTGAAAGAAATCGAGCTCAAGACCAGAAGTGAGGAAGGGAGGCCCCCGGGAAACCGAGAGGCGACCTCCCCAGCGGAGCAGAAGGTCCACATCCCCAAGGACGTGGTAAAGGAATATTATAAAAACAATGACATTCAACAATGGTTCAGGGCCTACGAGGTCGCCATGACCTCCCATCGGGTCCCGCAGAAGGACTGGGGGGCAGGGTTGTGGGGACGGTTTCTGAGCGAAGGAAGAGACACCCTGCTCGACCTACCCCTCTCTCTGCAGACCTCCTACAGCCACATGAAAGAGGCTCTATTCACAAGGTACGGTCTCACCCCCGAGATGTACCGTCAGCGATTCCGGGACTGCAGGAAAATCCCGGGCACCACCTGGGTGGAATATGTAAACTTTTTTAGTCGGGCCTTCGATGGGTGGGTCAAGGGCAGCAAAGTCACCACCCTTGAGGAACTCACCGACCTCCTGTTGTGGGAACACCTGGCTGCGAACTGCTTTGTGGAACTACGCCAGCATCTGCTTGACAGCAAACTCACCGATCCCAGGAAGCTGGCGGTGGAAGCAGACCGCTGGACCAACACCCGGGTCACCCGGGGCATGGTAGGAGAATACCCCCGAGCCAGTCAGGGACCACCCTGCCAGAGAGGAGGGGGGAACCAGGGAGGCCAGAGAGAGTCCCAGCCTAGTCCCCCAAAGACCCAACCTCCACCTTTCCCAGCACCCCTCCCACCAGTGTCCGGACCCCCCGGGAGACGGGGACACAGGGTAACCGTCACTTGTTTCCGTTGCCAGAAGCCCGGGCACTACGCCAATGACCCAGAATGCCCCATGGCCACCCAAACCACCCCTGCAAGACAGA
Organism: Triturus cristatus; assembly: GCF_964204655.1. Classification (NCBI taxonomy): domain Eukaryota; kingdom Metazoa; phylum Chordata; class Amphibia; order Caudata; family Salamandridae; genus Triturus; species Triturus cristatus. Next base: position 1,861,336,566 of record NC_140590.1, on the reverse strand, counting down.
TAGCCAACATAGCTCTGGGGGAGGAGGTTGAGGAAACCGGGGAGTGGGAACCCGCAGCCATGGCCCTAGTATCCCTGGGAGATAGGGAGATGGTCCCTGGTAGCCTCCTGCCCTCCAACACGAAGAAATACGGGCAGCTCGTCAAGATCAATGGCCACCAAATAGAGGCCCTGCGGGACACCGGGGCCAGCATCACCGGTGTCCTCAGGCACCTAGTCCCCGAGGAGCAGATCCTCCCCAACGTCTTTTGCCCAGTAATTTCCGCAGATAATAGAGAGAGTATGTGTCAGGTAGCTCTGGTGCCGTTTGAGTGGGGTGGAGTGATAGGTAAACTGAGGGTTGCCGTAAGAACCTCCCAGCCGGTCGACTGCCTCTTAGGGAACGACCTGGAGAGTTCTCCCTGGAAGCACGTTGAGCGCAAGGCCCACCTAGAGATGATGGGGCTCCCCGAGTGGGTGTGCGCCACCACCCGATCCATGTCAGCTCGACGTCCCCCCCTGGGAGAAGTCGAAGACGCCCCGACCGAAGAAGTCAGAGCAGTAGCCCCCGAGGGTCCTCCCGTCCCCCCATCGGAAGGGCCCGTCGCCAGCAACGAGCCCTCACTGTCCGACACCGCCCCAGTCCCTGAGTTAGGCGATCTACCCGAGTTGGCCCAATGGCGCCACGAGGGCGGGCCCACCCGGGAGGAGTTTTGCCGGGAGCAAGCCACTTGTCCTTCCCTGGTCGGACTACGGCGCCAGGCCGAGGGCCAAGCCGCAGGCGACCAAACTGGAACGCACCGAATTTATTGGGAGAATAGCATTTTGTACAGTGAGCAGAAGTCGGTGGAGCTGGGATCCGGACGGGTGCTGGTGGTACCCCTCCGCTTCCGATACTTCCTCCTGGGCTTAGCCCACGACGTCCCCCTTGCCGGCTGTTGGACCCGGCCTCATAGAATGGCACTCCGTGCCCCCGCACCACCGAAACCTGGTACCTGCTGCCCAAACCCACGGCCTAGCCGGTCCTTCCTACCAGAACACCCGCACCCGACCCGGGCATCCTCGTCCGTGGCCTCTCTCCTTTCGGCCACCCCGGGCCCGCGTGCCCACTTCATGCACCAAGATGGCCGCCCGGCCCCAGCGCGACTCTGACCTAGAGGCGCCACTCCGGCTGGAGGACATCACGCTTCCAGGGGATGAGAGAGGGAGGAGCAGTTTCTATCGCACCTCTGAACTCCCCTGGGACGATGGGTTTCGATCGGCCCTCCGGCCTCCCTGCGGGCTGGCTCCGTGCCTGCTGGGTGTCTGGGACTCCTCCCGACCCGGCCATGAAAGGGATCAAAAGACAATAGCAGGAAATCCCGACAAGCGACCCCCAGGTGACAAGACCCCTGCCTGCACAGACTCCGGACATCAAAGAGGGGTCGACCTATAACAAGGGGTGCTCTGGGTCTGTCCGGTAGATTCGACGCTGGAACAACGAGAGCCTGCCGACGTGGTCGCGGCTCCTGGAACCGATCCAACCTATGCCTGCTGAGTGACTCGCGGCTCCTTGAAGATCGTAACACCTCCGAACTTGTGCCTAAGCCTGCTGAGTGACTCGCGGCTCCTTGAAGATCGTAACACCTCCGAACTTGTGCCTAAGCCTGCTGAGTGACTCGCGGCTCCTTGAAGATCGTAACACCTCCGAACTTGTGCCTAAGCCTGCTGAGTGACTCGCGGCTCCCTGAAGATCGTAAGACCTCCGAACTCGTACCTGAGCCTGCTGAGTGACTCGCGGCTCCTTGAAGATCGTAAGACCTCCGAACTTGTACCTAAGCCCGCTGAGTGACTCGCGGTCCCCCCAGACTCTCACGGTCCCGCCGGACCCCGACTATGACCACGTATCCCCCAGCTCGAGGATTGTGAGCTGTGCGCCGGATACGTCCCTGCTTGAACCTTTGCCAAAGACTGTCCCGCTACCCCCTACCTTTCCGAGACTCTTGAGCCCGTGCTCACCTTGTACATATTTGCCGTGATAACCTACTTGATAAAGATTGTTTTCTGAGAATACCCAGTGTGGTCACTCTGTGTCGTGTGGTGCCAGAAGTACGATCCTAGCTGCGAGATTCCTCCCCCTGGGGAGTCTCCCGCCAGTGCCCGGCTACGATACTACGAGGGTGGGTCTCAGGGTAGTCAGGACCCCCTTCCGGGCTCCTCTGAGGTCGCCGTCTAACATTGGTGGCAAGCGACGGGATTCGGGCCCATCACCTAGAGATCGTACCGTGAACAACGGACGCACTACCGACAAAGATAGCAGAAGGAAGCGCCATGAGCCCCGCAGAAACCAACGCCAACAGGGTGTTCCAGGTGGAGCATCTAGAAGAATATACACACAAGGAGCTAAAGCAATTTTGCAAAGAACTTAAAATCGCTACCACTGGTCTCAACACTAAGGAAGATTTGCAGAAAGCACTGAAAACTTGGGTGGAGACCGGGGCCTCCCGCCCGGAAGGCACGGGGGAGCGCCCCGACGAAACCGAACCTCCCCAAAGTGAAAGCGGCAGCAATCAGGTGCGAGGCATCGTACCAGACGGGGGCTTATCCCCAGAAGAACTCGCGGACAGAGAGAGAAGCCGCAATCATGAACTAGAGTTAGCCAAACTCAAAATTGAGGGCGAATTGAAGTTAGCGGAAAAAAAGCTAGCAGTAGAACAAATGCGTGTACAAGGCGAACTGGAGGAAAAAAAGCTCCAACGGGAGCACGAAGGAAGGAAGCTCCAACTGGAGCACGAACGCAGCTTAAAGGAACTCGAGCTCAAGGCCCGAAACGAGGAAGGGAGGCCCCCGGGAAACCGAGAGACGGCCTCCCCGGCGGAGCAGAAGGTCCACATCCCGAAGGATGTGGTCAAGGAATATTATAAAAACGATGACATTCAGCAATGGTTTCGGGCCTACGAGGTCGCCATGACCTCCCATCGGATCCCGCAGAAGGACTGGGGGGCGGGGTTGTGGGGGCGGTTTCTGAGCGAAGGAAGGGACACCCTGCTCGACCTACCCCTCTCCCTGCAGACCTTCTACAGCCACATGAAAGAGGCTCTACTCACAAGATACGGCCTCACCCCAGAAATGTACCGGCAACGGTTCCGGGACTGCAGGAAGATCCCGGGCACCACATGGGTGGAATATGTAAACTTTTTCAGTCGGGCCTTCGATGGGTGGATCAAGCTGCGAACTGCTTCGTAGAACCACGTCAGCATCTGCTGGACAGCAAGCTCACAGATCCCCGGAAGCTGGCTGTGGAGGCCGACTGCTGGACCAACACCCGGGTCTCCCGGGGCATGGCAGGAGAGTACCCCCGAACCAGTCAGGGACCACCCCGCCAGAGAGGAGGAGGGAACCAGGGAGGGCCGAGAGAGTCCCAGCCTAGCCCCCCGAAGACACAACCTCCACCTTTCCCGGTGCCCCCTCCACCAGTGACCGGGCCCCCTGGGAAACGGGGACACCGGGTGACCGTCACATGTTTCCGTTGCCAGAAACCCGGGCACTACGCCAATGACCCAGAGTGCCCCATGGCCGCCCAAGTCCCCCCCGACGAGACAGATAGCCAACGTAGCCCTGGGGGAGGAGGTTGAGGAAGCCGAGGAGTGGGAACCCGCAGCGATGGCCCTAGTATCCCTGGGAGATAGGGAGATGATCCCTGGTAGCCTCCTCCCCTCCAACACCCAGAAATATGGGCAGCTCGTCAAAATCAATGGCCACCAGGTAGAGGCTGTGAGAAGTTGGCCTGATATGTAGTGCTCACTATTCTAGTGATCACTGTGTATCATTCCAAACGACCCTTATTGATGATTGGTTGTAAGTCAACCTTTTAGACCAGCTATCCTAGTAGCGTGGATACGAGCAGTCTTAGGCTAAACTCTAGAGGGCGTGTTAACCCCTTCCATGCTCATGACGGAACGGTTCCGTCATGAGCCACGGTTGAGCTGTGCTCATGACGGAACCGTTCCGTCATGAGCCCGCCCGCGCTCGAACCCTTCAGCACCGCGGCGGAATTCGCCCAGCGCTGAAGGGGTTAAGCCAGCTGTTTACCATCACATATACCCCTTGAACACCAAGTGAAAGGACACCACACAAGTTGTTATGAAAATAAAAGGATATTTATTTATGACAAGACTACCCTGGCTCTTTATGAGTCAGGGAGCTAAGCACACTACAAAACTCTTAGGAAAATACTTCAGTTGCACAATTTACACAAATGCCCGAGGAGCACGAGAAACCATCTACACTAACAGTGAAATGCGAATGGTTAGAGTCTGGAGATACTGATTCCGGAGTGATCCGATCAGTGGGACTAAACGAAAAAGGAACTGGACACTTGTAGAGCGAACCTGCGATGGAGCACCGAGATGCTCGAGTTACCTAGCCCGGAGGCTGCGGCTGCGTGAAGTTCGTCAAGATGTCGGGAGTCCTCGTGTAGTCTCAGGAGCCTGAAAGAAGAAGTTGCTGGCAGGCGACCAGTGACGATGTTCAGAGCGATCCAAGCCTGGATCGGTGGTGAAGGAAAACCTGAAAGCAGAGGGGACTCAGTTCTCAACCGCTAGCCAGCGATCGTGTGGGTACCAGGAGGGTACCGGCTGAAGTCACCTCGACCAGGTGAGTGGGTGACGTTGGACTCGGCTGTTCCTCGGACCAGGAGGCGCGGCGGCGACCAGGATGGAGGGCGAGCTGTCCCACGAAGGTGTCTGCTGTCGATGATGCTGGGCCCAGGAAGGGGCAGCGGATCTTGGCAGTGGCCACCCAGGCGGGGGAGTCAAGATGGCGTCGGGAGTGGACCAGGAGGGTCCGTGGTACTCCTCTGTTGAAGGGGAGCAAGAGCCAGTCTGGAGCAACCAGACTAGTGATGAAACAATCGTGGTGCGTCGTGAAGAGGGCCACAAGCCGGTCGGCAAGTGGTCGAACAACGCGGTGAACAACAAGGAGCGGAAGGGCCCCCACGCAGATCTCGGGGATGCTGGGGAGGCAGACTTCGATGCTGGAGCTGCTCAGGGTTAGGGCTTCTCAAACCCTAGGTGCACTCACTCGAGGGTCCCTCGGTGGGCGTGCTAGATAAGCGTCGTGCAGGTTCTGAAGATAGCCGGTCCCACAGGTCTCGTCACACCTACGACTCTCAGCTGAGCTGATGAGGGAGGTAAAAGGTCAGAGATGGCAGGGAACTCGGGTCTCGTCGAGCTGGGCAGTCTTGATCCGTAGGAGAGACTTACAGCAAACCGCAAGCGCTTAGATGGTGCCTGCTGGTGCAGGGTGGCTACTCCTTAGCCACAAGGGAGAGTCTTCAGAAATAGTCAAGAGTTCCTTTCGTGGAAAGTAGTTCGTGATTCGGAGTTATCCGATTATCTGATTATCCAATTTGGGAAGGGGACTCGCTCCTACCTTTATTCTAAGAAAAAGGGGCTGGCCCGTGACTAGGTTCTACCTATGGGTGGAGCCAGGAGGGGGGTGGTTACACCCCTATCCTTTGTCCGGCTTCGCGCCAGCTCAGGGGCTGGTGTGCCCCCGAAACTGGTTTGAGCCGGGCTATGCACAGTGAGCACCGGGGTGCCACTTGCAATCACCTCCCTTTCAGCCCTGCCTACCTGGGATACACAAACCCTGTCTGGGACGGTGCTAACACCGCCCTCGACAGGAAACCCTTTGTCCAAGCTCCCCTTGCTGGAAGGTCCCCCAGCAGCAGGAGGTCAGACTTGTGTCTGGTGGCAGCATCCATTTTGTGATGCTGAGGCTTGAGTCAACTTTAACCGGGGTTCAAGGTTACTTCCATGTCGTGTCCCTCTAAAAGGGGGGAATGCTAACCCCGTCACCAGGACTGGCGAGGGGTTCGTATTCCCATTCGTATGACACCTTACTCGACATGTATAGGTGATGCGATGCCAAAGTTAGCAAATAACCGCAAGGATTATAATGCATTAAAAGTAGTTGGCCCGCGTCACCATGGAACGGCTATTAGGGCTTGGTTCCGCAAGCCGTCGACGGGCTCAGCTCGCGCCAGAGCACCGTCCCACATGATTCCCTGCACTCTGCCTTCAGGATTGATAAGGCCTGCTATAGGAGTGACTGATAGGAATCCATGTGTCCATTTTAGGGTTTAGGTGTAGGAATACTACACCTACAGCAACGGGTGATTACACCACGTGGCCCCAGCTGTCGTGCAGCCAGTTGTGTCAGATTTGGGCGGCCATTCCAGGGGTGGCATAATACATGCTTCAGCCCCTGGTAGGCCCTGGGTACACCGATGCCCTGGATACCTGTGGTATGCTGAGACAGGGACTGACAAGGTGGCCCAGTTCCAATTAGTGGATGCACCTAACGTACATGTGTGTTAATTTCGAGAGAGAACAGCTAGGCTGTGGGTCTGATTGGCAGGCCCACAGCCGGAGAAAGTCGTAAACCAATGAAGCAAAAGCAAAAAATCTGGGTGATCATAGGATTGCAGACCCTACTCTCCTACATGACCCCCCCCCAAACTTTGGGACAATAAGCTAACCTTGACCAGGTGAGTCTTCTTGCTCTAAGTGGAAATACCTGGAGAGCCCATCTGCATTGCCATGATCAGTGCCAGGTCTATGCTCCACTGTGAAGTCCATACCCTGTAGGGAAATGGACCACCTAAGTAGTTTGGGGTTTTCACCCTTCATTTGATTTAGCCACAAGAGGGGCTTATGGTCGGTCTGAATCTTGAAGTGAGTGCCAAACAAGTATGGCCTCAACTTCTTCAGGGCCCAAACCACAGCAAAGGCCTCCCTCTCAATAGCTGACCAATTCTTCTCTCTGGGGGTCAGCCTCCTGCTAATAAAAGCTATGGGCTGGTCATGACCATCAAAATTCAGTTGCGATAGAACAGCTCCCACACCCAGCTCCGAAGCGTCTGTTTGGACAATGAATGGTTTGGAGTAGTCTGGACTCTTTAGGATAGGTGCTGTGCACATGGCCTGCTTTAGGTCATCGAATGCTTTCTGACAGCTTGCTGTCCACTGAACTTTTTTTGGCATCTTTTTACTTGTCAGGTCGTTTAGCGGGGTCACAATGGATCCATAATTTCTGACAAATTTCCGGTAATAACCAGTCAGGCCCAAGAAAGCTCGAACCTGAGTCTGGGTGGTTGGAGGAGCCCAGTCCTGGATGGCCTGTATTTTGCTCTCCAATGGTTGAACCTGGCCTCCACCTACAAGGTGGCCCAGGTATACAACCTGTGTCTGCCCTATCTGGCACTTGGTGGCCTTGATAGTGAGGCCTGCCGTCTGCAGGGCCTCTAACACTTTCCTCAGGTGGACCAGGTGATCCTCCCAGGTGGAGCTAAAGACAGCGATATCGTCCAGATACGCCGCACAGAAGTCGTCCAACCCAGTGAGAACTCGATTCACCAGCCTTTGGAAGGTGGCAGGTGCATTTTTCAAACCAAAGGGCATTACCACGAACTGATAATGCCCACCCGGGGTAGAAAATGCTGTTTTGGGCTTGGCCTCCTCAGCTAACCTGATTTGCCAATACCCAGCTGTCAGGTCAAACGTACTTAAGTAGTTGGCCGAGGCCAACCGGTCGATAAGTTCGTCTGCTCTTGGTATCGGGTGGGCGTCGGTCTTAGTGACCGCATTGAGACCTCTGTAGTCCACGCAAAATCTCATCTCTTTCTTACCGCCCTGGGTGTGAGGTTTCGGCACGAGCACTACGGGACTAGCCCAGGGGCTGTCCGAGGGTTCAATGACTCCCAGCTCCAACATTTTCTGCACCTCTGTCTTGATGCAGTCTCTGACATGATCAGGTTGCCGATAGATTTTACTCTTTACGGGCAGACTGTCCCCAGTGTCGACCTCGTGGGTACACCACTTGGTCTGACTGGGTGTCAGAGAGAACATATGTCGAAAGGATTGAAGAACCTGTTTACAATCCTCCTGTTGATGTCCAGAGAGGCTGCCACAAAAGACAACACCATCTACTGATCCATCGTCAGGGTTCTGAGAGAGCAGGTCTGGGAGAGGGTCACTCTCCTCCTCCTGTCCCTCATCTGTGGCCATGAGCAAGCCCATGCCCTCCCTGTCGACATATGCCTTGAGCCTGTTTACATGGAGCACCCTGTGGGGGCTCCGGGGAGTTCCCAGGTCTACCAAGTAGGTGACCTCTCCCTTTTGCTCAATGATCGTGTGGGGCCCAGACCATTTGTCTTTGAGTGCTGCTGGGGCCACTGGCTCCAGCACCCACACCTTCTGTCCAGGCTGATACACAGTCAGGACAGCCTTTTGGTCGTGCCAAGCTTTCTGTAATTCTTGGCTCGCCTCAAGGTTTTTAGACGCCTTTTCCATGTACTCCGCCATCCGCGAGCGGAGACCGAGCACATAGTCCACAATGTTTGATGCCGGCTTTCTGAGAGGTCTCTCCCATCCTTCCTTTACCAAACAAAGGGGTCCCCTTACAGGATGTCCGAACAGAAGCTCAAAAGGGCTGTAGCCAACCCCCTTCTGCGGGACCTCTCTGTAGGCGAACAAGAGGCAGGGTATCAGGACATCCCATCTCCGCCGAAGCTTTTCAGGTAGTCCGTGAATCATCCCTTTTAGGGTCCGGTTGAATCTCTCAACCAGCCCATTGCATTGTGGGTGATAGGGTGTGGTGAACTTGTAGTTGACACCACATTCCTTCCACATAGCAGTCAGATATCCCGACATGAAGTTTGCACCTCTGTCTGAGACGACCTCCTTAGGGAAGCCCACTCTGGAGAACACTCCAAGTAGGGCCCGTGCCACCACAGGTGCCGTAGTGGTCCTAAGGGGAATAGCTTCAGGATACCTGGTGGCGTGGTCCACCACCACCAGTATAAACTTGTGCCCTGATGCTGTCTGGGGTTCCATTGGTCCGACAATGTCGATCCCCACTCGTTCAAAGGGTACCCCCACCACTGGTAGTGGTATGAGGGGGGCCTTTGTCGTGCCACCTGACTTACCACTGGCTTGGCAAGTGACACAGGAGCGGCAAAACTCCTTCGTATCTTCGGACATGTGGGGCCAGTGAAAGTGTGGAACAATTCTGTCCCAAGTCTTATTCTGGCCTAAGTGACCTGCAAGGGGAATCTCGTGGGCCAAGGTGAGAAGGAAACCTCTCAGAGACAAGGGGATGACCAGCCTCCTGGTCGCACCAGGTTTGGGGTCTCTTGCCTCAGAGTACAGGAGTCCATCGTCCCAGTACACTTTGTGGGTACCTGTGGCGTTCCCTGCAGCCTCAGCAGCGGCCTGCTGTCTGAGGGGTTCAAGTGAGGGGCAGTCTAACTGTGCCTTCCCCAGGTCTTCCCTGGAGGGTCCACCTGAGCCCAGAAGCTCAACCTGACCAGGTTCAAGCTCTTGCGGCTCAGTTTCCCTCAGTTCTTTAAGGTCAGCCTCCTCGGAGACTTGATCCACGACCTGGGGCAAGGGGGAAGGCGAAGCCTTACCCTTACTGCTCCTTTTCTTGGAAGGTGTCTGGTCCGTTCTTCCAGGATCCAGCACCTGTTCAGTGGGGCATCTTTTGGCCTGTGACCTGGTCACAGCAAGGACATGTGCTGGCAAACCTAACATTTCCATGTGAGTCCTCTGCTCCACTTCTGACCATTGTGACGTTTCCAAATCATTGCCCAACAGACATTCTACGGGGAGGTCTGAACTAACCACAACCTTTTTCCGGCCACTTACCCCTCCCCAGGAGAAATCAACAACTGCCATACTGTGATTGGTAGTGACGTTGCTGGCATTGGTCACTAGGTAACTGGTACCTAGCATGATCTGTCCAGGGTCCACGAAGTTAGGCGTCACCATGGTGACACTGGCACACGTGTCCCTGTAGGCCTGAGCCACTCTTCCATTTATCAAAGGTGTCTGTCTGTATTTGCCCAAAGTATTGGGACTGGCATCAGGGGACATATCCATATCCCCTGTACAGACAAGGACGGCCTGAGTGAGCGTGCCGACTAAGTCGTCACTCCCCTCGGTTCCCAAGGTTAACCCAACTAATGCCTTGGGAGGCGCACTACCACTGCTGACTGTACTAGGGGGCGCAGGTGCCTTAGGGGCTGCAGTGGTAGGAGTTTGCCCTCCTTTCTTGGTGCACTCACTAAACCAGTGAGTCTTACTTTTACAGTATTGGCACCACCTTTTTGACTGGCCTTCTTGAGTCTTCTTCTTCTGTGAAGCCTGACCCCCACCCTCTTTGGTTTGTTGGGGACCTGTCGAAGACTTCTGGTCATTTTGTTCGTTCTTGTTACCCTTTTGGTCTGCTTTCTTCTGACCACCCTGGTTCTGATTCTGGTTCTGCTTGACCCTTGTTCTGACCCATCTGTCTGCCTTCTTTCCCAATTCTTGGGGAGAGGTCAGATCCGAGTCGACAAGGTGCTGATGCAACAATTGGTTCTGACAGTTGTTTAAAATCTGTTCTCGCATGATAAGATTGTACAATCCTGTGTAATCAGTAACCTTGCTACCCAGCAACCAGCCTTCCAAAGCCTTAGTGGCACAATCGACAAAGTCAGCCCAATCCTGAGACTGAATTTTCTGGGTGTCTCGGAACAGCACCCGGTACTGTTCCGTGGTTAAGCCGAACCCATCAATCAGTGTGTTCTTCAGGACTTGGTAGTTGTTAGCATCCGCAGCTCTTGTAGTGAGGAGCTTGTCCCTTCCTTTACCTTCAAAGGAAAGCCACAGTATAGCTGCCCACTGACTTGGGGGGACGCACTGGACAGTGCAGGCCCTCTCCAAGGCAGTTATCCACTTGTGGATGTCGTCCCCTTGTTTAAAGGGGGGCACTATTTTACTCAGGTGTCTAGTGTCTATACCCCTGTCTTTCTCTCTATTGAGAATGCTGCCACCAGTGGGATCTAACCCACTTAATTTCTGCTCTCGGGCTAAGGCAAGTCTTTCTTTGGCGAGGGCAAGTTCTTCCCGCTCGATCCTCAGATTGACCTCCCGCATCTTCGCTTCATGCTCCCTCCTCTGAGGGGAAGTCATTCCTCTCTGAGAAGGTGCCTGAGAGACATGTGTATGAACCAATCTGCCAGAGCCTCTGGAGAGAGACCTAGCTCGTCCGTTCCCAAGGTTAAGCCTGCTTGAGCGTGGGCCCGGGGCTCCCCCAGTTCCATTCTCATGCCTGCTTAAGTTGGTCCTTGTAAGCCTGCCGACTACCGCTGGACCTTTGTCTGCCTCGTTTCCCGATAACTCGTCCTCGTCCTCCTCCTCTGTGTGGAGGTCGAGGTCTGGGTCACCGAGGGTTCCCTCTAAGGGAGGCATGTTCCCATCTGCACTGGGGGGACCTGGGTTAGAGGACCTCCTAGCATCGTACGCCTCTAAGAGACCTATCAGTATTGCGATGGTAGGGTTAGAACCCTGGTTTAGCTTCCTGGAGGCACACAGTTGTCTCATCTCCTTGAAACTAAGAGTTGCATACCGTGACACGACCTGTGGAGGGTCACTGACCACTAGGGGAGTCCCTGCAGACTCTCCGTGGACCGACATGCTTTTCTAGTGAGGTGTAAGTGTTGCACCTACCTACACTATGGGTTTACCTACTGATCCCTTGCTAAGAGTTGTAGTCAGGGTGTGCTAAGCCCTGTTACACTACAACAGCCGGTTCAGTAGAACTCGGAGTATTCTAAGTTAAGTTATATGTACCTGGGTACTTATGTGATCTTTCACTGCGATATTCTTAGGATACGTGTGTGGTAAAACAACAGCAAGCTCAAATCCCAACCGCTGCTCACCAATGTGAGAAGTTGGCCTGATATGTAGTGCTCACTATTCTAGTGATCACTGTGTATCATTCCAAACGACCCTCATTGATGATTGGTTGTAAGTCAACCTTTTAGACCAGCTATCCTAGTAGCGTGGATACGAGCAGTCTTAGGCTAAACTCTAGAGGGCGTGTTAAGCCAGCTGTTTACCATCACATATACCCCTTGAACACCAAGTGAAAGGACACCACACAAGTTGTTATGAAAATAAAAGGATATTTATTTATGACAAGACTACCCTGGCTCTTTATGAGTCAGGGAGCTAAGCACACTACAAAACTCTTAGGAAAATACTTCAGTTGCACAATTTACACAAATGCCCGAGGGGCACGAGAAACCATCTACACTAACAGTGAAATGCGAATGGTTAGAGTCTGGAGATACTGATTCCGGAGTGATCCGATCAGTGGGACTAAACGAAAAAGGAACTGGACACTTGTAGAGCGAACCTGCGATGGAGCACCGAGATGCTCGAGTTACCTAGCCCGGAGGCTGCGGCTGCGTGAAGTTCGTCAAGATGTCGGGAGTCCTCGTGTAGTCTCAGGAGCCTGAAAGAAGAAGTTGCTGGCAGGCGACCAGTGACGATGTTCAGAGCGATCCAAGCCTGGATCGGTGGTGAAGGAAAACCTGAAAGCAGAGGGGACTCAGTTCTCAACCGCTAGCCAGCGATCGTGTGGGTACCAGGAGGGTACCGGCTGAAGTCACCTCGACCAGGTGAGTGGGTGACGTCGGACTCGGCTGTTCCTCGGACCAGGAGGCGCGGCGGCGACCAGGATGGAGGGCGAGCTGTCCCACGAAGGTGTCTGCTGTCGATGATGCTGGGCCCAGGAAGGGGCAGCGGATCTTGGCAGTGGCCACCCAGGCGGGGGAGTCAAGATGGTGTCGGGAGTGGACCAGGAGGGTCCGTGGTACTCCTCTGTTGAAGGGGAGCAAGAGCCAGTCTGGAGCAACCAGACTAGTGATGAAACAATCGTGGTGCGTCGTGAAGAGGGCCACAAGCCGGTCGGCAAGTGGTCGAACAACGCGGTGAACAACAAGGAGCGGAAGGGCCCCCACGCAGATCTCGGGGATGCTGGGGAGGCAGACTTCGATGCTGGAGCTGCTCAGGGTTAGGGCTTCTCAAACCCTAGGTGCACTCACTCGAGGGTCCCTCGGTGGGCGTGCTAGATAAGCGTCGTGCAGGTTCTGAAGATAGCCGGTCCCACAGGTCTCGTCACACCTACGACTCTCAGCTGAGCTGATGAGGGAGGTAAAAGGTCAGAGATGGCAGGGAACTCGGGTCTCGTCGAGCTGGGCAGTCTTGATCCGTAGGAGAGACTTACAGCAAACCGCAAGCGCTTAGATGGTGCCTGCTGGTGCAGGGTGGCTACTCCTTAGCCACAAGGGAGAGTCTTCAGAAATAGTCAAGAGTTCCTTTCGTGGAAAGTAGTTCGTGATTCGGAGTTATCCGATTATCTGATTATCCAATTTGGGAAGGGGACTCGCTCCTACCTTTATTCTAAGAAAAAGGGGCTGGCCCGTGACTAGGTTCTACCTATGGGTGGAGCCAGGAGGGGGGTGGTTACACCCCTATCCTTTGTCCGGCTTCGCGCCAGCTCAGGGGCTGCTGTGCCCCCGAAACTGGTTTGAGCCGGGCTATGCACAGTGAGCACCGGGGTGCCACTTGCAATCACCTCCCTTTCAGCCCTGCCTACCTGGGATACACAAACCCTGTCTGGGACGGTGCTAACACCGCCCTCGACAGGAAACCCTTTGTCCAAGCTCCCCTTGCTGGAAGGTCCCCCAGCAGCAGGAGGTCAGACTTGTGTCTGGTGGCAGCATCCATTTTGTGATGCTGAGGCTTGAGTCAACTTTAACCGGGGTTCAAGGTTACTTCCATGTCGTGTCCCTCTAAAAGGGGGGAATGCTAACCCCGTCACCAGGACTGGCGAGGGGTTCGTATTCCCATTCGTATGACACCTTACTCGACATGTATAGGTGATGCGATGCCAAAGTTAGCAAATAACCACAAGGATTATAATGCATTAAAAGTAGTTGGCCCGCGTCACCATGGAACGGCTATTAGGGCTTGGTTCCGCAAGCCGTCGACGGGCTCAGCTCGCGCCAGAGCACCGTCCCACATGATTCCCTGCACTCTGCCTTCAGGATTGATAAGGCCTGCTATAGGAGTGACTGATAGGAATCCATGTGTCCATTTTAGGGTTTAGGTGTAGGAATACTACACCTACAGCAACGGGTGATTACACCACGTGGCCCCAGCTGTCGTGCAGCCAGTTGTGTCAGATTTGGGCGGCCATTCCAGGGGTGGCATAATACATGCTTCAGCCCCTGGTAGGCCCTGGGTACACCGATGCCCTGGATACCTGTGGTATGCTGAGACAGGGACTGACAAGGTGGCCCAGTTCCAATTAGTGGATGCACCTAACGTACATGTGTGTTAATTTCGAGAGAGAACAGCTAGGCTGTGGGTCTGATTGGCAGGCCCACAGCCGGAGAAAGTCGTAAACCAATGAAGCAAAAGCAAAAAATCTGGGTGATCATAGGATTGCAGACCCTACTCTCCTACAGAGGCCCTGCGAGACACCGGGGCCAGTATCACCGGTGTCCTCAGGCACCTAGTCCCCGAAGAGCAGATCCTCCCCAACGTCTTTTGCCCCGTAATATCCGCAGACAATAGAGAGAGTATGTGTCAGGTAGCCCTGGTGCCATTTGAGTGGGGAGGGGTGGTAGGTAAACTCAAGGTGGCCGTAAGAACCTCCCAGCCGGTCGACTGCCTTTTAGGGAACGACCTAGAGAGTTCCCCCTGGAAGCACGTAGAGCGTAAGGCCCACCTAGGAATGATGGGACTCCCCGAGTGGGTGTGCGCCACCACCCGATCTATGTCCGCCCGACTCACTCCCCAGAGAGAAGTCGAAAGCACCCCGATCGAAGAGACCAGAACAGTCCCCGCCGAGGGTCCTCCCGTCCCCCCATCAGAAGGGTCCGTCGCTAGCTACGAACCCGCACCATCCGACCCCGCCCCGGTCCCCGAGTTAGGAGATCTACCCGAATTGGCCCAATGGCGCCACGAGGGCGGGCCCACCCGGGAAGAGTTTTGCAGGGAGCAAGCCACTTGTCCTTCCCTGGTCGGGCTGCGGCGCCAGGCCGAGGGCCAAGCCGCAGGTGACCAGACCGGGACGCACCGAATCTATTGGGAGAATAGCATCCTGTACAGTGAGCAGAAGTCGGTGGAGCTGGGATCCGGACGGGTACTGGTGGTACCCCTCCGCTTCCGAGATTTCCTCCTGGGTTTAGCCCACGACGTCCCCCTCGCCGGCCACCTGGGACAGGACAAGACCTACAGCCGTCTTGTGACCCATTTTTATTGGCCTAAAATGAGAGCAGCGGTAGAGGCCCATTGCAAGTCCTGCCCCACGTGCCAGGCTAGTGGGAAGAGTGGGGGGAAGCTCAAGGCTCCCCTCCAACCCTTCCCGGTCGTCAGTACCCCCTTCGAACGAGTCGGAATCGACATCGTGGGACCACTGGACCCCCCCACCTCCCAAGGTCACCATTTCATCTTGGTCCTAGTGGACCACGCCACCCGCTATCCGGAGGCTATTCCCCTGCGCACCATTACGGCCCCTGTGGTGGGCCGGGCCCTGATGGGGATCTTTTCCAGGGTGGGGTTTCCCCGTGAGGTCGTGAGCGATCGCGGCACTAATTTTATCTCAAGGTATATGACGTCCCTGTGGCAACAATGTGGAGTGTCCTATAAGTTCACCACCCCGTACCATCCCCAAGGGAACGGCCTAGTAGAGAGGTTTAATAGGACTTTGAAAGGGATGATCGCTGGCCTAGAAGAGCCCCTCCGGCGTAAGTGGGACGTCCTGCTCCCTTGCCTCTTGTTCGCTTACCGAGAGGTCCCCCAGAAGTCCCTAGGATTCAGCCCGTTTGAATTACTCTATGGGCACCCAGTCCGAGGTCCCCTCAGTTTGGTTAAGGAAGAGTGGGAGGCGGCACCCCAGACCACCCCCCGAGATGTGTTCCAATACGTCCTGGCCCTCCGGAACCAGACCAGGAAGTTCCGAGAACTGGCCGAGGCCAACCTGGAGGCGAGTCAAGAAGAAATGAAACGCTGGTACGACCAGAATGCCACTCTGGTCGAGTTCCAGCCGGGCCAGCAGGTGTGGGTCATGGCCCCCGTGAAGCCTGGCGCCCTCCAGGACCGATGGACTGGGCTTTACAAAGTGGTTGAGCGGAAGAGTCCAGTCACATACTTGGTGGACGTCCAGTCGCCTCGGGATCCCCTCCGGGTCCTGCACGTGAACCGCCTCAAGCCTCACTTTGTGCGGACAGAACTGAGCCTCCTGCTAGCCACCGATGACGGGGCCGAAGATGAGTCGGATCCCCTCCCGGACCTCCTGTGTGTCAAGGAGCAGGATGGCTCCGTGGAGGGAGTGAACCTCTCCCCAGCCCTCAATGCCCAGCAACAAGCCACATGAAAGAGGCTCTACTCACAAGATACGGCCTCACCCCAGAAATGTACCGGCAACGGTTCCGGGACTGCAGGAAGATCCCGGGCACCACATGGGTGGAATATGTAAACTTTTTCAGTCGGGCCTTCGATGGGTGGATCAAGGGCAGCAAAGTCACCACCCTTGCCGAACTCACTGATCTCATGTTGTGGGAACATCTAGCTGCGAACTGCTTCGTAGAACTACGTCAGCATCTGCTGGACAGCAAGCTCACAGATCCCCGGAAGCTGGCTGTGGAGGCCGACCGCTGGACCAACACCCGGGTCTCCCGGGGCATGGCAGGAGAGTACCCCCGAACCAGTCAGGGACCACCCCGCCAGAGAGGAGGAGGGAACCAGGGAGGGCCGAGAGAGTCCCAGCCTAGCCCCCCGAAGACACAACCTCCACCTTTCCCGGCGCCCCCTCCACCAGTGACCGGGCCCCCTGGGAAACGGGGACACCGGGTGACCGTCACATGTTTCCGTTGCCAGAAACCCGGGCACTACGCCAATGACCCAGAGTGCCCCATGGCCGCCCAAGTCCCCCCGACGAGACAGATAGCCAACGTAGCCCTGGGGGAGGAGGTTGAGGAAGCCGAGGAGTGGGAACCCGCAGCGATGGCCCTAGTATCCCTGGGAGATAGGGAGATGATCCCTGGTAGCCTCCTCCCCTCCAACACCCAGAAATATGGGCAGCTCGTCAAAATCAATGGCCACCAGGTAGAGGCCCTGCGAGACACCGGGGCCAGTATCACCGGTGTCCTCAGGCACCTAGTCCCCGAAGAGCAGATCCTCCCCAACGTCTTTTGCCCCGTAATATCCGCAGACAATAGAGAGAGTATGTGTCAGGTAGCCCTGGTGCCATTTGAGTGGGGAGGGGTGGTAGGTAAACTCAAGGTGGCCGTAAGAACCTCCCAGCCGGTCGACTGCCTTTTAGGGAACGACCTAGAGAGTTCCCCCTGGAAGCACGTAGAGCGTAAGGCCCACCTAGGAATGATGGGACTCCCCGAGTGGGTGTGCGCCACCACCCGATCTATGTCCGCCCGACTCACTCCCCAGAGAGAAGTCGAAAGCACCCCGATCGAAGAGACCAGAACAGTCCCCGCCGAGGGTCCTCCCGTCCCCCCATCAGAAGGGTCCGTCGCTAGCTACGAACCCGCACCATCCGACCCCGCCCCGGTCCCCGAGTTAGGAGATCTACCCGAATTGGCCCAATGGCGCCACGAGGGCACGCAACTTGGGCGTCATCCTGGACTCCTCCCTATCGATGACCAGACAAGTCAACGCCGTCTCCTCATCTTGCTTCCACAACCTCCGCATGCTCCGCAAGATCTTCAGATGGATCCCGACTGAGACCAGGAAGACTGTCACCCAGGCCCTCGTCACCAGCAGACTAGACTACGGAAACACCCTCTACGCCGGTACAACAGCCAAGCTTCAGAAAAGACTTCAGCGTATCCAGAACGCCTCCGCCCGTCTCATCCTGAACGCCCCCCGACGCAGCCACATCTCGAGCCACCTAAGAGACCTGCACTGGCTCCCTGTCAACAAGAGGATCACGTTCAGGCTCCTCACCCACGCACACAAATCCCTCCACGACCTGGGCCCAAGGTACCTCAACGACCGCCTGACCTTCTACACGCCCACCCGACAGCTACGATCCGCGAACCTCGCCCTCGCCGTCGTCCCTCGCATCCAGAGAGCCACCGCCGGAGGAAGATCCTTCTCCTACCTGGCGGCTAAGACATGGAACTCCCTACCCGTCCACCTGCGGCTGACCCAGGACCACCTCGCCTTCAGGAAACAGCTCAAGACCTGGCTGTTCGAGCAGTAGCAGACCCCCTCCCCCAAGCGCCTTGAGACCCTTCCGGGTGAGTAGTGCGCGATACAAATTCCTTGATTGATTGATTGATTGAACAAGCGGACTGCCGCCAGCTCCTAAGACAATTTGCCGACCTCTTCTCTCTGACCCCCCGGGTCACCAACTGGTGTGTTCATGACGTGGACACCGGGGACAGCCCGCCGGTGAGACACCGAGCCTACCGGGTTCCTGACCGGGTCCGGTCCTGCATTCAAGATGAAGTCTCGAAGATGCTGACCCTGGGGGTGATCGAGCCCTCTGACAGTCCCTGGGCCAGCCCCGTGGTCCTGGTCTCGAAGGCAGCGGCCCCCGGTGTCGCCCCCGAACTTCGATTCTGCGTGGATTACCGGGGGCTCAACGACGTTACCCGAGCCGATGCCCACCCCATCCCACGAGCAGACGAACTCATTGACCGGCTAGGGGCAGCCCGGTTCCTCAGCACTTTCGACCTCACCTGCGGATACTGGCAGATTGCGCTCACCGAAGGGGCCAAGGAGCGGTCCGCTTTCTCCACCCCCGACGGGCACTACCGCTTCCGCGTAATGCCCTTCGGGATGAAAAATGCCCCGGCCACTTTCCAGCGACTGGTGAATAGGGTCCTGGCCGGGTTGGAACAGTTCAGCGCGGCATATCTAGACGATATCGCTGTCTTCAGTTCAGAGTGGAGTGAGCACCTCCAGCACCTCCGGAGGGTGCTAACCGCCCTGCGCCAGGCAGGCCTCACAGTAAAAGCCAGCAAGTGCCAGATCGGGCAAGGATCCGTAGTCTACCTGGGGCACCAGGTCGGGAGCGGCCAGGTCGCCCCTCTACAGCCAAAGATCGACGCCATCCTGGCCTGGGAACCACCCATCACCCAGACGGAGGTCCGAGCCTTCCTGGGACTCACAGGCTACTACCGAAGATTCATTCGGGGGTATGGCAGCCTTGTCGGCCCTCTCACCGAACTCACATCTAAAAGACAGCCAAAGAAGGTGCAGTGGACGGCTGCCTGCCAGGAAGCTTTCGATGCTCTAAAAAAGGCCATGTGCACTGCTCCCGTCCTCCAGGCTCCCGACTATGCCAAGGAGTTCATAGTCCAGACCGATGCCTCCGAGCATGGCATTGGGGCCGTCCTGTCCCAAGTGAATGACCAAGGCCTAGACCAGCCCGTCGCCTTCCTCAGTCGGCGGCTGTTGCCCTGAGAACAGAGGTGGAGCACCATAGAGCGCGAAGCCTTTGCCGTGGTCTGGGCACTCAAAAAGCTACGACCCTACTTGTTCGGCACACATTTCAGAGTCCAAACTGACCATCGGCCCTTGCGATGGCTCATGCAGATGCGAGGAGAAAACCCCAAGCTACTGCGGTGGTCAATCTCCCTCCAGGGGATGGATTTCACCGTAGAACACCACCCTGGTACGGACCACGCCAACGCTGACGGCCTCTCCCGGTTCTTCCGCCTCAGCGAAGAGAACCCCCCAAGATGATGGGCAGTTCTCTCCGGCTTTCAGCTGGGGGGGACGCGTGTTGGACCCGGCCTCATAGAATGGCCCTCCGTGCCCCCGCACCACCGAAACCTGGTACCTGCAGCCCAAACCCACGGCCTAGCCGGTCCTTCCTACCAGAACACCCGCACCCGACCCGGGCATCCTCGTCCGTGGCCTCTCTCCTTTCGGCCACCCCGGGCCCGCGTGCCCACTTCATGCACCAAGATGGCCGCCCGGCCCCAGCGCGACCCTGACCTAGAGGCGCCACTCCGGCTGGAGGACATCACGCTTCCAGGGGATGAGAGAGGGAGGAGCAGTTTCTATCGCACCTCTGAACTCCCCTGGGACGATGGGTTTCGATCGGCCCTCCGGCCTCCCTGCGGGCTGGCTCCGTGCCTGCTGGGTGTCTGGGACTCCTCCCGACCCGGCCCTGAAAGGGATCAAAAGACAATAGCAGGAAATCCCGACAAGCGACCCCCAGGTGACAAGACCCCTGCCTGCACAGACTCCGGACATCAAAGAGGGGTCGACCTATAACAAGGAGTGCTCTGGGTCTGTCCGGTAGATTCGACGCTGGAACAACGAGAGCCTGCCGACGTGGTCGCGGCTCCTGGAACCGATCCAACCTATGCCTGCTGAGTGACTCGCGGCTCCTTGAAGATCATAACACCTCCGAACTTGTGCCTAAGCCTGCTGAGTGACTCGCGGCTCCTTGAAGATCGTAACACCTCCGAACTTGTGCCTAAGCCTGCTGAGTGACTCGCGGCTCCTTGAAGATCGTAACACCTCCGAACTTGTGCCTAAGCCTGCTGAGTGACTCGCGGCTCCCTGAAGATCGTAAGACCTCCGAACTCGTACCTGAGCCTGCTGAGTGACTCGCGGCTCCTTGAAGATCGTAAGACCTCCGAACTTGTACCTAAGCCCGCTGAGTGACTCGCGGTCCCCCCAGACTCTCACGGTCCCGCCGGACCCCGACTACGACCACGTATCCCCCAGCTCGAGGATTGTGAGCTGTGCGCCGGATACGTCCCTGCTTGAACCTTTGCCAAAGACTGTCCCGCTACCCCCTACCTTTCCGAGACTCTTGAGCCCGTGCTCACCTTGTACATATTTGCCGTGATAACCTACTTGATAAAGATTGTTTTCTGAGAATACCCAGTGTGGTCACTCTGTGTCGTGTGGTGCCAGAAGTACGATCCTAGCTGCGAGATTCCTCCCCCTGGGGAGTCTCCCGCCAGTGCCCGGCTACGATACTACGAGGGTGGGTCTCAGGGTAGTCAGGACCCCCTTCCGGGCTCCTCTGAGGTCGCCGTCTAACACCGGCCACCTGGGTCAAGACAAGACCTACAGCCGTCTCGTGACCCATTTTTACTGGCCTAGAATGAGAGCAGCTGTAGAAGCCCACTGCAAGTCCTGTCCCACGTGCCAAGCTAGCGGGAAGAGTGGGGGGAAGCGCAAGGCTCCCCTCCAACCCTTCCCGGTCGTCAGTACCCCCTTTGAACGAGTCGGGATCGACATCGTGGGGCCCCTGGACCCCCCCACCTCCCAAGGTCACCGTTTCATCCTGGTCCTGGTGGATCACGCCACCCGATACCCTGAGGCGATCCCCCTACGCACCGTCACGGCCCCCGTAGTGGGCCGGGCCCTGATGGGGATCTTTTCCCGGGTAGGTTTTCCCCGCGAGGTCGTGAGCGATCGCGGCACTAATTTTATCTCGAAGTACATGACGTCCCTGTGGCAACAATGTGGAGTGTCCTACAAATTCACCACCCCGTACCATCCCCAAGGGAACGGCCTAGTAGAGAGGTTTAACAGGACTCTGAAAGGGATGATCACCGGCCTAGAAGAGCCCCTCCGGCGTAAGTGGGACGTCCTGCTCCCCTGCCTCTTGTTCGCTTACCGAGAGGTCCCCCAGAAGTCCCTAGGGTTCAGCCCGTTTGAGTTGCTCTATGGACACCCCGTCCGAGGTCCCCTCAGCTTGGTTAAGGAAGGGTGGGAGGCGGCCCCCAGACCACCCCACGAGATGTGTTCCACTATGTTCTGACCCTCCGGAACCAGACCAGGAAGTTCCGAGCACTGGCCGAGGCCAACCTAGAGACAAGCCAAGAAGAGATGAAGCGCTGGTACGACCAGAATGCCACTCTGTTCGAGTTCCAGCCGGGCCAACAAGTATGGGTCATGGCCCCCGTGAAGCCAGGAGCCCTCCAGGACAGGTGGACCGGGCCCTACAAAGTGATTGAGCGGAAGAGTCCAGTCACATACTTGGTGGACGTCCAGTCGCCTCGGGATCCCCTCCGGGTCCTGCACGTGAACCGCCTCAAGCCTCACTTCGTGCGGACAGAACTGAGCCTCCTGCTGGCCACCGATGACGGGGCCGAAGATGAGACCGATCCCCTCCCGGACCTCCTGTGTGCAAGGAGCAGGATGGCTCCGTGGAGGGAGTGAACCTCTCCCCAGCTCTCACTGCCCAGCAACAAGAGGACTGCCGCCAGCTACTAGGACAATTTGCCGACCTCTTCTCCCTGATCCCCTGAGTCACCGACTGGTGTGTCCATGACGTGGACACCGGGGACAGCCCGCCGGTGAGACACCGAGCATACCGGGTCCCAGACCGGGTCCGGTCCTGCATTCAAGCTGAAGTCTCAAAGATGTTAACCATGGGGGTGATCAAGCCATCTGACAGTCCCTGGGCCAGCCCAGTGGTCCTGGTCCCGAAGGCAGCGGCCCCCGGTGTCGCCCCCGAGCTCCGGTTCTGTGTGGACTACCGGGGGCTCAATGACGTCACCCGAGCCGATGCCCACCCCATTCCACGAGCCGACGAGCTCATTGACCGACTCGGGGCAGCCCGGTTCCTCAGCACCTTCGACCTCACCTGCGGATACTGGCAGATTGCGCTCACCGAGGGGGCCAAGGAGCGGTCCGCCTTCTCCACCCCAGATGGGCATTACCGCTTCCGCGTAATGCCCTTCGGAATGAAAAATGCCCCGGCCACCTTCCAGCGCCTGGTGAATAGAGTCCTGGCCGGGCTGGAACAGTTCAGCGCGGCCTATCTAGACGACATCGCCGTTTTCAGTTCCGAATGGAGTGAGCACCTCCAGCACCTCCGGAGGGTGCTAACCGCCCTGCGCCAGGCAGGCCTCACAGTAAAAGCTAGCAAGTGCCAAATTGGGCAAGGATCAGTAGTCTACCTGGGGCACCAGGTCGGGAGTGGCCAGGTCGCCCCTCTACAGCCAAAGATCGACGCCATCGTGGCCTGGGAACCCCCCACCACCCAAACGGAGGTCCGAGCCTTTCTGGGCCTCACTGGCTACTACAGAAGATTCATCAAGGGGTATGGCAGCCTTGTCGGCCCCCTCACAGAACTCACATCCAAAAAACAGCCAAAGAAGGTTCAGTGGACGACCGCCTGCCAGGAGGCGTTCGATGCCCTAAAGAAGGCCATGTGCACGGCCCCCGTCCTCCAGGCTCCCGACTACTCCAAGGAGTTTGTAGTCCAAACCGATGCCTCCGAGCATGGCATTGGGGCCGTCCTGTCCCAGATGAATGACCAAGGCCTAGACCAGCCCGTCGCCTTCCTCAGCCGGCGGCTGTTGCCCAGAGAACAGCGATGGAGCACGATTGAGCGCGAAGCCTTTGCCGTGGTCTGGGCGCTCAAGAAACTACGCCCTTACCTGTTCGGCACCCATTTTAAAGTACAAACCGACCATCGGCCCTTGCGATGGCTCATGCAGATGCGGGGAGAAAACCCCAAGCTACTGCGGTGGTCAATCTCCCTCCAGGGGATGGATTTCACCGTGGAACACCGCCCTGGGACTGACCACGCCAACGCCGATGGCCTCTCCCGGTTCTTCCGCCTCAGCGAAGAGAACCCCCCAAGATGATGGGCAGTTCTCTCCGGCTTTCAGCTGGGGGGGGACGCGTGTTGGACCCGGCCTCGTAACATGGCTCTACTGGTCCCCACACCACCTAACCTGGTGCCGGCAGCCCCAATCCCCCCGGCCTAACCGATCCTTTCCACCAGAACACACGCACCCGACCCGGACATCCTCGTCCATGGCCTCTCTCCCTTCGGCCACCCCGGGTCCGCCTGCCCACTTCGTGCACCAAGATGGCCGCCCGGCCCCAGCGCGACCCGGGCCTAGAGGCGCCACTCCGGCTGGAGGACATCACGCTTCCAGGGGATGAGAGAGGGAGGAGCAGTTTCTATCGCACCTCTGAACTCCCCTGGGACGATGGGTTTCGATCGGCCCTCCGGCCTCCCTGAGGGCTGGCTCCACGCCTGCTGGGTGTCTGGGACTCCTCCCCGACCCGGCCCTGAAAAGATCACAAGACAATGGCAGGAAACCCCGACAAGCGACCCCCAGGTGACAAGACCCCTGCCTGCACAGACTCCGGACATCAAAGAGGGGTCGACCTATAACAAGGGGTGCTCTGGGGCTGTCCGGCAGATTCGACGCTGGAACAACGAGAGCCTGCTGACGCGGTCGCGGCTCCTGGAACTTAGACCACCTGAGCCCTGCTGAGTGACTCGCGGCTCCCTGAAGATCGTAAGACCTCCGAACTGTACCTGAGCCCTGCTGAGTGACTCGCGGCTCCCTGAAGATCGTAAGACCTCCGAACTGTACCTGAGCCCTACTGAGTGACTCGCGGCTCCCTGAAGATCGTAAGACCTCCGAACTGTACCTGAGCCCTGCTGAGTGACTCGCGGCTTCCACAGACTCCACCGGTCCCGCCGGACCCCACGACAACCAGCCTACCCCCCAGCTGGAGGATTGTGAGCTGTGCGCCGGGTACGTCCTTGCCTTGAACCTTTTGCCAGAGACTGTCCCGCTACCCCCTATCCTTTCCGAGACTCATTGAGCCCGTGCTCTCCTTGTACATATTTGCAGTGCTAACCTGTTTGATAAAGATTGGTTCCTAAGAACGCACGGTGTGGTGTTTCTGTGTCGTGTGGTGCCAGAAGTACGATCCTCGATACGAGATTTCTCCTCCTGAGGAGTCTCCCGCCAGTGCCCGGCTACGATACTTTGAGGGTGGGTCTCAGGGTAGTCAGGAACCCCTTTCCGGGCTCCTCTGAGGTCGCCGTCTAACAATCTCCCTCCAGGGGATGGATTTCACCGTGGAACATCGCCCTGGTACTAACCACGCCAACGCCGACGGCCTCTCCCGGTTCTTCCGCCTCAGCGAAGAGAACACCCAAGAGGATGGGTAGTTCTCTCTGGCTTTCAGCTTGGGGGGACGCGTGTTAGACCCGGCCTCTTCCCCTGAGGAGTCTCCCGCCATTGCCCGGCTACAATACCCCGAGGGTGGGTCTCAGGGTGGTCAGGTACCCCTCCGGGCTCCTCTGAGGTCGCCTTCTAACAACTACCAGCAGTGGGCAGAGACATGGAGGTGGCTGCATATCACTACCAGGAGTGGGCAGAGACATGGGGGTGGCTGCATATCACTACCAGCAGTGGGCAGATACATGTGGGTGGGTGCAGAGGAATACCAGCAGTGGGCAGAGACATGGGGGTGGCTGCATATCACTACCAGCAGTGGGCAGAGACATGGGTGTGTGTGCAGGGGAATACCAGCAGTGGGCAGAGACATCGGGGTGGCTTCTTATCACTACCAGCAGTGGGCAGAGACATGGGGGTGGCTGCATATCACTACCAGCAGTGGGCAGAGACATGTGGGTGGGTGCAGAGGAATACCAGCAGTGGGCAGAGATATGGGGGTGGCTGCATATCACTACCAGCAGTGGGCAGAGACATGGGGGTGGCTGCAGAGGAATGCCAGCAGTGTGCAGAGACATGGGGTTGTGTGCATATCACTACCAGCAGTGGCAGAGACATGGGGGTGTGTGCAGAGGAATACCAGCAGTGGGCAGAGACATGGGTGTGTGTGCAGAGGAATACGAGCAGTGGGCAGAGACATGGGGGTGGCTGCATATCACTACCAGCAGTGGGCAGAGACATGTGGATGGGTGCAGAGGAATACCAGCAGTGGGCAGAGACATGTGGGTGGCTGCATATCACTACCAGCAGTGGGCAGAGACATGTGGGTGGCTGCAGAGGAATACCAGCAGTGTGCAGAGACATGGGTGTGTGTGCATATCACTACCAGCAGTGGGCAGTGACATGGGGGTGTGTGCAGAGGAATACCAGCAGTGGGCAGAGACATGGGTGTGTGTGCAGAGGAATACGAGCAGTGGGCAGAGACATGGGGGTGGCTGCACATCACAACCAGCAGTGGGCAGAGACATGTGGGTGGGTGCAGAGGAATACCAGCAGTGGGCAGAGACATGGGGGTGTGTGCATATCACTACCAGCAGTGGGCAGGGACATGGGGTTGGCTGCAGAGGAATACCAGCAGTGGGCAGAGACATGTGAGGGGTTGGTGCAGAGGGATACCAGCAGTGGGCAGAGACATGTGAGGGGTGGGTGCAGAGGAATACCAGCAGTGGACAGAGACATGGGGGTGGCTGCAGAGGACTCCCAGCAGTGGACAGAGATATGGGGGTGGGTGCATATCACTACCAGCAGTGGACAGAGACATGGGTGTGGGTGCATATCACTACCAGCAGTGGACAGAGGCATGGGTGTGGGTGCAGAGGATTCCCAGCAGTGGACAGAGACATGGGGGTGGGTGTAGAGGAATACCAGCAGTGGGCAGAGACATGGGGGGGGGTGCATATCACTACCAGCAGTGGAGAGAGACATGGGTGTGTGTGCAGAGAAATACCAGCAGTGGGCAGAGACATGGGGGTGGGTGCATATCACTACCAGCAGTGGGCAGAGACATGGGGGTGGCTGCATATCACTACCAGCAGTGGGCAGAGACATGGCGGTGGCTGCATATCACACCAGCAGTGGGCAGAGACATGTGGGTGGGTGCAGAGGAATACTAGCAGTGGGCAGAGACATGTGGTGGGTGCAGAGGAATACCAGCAGTGGGCAGAGACATGGGTGTGTGTGCATATCACTACCAGCAGTGGGCAGAGACATGGGGGTGGGTGCATATCGCTACCAGCAGTGGGCAGAGACATGGGGTTGGCTGCATATCACTACCAGCAGTGGGCAGAGACATGGCGGTGGCTGCATATCACACCAGCAGTGGGCAGAGACATGTGGGTGGGTGCAGAGGAATACTAGCAGTGGGCAGAGACATGTGGTGGGTGCAGAGGAATACCAGCAGTGGGCAGAGACATGGGTGGGTGTGCATATCACTACCAGCAGTGGGCAGAGACATGGCGGTGGCTGCATATCACACCAGCAGTGGGCAGAGACATGGGGGTGTGTGCAGAGGAATACCAGCAGTGGGCAGAGACATGGGGGTGGCTGCATATCACTACCAGCAGTGGGCAGAGACATGGGGGTGGGTGCATATCGCTACCAGCAGTGGGCAGAGACATGGGGTTGGCTGCATATCACTGCAAGCAGTGGGCAGAGACATGGGGGTGGCTGCATATCACCACCAGCAGTGGGCAGAGACATGTGGGTGGGTGCAGAGGAATACCAACAGTGGGCAGAGACATTGGTGTGTGTGAAGAGGAATACCAGCAGTGGGCAGAGACATGGGGTTGGCAGCAGAGGAATACCAGCAGTGGGCAGACATGTGAGGGGTGGCTGCAGAGGACTCCCAGCAGTGGACAGAGACATGGGGGTGGGTGCATATCACTACCAGCAGTGACAGAGACATGGGTGTGGGTGCATATCACTACCAGCAGTGGACAGAGGCATGGGTGTGGGTGCAGAGGATTCCCAGCAGTGGACAGAGACATGGGGGTGGGTGCAGAGGAATACCAGCAGTGGGCAGAGACATGGGTGTGTGTGCATATCACTACCAGCAGTGGACAGAGACATGGGTGTGTGTGCAGGGGAATACCAGCAGTGGGCAGAGACATCGGGGTGGCTTCTTATCACTACCAGCAGTGGGCAGAGACATGGGGGTGGCTGCATATCACTACCAGCAGTGGGCAGAGACATGTGGGTGGGTGCAGAGGAATACCAGCAGTGGGCAGAGACATGGGGGTGGCTGCAAATCACTACCAGCAGTGGGCAGAGACATGGGGGTGGCTGCAGAGGAATGCCAGCAGTGTGCAGAGACATGGGGTTGTGTGCATATCACTACCAGCAGTGGCAGAGACATGGGAGTGTGTGCAGAGGAATACCAGCAGTGGGCAGAGACATGGGTGTGTGTGCAGAGGAATACGAGCAGTGGGCAGAGACATGGGGGTGGCTGCATATCACTACCAGCAGTGGGCAGAGACATGTGGATGGGTGCAGAGGAATACCAGCAGTGGGCAGAGACATGTGGGTGGCTGCATATCACTACCAGCAGTGGGCAGAGACATGTGGGTGGCTGCAGAGGAATACCAGCAGTGTGCAGAGACATGGGTGTGTGTGCATATCACTACCAGCAGTGGGCAGAGACATGGGGGTGTGTGCAGAGGAATACCAGCAGTGGGCAGAGACATGGGTGTGTGTGCAGAGGAATACGAGCAGTGGGCAGAGACATGGGGGTGGCTGCATATCACAACCAGCAGTGGGCAGAGACATGTGGGTGAGTGCAGAGGAATACCAGCAGTGGGCAGAGACATGGCGGTGTGTGCATATCACTACCAGCAGTGGGCAGGGACATGGGGTTGGCTGCAGAGGAATACCAGCAGTGGGCAGAGACATGTGAGGGGTTGGTGCAGAGGGATACCAGCAGTGGGCAGAGACATGTGAGGGGTGGGTGCAGAGGAATACCAGCAGTGGACAGAGACATGGGGGTGGCTGCAGAGGACTCCCAGCAGTGGACAGAGATATGGGGGTGGGTGCATATCACTACCAGCAGTGGACAGAGACATGGGTGTGGGTGCATATCACTACCAGCAGTGGACAGAGGCATGGGTGTGGGTGCAGAGGATTCCCAGCAGTGGACAGAGACATGGGGGTGGGTGCAGAGGAATACCAGCAGTGGGCAGAGACATGGGGGGGGGTGCATATCACTACCAGCAGTGGAGAGAGACATGGGTGTGTGTGCAGAGGAATACCAGCAGTGGGCAGAGACATGGGGGTGGCTTCATATCACTACCAGCAGTGGGCAGAGACATGGGGGTGGGTGCATATCACTACCAGCAGTGGGCAGAGACATGGGGGTGGCTGCATATTACTACCAGCAGTGGGCAGAGACATGGCGGTGGCTGCATATCACACCAGCAGTGGGCAGAGACATGTGGGTGGGTGCAGAGGAATACTAGCAGTGGGCAGAGACATGTGGTGGGTGCAGAGGAATACCAGCAGTGGGCAGAGACATGGGTGTGTGTGCATATCACTACCAGCAGTGGGCAGAGACATGGGGGTGGGTGCATATCGCTACCAGCAGTGGGCAGAGACATGGGGTTGGCTGCATATCACTACCAGCAGTGGGCAGAGACATGGCGGTGGCTGCATATCACACCAGCAGTGGGCAGAGACATGTGGGTGGGTGCAGAGGAATACTAGCAGTGGGCAGAGACATGTGGTGGGTGCAGAGGAATACCAGCAGTGGGCAGAGACATGGGTGGGTGTGCATATCACTACCAGCAGTGGGCAGAGACATGGCGGTGGCTGCATATCACACCAGCAGTGGGCAGAGACATGGGGGTGTGTGCAGAGGAATACCAGCAGTGGGCAGAGACATGGGGGTGGCTGCATATCACTACCAGCAGTTTGCAGAGACATGGGGTGGGTGCATATCGCTACCAGCAGTGGGCAGAGACATGGGGTTGGCTGCATATCACTGCAAGCAGTGGGCAGAGACATGGGGGTGGCTGCATATCACCACCAGCAGTGGGCAGAGACATGTGGGTGGGTGCAGAGGAATACCAGCAGTGGGCAGAGACATGGGTGTGTGTGCAGAGGAATACCAGCAGTGGGCAGAGACATGGGGGTGGGTTCAGAGGAATACCAGCAGTGGGCAGAGACATGGGGGTGGCTGCATATCACTACCAGCAGTGGGCAGAGACATGGGGGTGGGTTCAGAGGAATATCAGCAGTGGGCAGAGACATGGGGGTGGGTTCAGAGGAATATCAGCAGTGGGCAGAGACATGGGGGTGGCTGCATATCACTACCAGCAGTGGGCAGAGACATGGGGGTGGCTGCAGAGGAATACCACTAGTGTGCAGAGCCATGGGGGTGTGTGCATATCACTACCCGCAGTGGGCAGAGACATAGGGTTGTGTGCAGAGGAATACCAGCAGTGGGCAGAGACATGGGGGGGTGTGCATATCACTACCAGCAGTGGGCAGAGACATGGGGGTGTGTGCAGAGGAATACCAGCAGTGGGCAGAGACATGGGGGTGGCTGCATATCACTACCAGCAGTGGGCAGAGACATGGGGGTGGCAGCAGAGGAATACCAGCAGTGGGTAGAGACATGGGGGTGGGTGCAGAGGAATACCAGCAATGGGCAGAGACCTGGGGGTGGGTGCAGAGGAATACCAGCGGTGGGCAGAGACATAGGGGTGGCTGCATATCACTATAGCAGTGGGCAGAGACATGGGGGTGGCTGCAGAGGAATACCAGCAGTGGGCAGAGACATGGGGGTGGCTGCAGAGGAATACCAGCAGTGGGCAGAGACATGGGTGGGTGTACATCATTATCAGATGCCCACAACTCCATGTGTGTATGTCCGTATTAGACCCGGCCTCGTGGCATGGCCATTCCTGTCCCCGCGCCACACACCCTGACCCATGCACCTCATTCAGCCCCGAGTACATGGCCTAGCCGGTCCTTCCCGCCTGCACACACACACACCCACCCCGGACTTCCCCGTCCAGGCCCTCCATCTTCCCCCAGTACCACAGAACCCGCGTGCCCACTTCGTGCACCTACAATGGCCGCCCGACCCCAGTGCGACCCAGGCCTAGAGGCGCCGCCCCGGCTGGAGGACATCGCGCTCCCATGGAGTGGGAGAGGGAGGAGCAGTTTCCATCGCACCTCTGACCTCCCCTGGGAAGATGGGTTTCGATCGTCCCTCCGGCCCCCTGTGAGAAGTTGGCCTGATATGTAGTGCTCACTATTCTAGTGATCACTGTGTATCATTCCAAACGACCCTTATTGATGATTGGTTGTAAGTCAACCTTTTAGACCAGCTATCCTAGTAGCGTGGATACGAGCAGTCTTAGGCTAAACTCTAGAGGGCGTGTTAAGCCAGCTGTTTACCATCACATATACCCCTTGAACACCAAGTGAAAGGACACCACACAAGTTGTTATGAAAATAAAAGGATATTTATTTATAACAAGACTACCCTGGCTCTTTATGAGTCAGGGAGCTAAGCACACTACAAAACTCTTAGGAAAATACTACAGTTGCACAATTTACACAAATGCCCGAGGGGCACGAGAAACCATCTACACTAACAGTGAAATGCGAATGGTTAGAGTCTGGAGGTACTGATTCCGGAGTGATCCGATCAGTGGGACTAAACGAAAAAGGAACTGGACACTTGTAGAGCGAACCTGCGATGGAGCACCGAGATGCTCGAGTTACCTAGCCCGGAGGCTGCGGCTGCGTGAAGTTCGGCAAGATGTCGGGAGTCCTCGTGTAGTCTCAGGAGCCTGAAAGAAGAAGTTGCTGGCAGGCGACCAGTGACGATGTTCAGAGCGATCCAAGCCTGGATCGGTGATGAAGGAAACCTGAAAGCAGAGGGGACTCAGTTCTCAACCGCTAGCCAGCGATCGTGTGGGTACCAGGAGGGTACCGGCTGAAGTCACCTCGACCAGGTGAGTGGGTGACGTCGGACTCGGCTGTTCCTCGGACCAGGAGGCGCGGCGGCGACCAGGATGGAGGGCGAGCTGTCCCACGAAGGTGTCTGCTGTCGATGGTGCTGGGCCCAGGAGGGGGCAGCGGATCTTGGCAGTGGCAACCCAAGCGGGGGAGTCAAGATGGCATCGGGAGTGGACCAGGAGGGTCCGTGGTACTCCTCTGTTGAAGGGGAGCAAGAGCCAGTCTGGAGCAACCAGACTAGTGATGAAACAAAACGTGGTGCATCGTGAAGAGGGCCACAAGCCGGTCGGCAAGTGGTCGGACAACGCGGTGAACAGCAAGGAGCGGAAGGGCCCCCACGCAGATCTCGTGGATGCTGGGGAGACAGACTTCGATGCTGGAGCTGCTCAGGGTTTAGGGCTTCTCAAACCCTAGGGGCACTCACTCGAGGGTCCCTCGGTGGGCGTGCTAGATAAGCGTCGTGCAGGTTCTGAAGATAGCCGGTCCCGCAGGTCTCGTCACACCTACGACTCTCAGCTGGGCTGATGAGGTAGGTAAAAGGTCAGAGATGGCAGGGAACTCGGGTCTCGTCGAGCTGGGCAGTCTTGATCCGTAGGAGAGACTTACAGCAAACCGCAAGCGCTTAGGTGGTGCCTGCTGGTGCAGGGTGGCTACTCCTTAGCCACAAGGGAGAGTCTTCAGAAATAGTCAAGAGTTCCTTTCGTGGAAAGTGGTTCGTGATTCGGAGTTATCCGATTATCTGATTATCCAATTTGGGAAGGGGACTCGCTCCTACCTTTATTCTAAGAAAAGGGGCTGGCCCGTGACTAGGTTCTACCTATGGGTGGAGCCAGGAGGGGGGTGGTTACACCCCTAACCTTTGTCCGGCTTCGCGCCAGCTCAGGGGCTGGTGTGCCCCCGAAACTGGTTTGAGCCGGGCTATGCACAGTGAGCACCGGGGTGCCACTTGCAATCACCTTCCTTTCAGCCCTGCCTACCTGGGATACACAAACCCTGTCTGGGACGGTGCTAACACCGCCCTCGACAGGAAACCCTTTGTCCAAGCTCCCCTTGCTGGAAGGTCCCCCAGCAGCAGGAGGTCAGACTTGTGTCTGGTGGCAGCATCCATTTTGTGATGCTGAGGCTTGAGTCAACTTTAACCGGGGTTCAAGGTTACTTCCATGTCGTGTCCCTCTAAAAGGGGGGAATGCTAACCCCGTCACCAGGACTGGCGAGGGGTTTGTATTCCCATTCGTATGACACCTTACTCGACATGTGTAGGTGATGTGAGGCCAAAGTTAGCAAATAACCGCCAGGATTATAATGCATTAAAAGTAGTTGGCCCGCGTCACCATGGAACGGCCATTAGGACTTGGTTCCGCAAGCCGTCGACGGGCTCAGCTCGCGCCAGAGCACCGTCCCACATGATTCCCTGCACTCTGCCTTCAGGATTGATAAGGCCTGCTATAGGAGTGACTGATAGGAATCCATGTGTCCATTTTAGGGTTTAGGTGTAGGAATACTACACCTACAGCAACGGGTGATTACACCACGTGGCCCCAGCTGTCGTGCAGCCAGTTGTGTCAGATTTGGGCGGCCATTCCAGGGGTGGCATAATACATGCTTCAGCCCCTGGTAGGCCCTGGGTACACCGATGCCCTGGATACCTGTGGTATGCTGAGACAGGGACTGACAAGGCGGCCCAGTTCCAATTAGTGGATGCACCTAACGTACATGTGTGTTAATTTCGAGAGAGAACAGCTAGGCTGTGGGTCTGATTGGCAGGCCCACAGCCGGGGAAAGTCGTAAACCAATGAAGCAAAAGCAAAAAATCTGGGTGATCATAGGATTGCAGACCCTACTCTCCTACATGACCCCCCCCCAAACTTTGGGACAATAAGCTAACCTTGACCAGGTGAGTCTTCTTGCTCTAAGTGGAAATACCTGGAGAGCCCATCTGCATTGCCATGATCAGTGCCAGGTCTATGCTCCACTGTGAAGTCCATCCCCTGTAGGGAAATGGACCACCTAAGTAGTTTGGGGTTTTCACCCTTCATTTGATTTAGCCACAAGAGGGGCTTATGGTCGGTCTGAATCTTGAAGTGAGTGCCAAACAAGTATGGCCTCAACTTCTTCAGGGCCCAAACCACAGCAAAGGCCTCCCTCTCAATAGCTGACCAATTCTTCTCTCTGGGGGTCAGCCTCCTGCTAATAAAAGCTATGGGCTGGTCATGACCATCAAAATTCAGTTGCGATAGAACAGCTCCCACACCTAGCTCCGAAGCGTCTGTTTGGACAATGAATGGTTTGGAGTAGTCTGGACTCTTTAGGATAGGTGCTGTGCACATGGCCTGCTTCAGGTCATCGAATGCCTTCTGACAGCTTGCTGTCCACTGAACTTTTTTTGGCATCTTTTTACTTGTCAGGTCGTTTAGCGGGGTCACAATGGATCCATAATTTCTGACAAATTTCCGGTAATAACCAGTCAGGCCCAAGAAAGCTCGAACCTGAGTCTGGGTGGTTGGAGGAGCCCAGTCCTGGATGGCCTGTATCTTGCTCTCCAATGGTTGAACCTGGCCTCCACCTACAAGGTGGCCCAGGTATACAACCTGTGTCTGCCCTATCTGGCACTTGGTGGCCTTGATAGTGAGGCCTGCCTTCTGCAGGGCCTCTAACACTTTCCTCAGGTGGACCAGGTGATCCTCCCAGGTGGAGCTAAAGACAGCGATATCGTCCAGATACGCCGCACAGAAGTCGTCCAACCCAGTGAGAACTCGATTCACCAGCCTTTGGAAGGTGGCAGGTGCATTTTTCAAACCAAAGGGCATTACCACGAACTGATAATGCCCACCCGGGGTAGAAAATGCTGTTTTGGGCTTGGCCTCCTCAGCTAACCTGATTTGCCAATACCCAGCTGTCAGGTCAAACGTACTTAAGTAGTTGGCCGAGGCCAACCGGTCGATAAGTTCGTCTGCTCTTGGTATCGGGTGGGCGTCAGTCTTAGTGACCGCATTGAGACCTCTGTAGTCCACGCAAAACCTCATCTCTTTCTTACCGCCCTGGGTGTGAGGTTTCGGCACGAGCACTACGGGACTAGCCCAGGGGCTGTCCGAGGGTTCAATGACTCCCAGCTCCAACATTTTCTGCACCTCTGTCTTGATGCAGTCTCTGACATGATCAGGTTGCCGATAGATTTTACTCTTTACGGGCAGACTGTCCCCAGTGTCGACCTCATGGGTACACCACTTGGTCTGACTGGGTGTCAGAGAGAACATATGTCGAAAGGATTGAAGAACCTGTTTACAATCCTCTTGTTGATGTCCAGAGAGGCTGCCACAAAAGACAACACCATCTACTGATCCATCGTCAGGGTTCTGAGAGAGCAGGTCTGGGAGAGGGTCACTCTCCTCCTCCTGTCCCTCATCTGTGGCCATGAGCAAGCCCATGCCCTCCCTGTCGACATATGCCTTGAGCCTGTTTACATGGAGCACCCTGTGGGGGCTCCGGGGAGTTCCCAGGTCTACCAAGTAGGTGACCTCTCCCTTTTGCTCAATGATCGTGTGGGGCCCAGACCATTTGTCTTTGAGGGCTGCTGGGGCCACTGGCTCCAGCACCCACACCTTCTGTCCAGGCTGGTACACAGTCAGGACAGCCTTTTGGTCGTGCCAAGCTTTCTGTAATTCTTGGCTCGCCTCCAGGTTTTTAGACGCCTTCTCCATGTACTCCGCCATCCGCGAGCGGAGACCGAGTACATAGTCCACAATGTTTGATGCCGGCTTTCTGAGAGGTCTCTCCCATCCTTCCTTTACCAAACAAAGGGGTCCCCTTACAGGATGTCCGAACAGAAGCTCAAAAGGGCTGTAGCCAACCCCCTTCTGCGGGACCTCTCTGTAGGCGAACAAGAGGCAGGGTATCAGGACATCCCATCTCCGCCGAAGCTTTTCAGGTAGTCCGTGAATCATCCCTTTTAGGGTCCTGTTGAATCTCTCAACAAGCCCATTGCATTGTGGGTGATAGGGTGTGGTGAACTTGTAGTTGACACCACATTCCTTCCACATAGCAGTCAGATATCCCGACATGAAGTTTGCACCTCTGTCTGAGACGACCTCCTTAGGGAAGCCCACTCTGGAGAACACTCCAAGTAGGGCCCGTGCCACCACAGGTGCTGTAGTGGTCCTAAGGGGAATAGCTTCAGGATACCTGGTGGCGTGGTCCACCACCACCAGTATAAACTTGTGCCCTGATGCTGTCTGGGGTTCCATTGGTCCGACAATGTCGATCCCCACTCGTTCAAAGGGTACCCCCACCACTGGTAGTGGTATGAGGGGGGCCTTTGTCGTGCCACCTGACTTACCACTGGCTTGGCAAGTGACACAGGAGCGGCAAAACTCCTTCGTATCTTCGGACATGTGGGGCCAGTGAAAGTGTGGAACAATTCTG
Source organism: Triturus cristatus (assembly GCF_964204655.1). Taxonomy (NCBI): domain Eukaryota; kingdom Metazoa; phylum Chordata; class Amphibia; order Caudata; family Salamandridae; genus Triturus; species Triturus cristatus. The sequence continues at coordinate 1,861,300,833 of NC_140590.1, read as the reverse complement.
TCCCAAGTCTTATTCTGGCCTAAGTGACCTGCAAGGGGAATCTCGTGGGCCAAGGTGAGAAGGAAACCTCTCAGAGACAAGGGGATGACCAGCCTCCTGGTCGCACCAGGTTTGGGGTCTCTTGCCTCGGAGTACAGGAGTCCATCGTCCCAGTACACTTTGTGGGTACCTGTTGTAGGAGAGTAGGGTCTGCTTTCTATGTTCACCCCCACTTTTTGCTTTTGCTTTACTGGTTTTCGACTTAGATGTGGCTGTGGGCCTGCTAATCAGACCCACAGCCCTGCTGTTCTCTCTCTAAATTACTACTATGTACTTTAGGTGCATAACCCATTTGGGTAGGATCACCTTATTGGCCCCTGTACAGTGTACCCTAGGTACCCAGGGCATAGGTGTACCCTAGGCCTACCAGGGGCTGCAGCATGTATTGTGCCACCCCTGGCCTGGCCTTCCATTTTGACACAACTGGCTGATCACTCAGCTGGGGCAAGGTCGTGTAATCACCCCTTGCTTAGGTGTAGTATTCCTATACCTAACTAACATATAGACACATGTGTACCTATCAGTCACTCCTATGGCAGGCCTTGACAATCCTGGAGGCAGAGTGCTTGGTAACATGTGAGATGGTGCTCTAGCATGAGCTGAGCCTGTCTGCAGCTTTCGGAACCATGTCCTTATAGCTGTTCTATGATATAGCCTACCATATACTCTTAAAGTGCCTTATAATCTTAGACGGTTATGGTAACTATGGTTTGGCTTTATCAAAACATGTCGTGTAAGGTGTCTAACACTCGGGAATAATACCCCCATGCCATTTCTGGACATGAGAATATTATTCCCCCCTTCTAGAGGGAAAGACATGTTAAAATCATACTTCAACTGTTAGCCTCTGACCAAAGCCTCAGCATCACAAAATGGATGCTGCTGCCACGACACAAGTCTGACCTCCTGCAGCTGGGAGTGATCCCAGCCAGGGAGGCCTGGACAATAGGTTTCCTGCTTGGGGAGGTGCTAGCACCTCCCCAGACAGCCTTTAGTGTATTGGGGCAGGGTGGGCTGAAAGGAATGAGACATGCCTGGGGCACACAAGGTGTTCCTTGCATAGTCCAGTTCAAACCGGCGCTGGGGCACTCCAGCCCCAGCTCTGGCGCGAAACTGGACAAAGGGAAGTGGGTGTAACCACCCCCTCCCAGGTCCCACCCATAAGGCGTGACCTAGCAGGTATCCCCGCCCCCCAGATTAGTATAAGAGTGGGAGTTGGGCCTCAAGACTTTAGATTATCCTGAACCTGCAAAACTGAACAGAAACTCTGGACCTTCGACATTCGACGAAAGAAGAAGACTGAAGAATCTCCCTTGTAGCCAAGGAGTGGCTACCCTGTGCAAACAGGCACCATCAAGTGACTACCCTTTGCTTTGTGAAACGTTCGACGAGGAACCGACTGCAGAGCCCGACCAGAGCCTTGATTTCCAGACTTCTCCGACCCTCATCCACATCTGCAGCAGAGCTGAGATCCGTGGAGGCGACGAGCGACGTGGGACCGGCGACCTGGGAAAAGTGGCTAGTAACTTACAGCGCAGCTTCTGAGGTACCCTCGAAGTTGTGCACCGGGGATTGAGAAGCTCCAACCCCAAGCACCATCTGCACCGAAGACCAGCCCCCCACACTCCACGAGTCCTGCGTGGGGCCCTTCAGCATTTTCCTGCTTGCCGCGTCTGTCCGGTTGCTTGCCCGCTGGCTAGTGGCCTCTGTGACGACGCTCCCTGAAATCTTCTGCGCTGGTTTGGCTCCTCCATTCTGGCTCCCGCTTCTCTGCAAAGAAGAAGCACCCCAGACCTTCCTGGTCTGCACCAGAAGCAAGTCCCTTGTTCTTCGTGGGTTCCGCTTGCCAAGGCTTGGTGAGTCCTAGTCCAACTTCGACGCCGCCGACAGCAAGAGCCTTCGTGGGACAGCTCGCCTCCTGGTCCTGGTCGTCCTCGACGCTTCCTGGTCCTCCTGGCTGCAGCGACAAGCTTCACCTTCACCTGCAACTCTTCACGACATCGCCTGGTTCCTTCCTGGTTCCACGTGGTCACTGGCTAGTGACCTTGACTCTGTCCCCTCTGCTTGCAGGTTTCTTCTCTTCTTGATCCCAGGCTTGGGATCCACCGGACACTCTCTCCTGACTGCCTGTCAGCATCTTTCTTCAGGCATCCATAGGAGTCGACGACGAAAACGACGCATCTTCACCCCTATGCACCCGCAGCCTGTTGGCTAGGTAACTTGGGTACTCCGGTGCTCATCAGGATAGTGACTATCCTAGTGTCTAGTTTTCAAGTCTCAACTTCCTAGCTACTCCGGAAGTGTCCTAAATCTATCTATTTCTAAACTGTAACATTGCTATTGACTTTTACGCATTACGCGTGAGTTTTTCCACTCTGCACACGAATCCCGTGGGCCTCCCACTTCCTAACTAACGCTAGTGTAGTGTAGCCCCAGCGATTCCCTAGGCCTAGGCCTATTCTATTTCCGTGACAGTGGTTCTTATACCACTTACTTAGTATATGGTTTGCGTGGCCCCTAGGGCCTAACTGTATTACTTACCTGTGTGACTTACTGTATGCATTAATAAGACTGTGTTGTACTTACCTCTAGAGGGTTTGCTTAGAATAAATACACTTTATTTTATATATATATCTGTTGTGGTGTCCTTTCATTTGGTATTCAAGGGATTATATATGGTATCACAGCTGGCTTCACATGCCATTCAGAGTTTAGCCTAAGACTGCTCTTATCCATGCTACCACTAGGATAGCTGGTCTATAAGGTTGACTTTACAACCAATCACCATAAGGGTATTTGGACTGATATAAGGTGTACACTATAACTAGTGACATCATACATCAGGCCAACTTCTCACATTGGTGAGCAGCGGTTGGGATCTGAGCTTGCTGTTGTAATACCATTGTAATCTTGAGATACTAAATTGAAAGATCACACAGATATTGTCTAGGTACATATAACATAGATTATTATACTTAAGTCCTACTGGACTTTGTAGTTGTAGGTTGAAGGGAATAACACACCCTGACTACAACTACTAGAAAGGTTTAGTAGATACAACTAGTGTAGGTAGGTGCACACACCACACCCTCACTAGATCATGCCTCTGGGAGGAGATCAAGTAGATGCTCTCTCAGGAGGGGCAGGTCTGCAGAAGACCCCCTCTAGGTATGATACCTTAACATTCCAGGAGATGAGACAATTGTGTACCTCCAGAGGAATAAAACAGGGTGCAAACCCTACCCTCCTTCAGTTAAGACAACTCCTAGAGAAGTATGATGCTCAGAGGGCATCACAGGAAGGTGCCCTAGGCACAGAGGAGGGTCTACCCACCACAGAGGAGTCAGATGGGGCTTCAGATGGGGAGGTAGACAGCCAGAGCCAAGTAAGGAGACTTAGCCAGGCTAACTTAAGTTTACATGGGAGTTTGCATGGGGTCCCCCCATACAGACCCACAAGTAGACATTCACAGAGAAACAGGAAGGACAGATCCCCTTCAGGGGAATCCATCCACTCCCATGTCTCTAACATCTCTAATGCTTCCTCTCACAGGGGAATGACTTCACCTGAGAGAAAGGAGCATGCAGCCAGAATGAGGGAGGCTAATCTGAGGATTCAGAGGGAAGAACTTGCCCTTGCCAAAGAAAAGCTTGCTCTGGCTAGAGAACAAAAGTTAAGTGGGTTAGAACCCACTGGTGGCAGCAACATTCCTAGAGATAGAGACAGGCACTATGATAATAGAAACCTGAGCAAGATTGTCCCTCCCTACAAGTGTGGGGATGACATCCACAAATGGATAACTGCTTTGGAGAGAGCTTGCAAAGTACAGCAGGTACCCCAAAGTCAGTGGGCAGCTATCTTGTGGCTCTCCTTCTCTGAGAAAGGAAGAGACAAGCTCCTCACAGTTAGTGATGAGGATGCAGATAATTACACTGTCCTGAAGAGTGCTCTGATTGATGGGTTTGGCCTAACCACTGAACAATACAGGTTGTTGTTCAGGGATACCCAGAAGACACAGACTCAGGACTGGACTGACTTTGTAGATTGTGCCACTAAGGCTCTGGAAGGCTGGCTATTGGGAAGTAAGGTTAAGGACTATACAGGATTGTATAATTTGATCATGAGAGAACAAATACTTAACAACTGTCAAAACCAGCTATTGCATCAACACCTGATTGATTCTGATCTGACTTCTCCCCAAGAATTGGGAAAGAAGGCAGATAGATGGGTCAGGACTAGAGTTAAGCAGAAAAACCAGAACCAGGGCGGTGATCAGAAAAAGGCAGACCAGAAGGGTAATGAGCAGAAACAAAAAGACCAGAAGTCTTCACCAGGCCCCCAAAAGGCTCAGGGGGAGGGTGGTTCCAAAAAGGATAAGAAGAAAGAAGGCCAAAAGAAACCATGGTGCAACTATTGTAAGTCTACCTCACATTGGTTTAGTGAGTGCACCAAAAAGGATAAGCCCCCAGCCACCATTGCCCCTAAGGCAACTGTACCCCCTAGTTCAGCTGTAAGTGGTGGTTCCCAGCAAAAGGGTGTAGTAGGGTTAACCCTGGGAACTGAGGAGGATTCTGGCCTAGTCAGAGTACCTACTCAGGCTGTCCTGATCTGTGATGGGGACTTAGCTTTGTCCTCTACTGTAGGCCCCAGTAACCTGGGCAAGTACAGACAGACACCTTTTATCAACCAAAGAATGGCTCAGGCCTACAGGGACACGGGGGCTAGTGTCACAATGGTGACACCTGCTTTTGTGGACCCTGGACAGATCATACTAGGTGAGAATTACCTAGTGACCAACGCTAGCAATGCCACTACCTCCCATAGTGTGGCTATTGTTAACTTCTCCTGGGGAGGGGTAACTGGCCTCAAGAAAGTTGTTGTTAGTTCAGACCTTCCTGTAGAGTGTTTACTGGGCAATGATCTTGAAACTTCAGTTTGGTCTGAAGTGGAGTATAGGACCCATGCAGAAATGCTGGGGATAGATGCACATGTCCTTGCTGTGACCAGGTCACAGGCCAAAAAGTGCAACACTGAACAAGTGCTGGATCCTGAAACTATGGACCAGTCACAATCCAAGAGAAAGAGCAGTAGGGTTAAGGCTGTGCCTTCCCCCCTGCCTCAGGTGGTGGATCAGCCCTCCCAGGAGGATGATTCTGAGAGCCCTGAAGGAACTGTCCTAGAAGAACTTGAACCTGATCAGGTTGAGTTTCTTGGGACAGGGGGACCTTCCAGGGCAGATCTGAGGCAGGCTCAATTAGACTGCCCCTCTCTTGAACCCCTCAGACAGCTGGCTGCTGCTGAGGCTGCAGGGAATGCTCAAGGTACCCATAGAGTGTATTGGGATGAAGGGCTACTGTACTCAGAGGCTAGAGACCCCAAGCCTGGTGCATCCAGGAGGTTGGTCATACCACTGAAGTTCAGAGGCTTCCTTCTAACCTTGGCCCATGATATTCCCCTTGCAGGACATTTAGGCCAGAACAAGACTTGGGACAGGCTTGTCCCTCACTTTCACTGGCCCCATATGTCAGAAGATACTAAGGAGTTTTGTCGCTCCTGTGTCACCTGCCAAGCCAGTGGCAAATCAGGTGGCACCACAAAGGCCCCCCTCATACCACTACCTGTGGTGGGGGTCCCCTTTGAAAGAGTGGGCATAGATATTGTAGGACCAATGGACCCACAAACAGCATCTGGGCACAGATTCATACTGGTGATAGTGGACCATGCCACCAGGTACCCAGAAGCAATTCCCCTGAGGACCACAACAGCTCCTGTTGTGGCAAGGGCCCTGCTTGGAGTATTCTCCAGAGTGGGCTTTCCAAAGGAGGTCATTTCTGACAGAGGTGCCAACTTTATGTCAGGATACTTGACTGCAATGTGGAAGGAGTGTGGTGTTAACTATAAGTTCACCACACCCTATCACCCACAGTGCAATGGGCTTGTTGAGAGATTCAACAAGACCCTAAAGGGAATGATAAAAGGATTACCAGACAAGCTTAGGCGAAGATGGGACATCCTTTTACCCTGCCTTCTGTTTGCTTACAGAGAGGTCCCACAAAAGGGGGTTGGCTACAGCCCTTTTGAGCTTTTGTTTGGGCATCCTGTAAGAGGACCCCTGTGTTTGGTGAAGGAAGGATGGGAGAGACCTCTCAGACAACCCAAACTAGACATAGTGGATTATGTACTTGGTCTCCGCTCCAGGATGGCAGAGTATATGAAGAAGGCTTCTAAAAACCTTGAGGCAAGCCAAGAACTCCAAAAAGCTTGGCATGACCAAAAGGCTGTACTGACTGTTTACCAGCCAGGGCAGAAAGTGTGGGTGTTGGAGCCAGTGGCCCCAGCAGCACTCCAAGACAAATGGTCTGGACCCCACACTATTGTTGAGAAAAAGGGAGAAGTCACCTACTTGGTGGACCTTGGGACTCCCAGAAGCCCCCACAGGGTGCTTCATGTCAACAGATTGAAGGCATATGTTGACAGGGCAGACATGGGGCTACTCATGGCTACAGATGAGGGGCAGGAGGAAGAGAGTGACCCTCTCCCAGACCTGTTGACTCAGAACCCTGATGATGGCTCAGTTGATGGTGTGGTCTTTTCTGACAGCCTCACTGTCCATCAGCAACAGGACTGCAGACAAGTTCTGCAGGCCTACAGACATATGTTCTCTCTGACCCCAAGTCAGACAAACTGGTGCACCCATGAGGTGGACACTGGTGACAGTCTGCCTGTGAAGAGTAAAATCTACAGGCAACCTGACCATGTCAGGGACTGCATAAAAGTTGAGGTACAAAAGATGTTGGAGCTGGGAGTCAGTGAACCTTCAGAGAGCCCTTGGGCTAGTCCTGTAGTCCTTGTGCCAAAACCTCACACCCAAGATGGTAAGAGAGAGATGAGGTTTTGCGTGGATTACAGAGGTCTCAATGCTGTCACTAGGACAGATGCCCACCCAATACCTAGGGCAGATGAGCTCATTGACAGACTGGCAGCTGCTAAGTTTTTGAGCACATTTGACCTAACAGCAGGCTACTGGCAAATCAGACTAGCTGAGAGTGCAAAGGCCAAAACTGCTTTCTCGACCCCAGGAGGACATTATCAATTTGTGGTAATGCCCTTTGGTTTGAAGAATGCACCTGCCACTTTCCAAAGGCTGGTGAATCAAGTCCGTACTGGGTTGGATGATTATTGTGCAGCTTATCTTGATGATATTGCTGTCTTTAGCTCCACCTGGGAGGATCACCTGGTCCACCTGAGGAATGTTTTAGAGGCCCTGCAAAAGGCAGGCCTCACTATCAAGGCCACTAAGTGCCAGATAGGGCAGAGCAAGGTTGTATACCTGGGCCACCTAGTTGGTGGGGGTCAGGTTCAACCACTGGAGAGCAAGATCCAGACCATAAAGGACTGGGCTCCTCCAACTACCCAGACTCAGGTCAGAGCTTTCTTGGGCCTGTCTGGGTACTACAGAAAGTTTGTTAAGAACTATGGGTCCATAGTGACACCACTTAATGACTTGACCTCCAAGAAGCTGCCAAAGAAAGTTCAGTGGACAGCAAGCTGTCAAAAAGCATTTGATGACCTGAAGCAGGCCATGTGCAGTGCACCTATTCTGAAAAGTCCAGACTACTCCAAAGAGTTCATTGTCCAGACAGATGCTTCTGAGTTAGGTGTGGGAGCTGTTCTTTCACAACTGAATGTAGATGGTCAAGACCAGCCCATTGCTTTTATAAGTAGAAGGCTGACCCCTAGAGAGAAACGTTGGTCAGCTATTGAGAGGGAGGCCTTTGCTGTGGTTTGGGCCCTGAAGAAGCTGAGGCCATACTTGTTTGGCACTCACTTCAAGATTCAGACAGACCATAAGCCCCTCTTGTGGCTAAATCAGATGAAGGGTGAAAATCCCAAACTTCTTAGGTGGTCCATTTCCCTACAGGGGATGGACTTCACAGTGGAACATAGACCTGGGACTGACCATGCCAATGCAGATGGACTCTCCAGATATTTCCACTTAGAACATGAAGACTCAACTGGTCAAGGTTAGTTTAATGTCCCTAAGTTTGGGGGGGGGTTGTGTAGGAGAGTAGGGTCTGCTTTCTATGTTCACCCCCACTTTTTGCTTTTGCTTTACTGGTTTTCGACTTAGATGTGGCTGTGGGCCTGCTAATCAGACCCACAGCCCTGCTGTTCTCTCTCTAAATTACTACTATGTACTTTAGGTGCATAACCCATTTGGATAGGATCACCTTATTGGCCCCTGTACAGTGTACCCTAGGTACCCAGGGCATAGGTGTACCCTAGGCCTACCAGGGGCTGCAGCATGTATTGTGCCACCCCTGGCCTGGCCTTCCATTTTGACACAACTGGCTGATCACTCAGCTGGGGCAAGGTCGTGTAATCACCCCTTGCTTAGGTGTAGTATTCCTATACCTAACTAACATATAGACACATGTGTACCTATCAGTCACTCCTATGGCAGGCCTTGACAATCCTGGAGGCAGAGTGCTTGGTAACATGTGAGATGGTGCTCTAGCATGAGCTGAGCCTGTCTGCAGCTTTCGGAACCATGTCCTTATAGCTGTTCTATGATATAGCCTACCATATACTCTTAAAGTGCCTTATAATCTTAGACGGTTATGGTAACTATGGTTTGGCTTTATCAAAACATGTCGTGTAAGGTGTCTAACACTCGGGAATAATACCCCCATGCCATTTCTGGACATGAGAATATTATTCCCCCCTTCTAGAGGGAAAGACATGTTAAAATCATACTTCAACTGTTAGCCTCTGACCAAAGCCTCAGCATCACAAAATGGATGCTGCTGCCACGACACAAGTCTGACCTCCTGCAGCTGGGAGTGATCCCAGCCAGGGAGGCCTGGACAATAGGTTTCCTGCTTGGGGAGGTGCTAGCACCTCCCCAGACAGCCTTTAGTGTATTGGGGCAGGGTGGGCTGAAAGGAATGAGACATGCCTGGGGCACACAAGGTGTTCCTTGCATAGTCCAGTTCAAACCGGCGCTGGGGCACTCCAGCCCCAGCTCTGGCGCGAAACTGGACAAAGGGAAGTGGGTGTAACCACCCCCTCCCAGGTCCCACCCATAAGGCGTGACCTAGCAGGTATCCCAGCCCCCCAGATTAGTATAAGAGTGGGAGTTGGGCCTCAAGACTTTAGATTATCCTGAACCTGCAAAACTGAACAGAAACTCTGGACCTTCGACATTCGACGAAAGAAGAAGACTGAAGAATCTCCCTTGTAGCCAAGGAGTGGCTACCCTGTGCAAACAGGCACCATCAAGTGACTACCCTTTGCTTTGTGAAACGTTCGACGAGGAACCGACTGCAGAGCCCGACCAGAGCCTTGATTTCCAGACTTCTCCGACCCTCATCCACATCTGCAGCAGAGCTGAGATCCGTGGAGGCGACGAGCGACGTGGGACCGGCGACCTGGGAAAAGTGGCTAGTAACTTACAGCGCAGCTTCTGAGGTACCCTCGAAGTTGTGCACCGGGGATTGAGAAGCCCCAACCCCAAGCACCATCTGCACCGAAGACCAGCCCCCCACACTCCACGAGTCCTGCGTGGGGCCCTTCAGCATTTTCCTGCTTGCCGCGTCTGTCCGGTTGCTTGCCCGCTGGCTAGTGGCCTCTGTGACGACGCTCCCTGAAATCTTCTGCGCTGGTTTGGCTCCTCCAGACTGGCTCCCGCTTCTCTGCAAAGAAGAAGCACCCCAGACCTTCCTGGTCTGCACCAGAAGCAAGTCCCTTGTTCTTCGTGGGTTCCGCTTGCCAAGGCTTGGTGAGTCCTAGTCCAACTTCGACGCCGCCGACAGCAAGAGCCTTCGTGGGACAGCTCGCCTCCTGGTCCTGGTCGTCCTCGACGCTTCCTGGTCCTCCTGGCTGCAGCGACAAGCTTCACCTTCACCTGCAACTCTTCACGACATCGCCTGGTTCCTTCCTGGTTCCACGTGGTCACTGGCTAGTGACCTTGACTCTGTCCCCTCTGCTTGCAGGTTTCTTCTCTTCTTGATCCCAGGCTTGGGATCCACCGGACACTCTCTCCTGACTGCCTGTCAGCATCTTTCTTCAGGCATCCATAGGAGTCGACGACGAAAACGACGCATCTTCACCCCTATGCACCCGCAGCCTGTGGGCTAGGTAACTTGGGTACTCCGGTGCTCATCAGGATAGTGACTATCCTAGTGTCTAGTTTTCAAGTCTCAACTTCCTAGCTACTCCGGAAGTGTCCTAAATCTATCTATTTCTAAACTGTAACATTGCTATTGACTTTTACGCATTACGCGTGAGTGTTTCCACTCTGCACACGAATCCCGTGGGCCTCCCACTTCCTAACTAACGCTAGTGTAGTGTAGCCCCAGCGATTCCCTAGGCCTAGGCCTATTCTATTTCCGTGACAGTGGTTCTTATACCACTTACTTAGTATATGGTTTGCGTGGCCCCTAGGGCCTAACTGTATTACTTACCTGTGTGACTTACTGTATGCATTAATAAGACTGTGTTGTACTTACCTCTAAACTCATAAAGAGTGCTGAGGGTTTGCTTAGAATAAATACACTTTATTTTATATATATATCTGTTGTGGTGTCCTTTCATTTGGTATTCAAGGGATTATATATGGTATCACAGCTGGCTTCACATGCCATTCAGAGTTTAGCCTAAGACTGCTCTTGTCCATGCTACCACTAGGATAGCTGGTCTATAAGGTTGACTTTACAACCAATCACCATAAGGGTATTTGGACTGATATAAGGTGTACACTATAACTAGTGACATCATACATCAGGCCAACTTCTCACACCTGTGGCGTTCCCTGCAGCCTCAGCAGCGGCCTGCTGTCTGAGGGGTTCAAGTGAGGGGCAGTCTAACTGTGCCTTCCCCAGGTCTTCCCTGGAGGGTCCCCCTGAGCCCAGAAACTCAACCTGACCAGGTTCAAGCTCTTGCGGCTCAGTTTCCCTCAGTTCTTTAAGGTCAGCCTCCTCGGAGACTTGATCCACGACCTGGGGCAAGGGGGAAGGCGAAGCCTTACCCTTACTGCTCCTTTTCTTGGAAGGTGTCTGGTCCGTTCTTCCAGGATCCAGCACCTGTTCAGTGGGGCATCTTTTGGCCTGTGACCTGGTCACAGCAAGGACATGTGCTGGCAAGCCTAACATCTCCATGTGAGTCCTCTGCTCCACTTCTGACCATTGTGACGTTTCCAAATCATTGCCCAACAGACATTCTACGGGGAGGTCTGAACTAACCACAACCTTTTTCGGGCCACTTACCCCTCCCCAGGAGAAATCAACAACTGCCATACTGTGATTGGTAGTGACGTTGCTGGCATTGGTCACTAGGTAACTGGTACCTAGCATGATCTGTCCAGGGTCCACAAAGTTAGGCGTCACCATGGTGACACTGGCACACGTGTCCCTGTAGGCCTGAGCCACTCTTCCATTTATCAAAGGTGTCTGTCTGTATTTGCCCAAAGTATTGGGACTGGCCTCAGGGGACATATCCATATCCCCTGTACAGACAAGGACGGCCTGAGTGAGCGTGCCGATTAAGTCGTCACTCCCCTCGGTTCCCAAGGTTAACCCAACTAATGCCTTGGGAGGCGCACTACCACTGCTGACTGTACTAGGGGGCGCAGGTGCCTTAGGGGCTGCAGTGGTAGGAGTTTGCCCTCCTTTCTTGGTGCACTCACTAAACTAGTGAGTCTTACTTTTACAGTATTGGCACCACCTTTTTGACTGGCCTTCTTGAGTCTTCTTCTTCTGTGAAGCCTGACCCCCACCCTCTTTGGTTTGTTGGGGACCTGTCGAAGACTTCTGGTCATTTTGTTCGTTCTTGTTACCCTTTTGGTCTGCTTTCTTCTGACCACCCTGGTTCTGATTCTGGTTCTGCTTGACCCTTGTTCTGACCCATCTGTCCGCCTTCTTTCCCAATTCTTGGGGAGAGGTCAGATCCGAGTCGACAAGGTGCTGATGCAACAATTGGTTCTGACAGTTGTTTAAAATCTGTTCTCGCATGATAAGATTGTACAATCCTGTGTAATCAGTAACCTTGCTACCCAGCAACCAGCCTTCCAAAGCCTTAGTGGCACAATCGACAAAGTCAGCCCAATCCTGAGACTGAATTTTCTGGGTGTCCCGGAACAGCACCCGGTACTGTTCCGTGGTTAAGCCGAACCCATCAATCAGTGTGTTCTTCAGGACTTGGTAGTTGTTAGCATCCTCAGCTCTTGTAGTGAGGAGCTTGTCCCTTCCTTTACCTTCAAAGGAAAGCCACAGTATAGCTGCCCACTGACTTGGGGGGACGCACTGGACAGTGCAGGCCCTCTCCAAGGCAGTTATCCACTTGTGGATGTCGTCCCCTTGTTTAAAGGGGGGCACTATTTTACTCAGGTGTCTAGTGTCTATACCCCTGTCTTTCTCTCTATTGAGAATGCTGCCACCAGTGGGATCTAACCCACTTAATTTCTGCTCTCGGGCCAAGGCAAGTCTTTCTTTGGCGAGGGCAAGTTCTTCCCGCTCGATCCTCAGATTGACCTCCCGCATCTTCGCTTCATGCTCCCTCCTCTGAGGGGAAGTCATTCCTCTCTGAGAAGATGCCTGAGAGACATGTGTATGAACCGATCTGCCAGAGCCTCTGGAGAGAGACCTAGCTCGTCCGTTCCCAAGGTTAAGCCTGCTTGAGCGTGGGCCCGGGGCTCCCCCAGTTCCATTCTCATGCCTGCTTAAGTTGGTCCTTGTAAGCCTGCCGACTACCACTGGACCTTTGTCTGCCTCGTCTCCCGATAACTCGTCCTCGTCCTCCTCCTCTGTGTGGAGGTCGAGGTCTGGGTCACCGAGGGTTCCCTCTAAGGGAGGCATGTTCCCATCTGCACTGGGGGGACCTGGGTTAGAGGACCTCCTAGCATCGTACGCCTCTAAGAGACCTATCAGAATTGCGATGGTAGGGTTAGAACCCTGGTTTAGCTTCCTGGAGGCACACAGTTGTCGCATCTCCTTGAAGCTAAGAGCTGCATATCGTGACACGACATGTGGAGGGTCACTGACCACTAAGGGAGTCTGCGAAGACTCTCCGTGGACTGACATGCTTTTCTAGTGAGGTGTAAGTGATGCACCTACCTACACTATGTGTTTACCTACTGATCCCTTGCTAAGAGTTGTAGTCAGGGTGTGCTAAGCCCTGTTACACTACAACAGCCGGTTCAGTAGAACTCGGAGTATTCTAAGTTAAGTTATATGTACCTGGGTACTTATGTGATCTTTCACTGCGATATTCTTAGGATACGTGTGTGGTAAAACAACAGCAAGCTCAAATCCCAACCGCTGCTCACCAATGTGAGAAGTTGGCCTGATATGTAGTGCTCACTATTCTAGTGATCACTGTGTATCATTCCAAACGACCCTTATTGATGATTGGTTGTAAGTCAACCTTTTAGACCAGCTATCCTAGTAGCGTGGATACGAGCAGTCTTAGGCTAAACTCTAGAGGGCGTGTTAAGCCAGCTGTTTACCATCACATATACCCCTTGAACACCAAGTGAAAGGACACCACACAAGTTGTTATGAAAATAAAAGGATATTTATTTATAACAAGACTACCCTGGCTCTTTATGAGTCAGGGAGCTAAGCACACTACAAAACTCTTAGGAAAATACTACAGTTGCACAATTTACACAAATGCCCGAGGGGCACGAGAAACCATCTACACTAACAGTGAAATGCGAATGGTTAGAGTCTGGAGGTACTGATTCCGGAGTGATCCGATCAGTGGGACTAAACGAAAAAGGAACTGGACACTTGCAGAGCGAACCTGCGATGGAGCACCGAGATGCTCGAGTTACCTAGCCCGGAGGCTGCGGCTGCGTGAAGTTCGGCAAGATGTCGGGAGTCCTCGTGTAGTCTCAGGAGCCTGAAAGAAGAAGTTGCTGGCAGGCGACCAGTGACGATGTTCAGAGCGATCCAAGCCTGGATCGGTGATGAAGGAAACCTGAAAGCAGAGGGGACTCAGTTCTCAACCGCTAGCCAGCGATCGTGTGGGTACCAGGAGGGTACCGGCTGAAGTCACCTCGACCAGGTGAGTGGGTGACGTCGGACTCGGCTGTTCCTCGGACCAGGAGGCGCGGCGGCGACCAGGATGGAGGGCGAGCTGTCCCACGAAGGTGTCTGCTGTCGATGGTGCTGGGCCCAGGAGGGGGCAGCGGATCTTGGCAGTGGCAACCCAAGCGGGGGAGTCAAGATGGCATCGGGAGTGGACCAGGAGGGTCCGTGGTACTCCTCTGTTGAAGGGGAGCAAGAGCCAGTCTGGAGCAACCAGACTAGTGATGAAACAAAACGTGGTGCGTCGTGAAGAGGGCCACAAGCCGGTCGGCAAGTGGTCGGACAACGCGGTGAACAGCAAGGAGCGGAAGGGCCCCCACGCAGATCTCGTGGATGCTGGGGAGACAGACTTCGATGCTGGAGCTGCTCAGGGTTTAGGGCTTCTCAAACCCTAGGGGCACTCACTCGAGGGTCCCTCGGTGGGCGTGCTAGATAAGCGTCGTGCAGGTTCTGAAGATAGCCGGTCCCGCAGGTCTCGTCACACCTACGACTCTCAGCTGGGCTGATGAGGTAGGTAAAAGGTCAGAGATGGCAGGGAACTCGGGTCTCGTCGAGCTGGGCAGTCTTGATCCGTAGGAGAGACTTAAAGCAAACCGCAAGCGCTTAGGTGGTGCCTGCTGGTGCAGGGTGGCTACTCCTTAGCCACAAGGGAGAGTCTTCAGAAATAGTCAAGAGTTCCTTTCGTGGAAAGTGGTTCGTGATTCGGAGTTATCCGATTATCTGATTATCCAATTTGGGAAGGGGACTCGCTCCTACCTTTATTCTAAGAAAAGGGGCTGGCCCGTGACTAGGTTCTACCTATGGGTGGAGCCAGGAGGGGGGTGGTTACACCCCTAACCTTTGTCCGGCTTCGCGCCAGCTCAGGGGCTGGTGTGCCCCCGAAACTGGTTTGAGCCGGGCTATGCACAGTGAGCACCGGGGTGCCACTTGCAATCACCTTCCTTTCAGCCCTGCCTACCTGGGATACACAAACCCTGTCTGGGACGGTGCTAACACCGCCCTCGACAGGAAACCCTTTGTCCAAGCTCCCCTTGCTGGAAGGTCCCCCAGCAGCAGGAGGTCAGACTTGTGTCTGGTGGCAGCATCCATTTTGTGATGCTGAGGCTTGAGTCAACTTTAACCGGGGTTCAAGGTTACTTCCATGTCGTGTCCCTCTAAAAGGGGGGAATGCTAACCCCGTCACCAGGACTGGCGAGGGGTTTGTATTCCCATTCGTATGACACCTTACTCGACATGTGTAGGTGATGTGAGGCCAAAGTTAGCAAATAACCGCCAGGATTATAATGCATTAAAAGTAGTTGGCCCGCGTCACCATGGAACGGCCATTAGGACTTGGTTCCGCAAGCCGTCGACGGGCTCAGCTCGCGCCAGAGCACCGTCCCACATGATTCCCTGCACTCTGCCTTCAGGATTGATAAGGCCTGCTATAGGAGTGACTGATAGGAATCCATGTGTCCATTTTAGGGTTTAGGTGTAGGAATACTACACCTACACCAACGGGTGATTACACCACGTGGCCCCAGCTGTCGTGCAGCCAGTTGTGTCAGATTTGGGCGGCCATTCCAGGGGTGGCATAATACATGCTTCAGCCCCTGGTAGGCCCTGGGTACACCGATGCCCTGGATACCTGTGGTATGCTGAGACAGGGACTGACAAGGCGGCCCAGTTCCAATTAGTGGATGCACCTAACGTACATGTGTGTTAATTTCGAGAGAGAACAGCTAGGCTGTGGGTCTGATTGGCAGGCCCACAGCCGGGGAAAGTCGTAAACCAATGAAGCAAAAGCAAAAAATCTGGGTGATCATAGGATTGCAGACCCTACTCTCCCACACCCCCCCTGAGGACTGGCTCCACGCCTGCTGTGTGTCTGGGACTCCTCCCGACCCGGCCCTGAAAGGATCAAAAGACGATATGCCAGGAAACGCCGACTAGCGACCCCCAGGTGACAAGACCCCTGCCTGCACAGACTCCGGACATCAAAGGGGAGTCGACCTATAACAAGGGGTGCTCTGGGACTATCTGGCGGATTCGATTCTGGAACGAGGAGAGCCCTGCTGATGTGGTCGCGGCTCCCCTGCACCCTTGGAACACCTGAGCCCTGCTGAGTGACTCGCGGCTCCGTGAAGATCGTAAGACCTCCGAACTTGTGCTTGAGCCCTGCTGAGTGACTCGCGGCTCCTTGAAGATCGTAAGACCTCCGAACTTGTGCTTGAGCCCTGCTGAGTGACTCGCGGCTCCTTGAAGATCGTAAGACCTCCGAACTTGTGCTTGAGCCCTGCTGAGTGACTCGCGGCTCCTTGAAGATCGTAAGACCTCCGAACTTGTTCTTGAGCCCTGCTGAGTGACTCGCGGCTCCTACAGACTCTCTCGGTCCCGCCGGACCCCAACGACTACAGCGTATCCCCCAGCTCGAGGATTGTGAGCTGTGCGCCGGGTACGCCCCTGCCTGGATTCATATCCCCCAAAGACTGTCCCGCTACCTCCTAACCCTATTGAGACTCTTTGAGCCCGTGCTCTACTTGTATATATCTACCTTGCTGATCATTAAGAACCTACAAAGCTGATTAGATAAAGATTTGTTCCTAAGAACATACGGTGTGGTGTCTCTTTGTCGTGTGGTGCCGTGTGTACGATCCTAGATACGAGACTCTTCCCCTGAGGAGTCTCCCGCCAGTGCCCGGCTACGATACCCCGAGGGTGGGTGTCAGGGTGGTCAGGTACCCCTCCGGGCTCCTCTGAGGTCGCCTTCTAACATTGGTGGCAAGCGACGGGATTCGGGCTCATAATCTAGAGATCGTACTGTGAATGGCTGGCGCACTACCGGCAAATACGGCAGAAGAAAACGCCATGAGTCTCACAGAAACCGACGCCAGGACTGTGTTCCAGGCGGAACAAATAGAGGAGTACACACACAGAGAATTGAAGCAATTCTGCAAGGAACTCAAAATCGCTACCACTGGTCTCAACACCAAAGAAGATATGCAGAAGGCACTAAAAGCTTGGGTGGATTCTGGAGCACCCCGCCCAGAAGGAGCGGTGGAACTCCACGACGAAGCTGGACCCTCCCAAGGAGAATGCAGCAGCAACCAGGTGCGAAGCTTCGTACCAAACGGGGGCCTATCCCCGGAGGAACTCGCAGACAGAGAAAGAAGTCGCCATCACGAACTCGAATTAGCCAAACTCAAAATCGAGGGCGAGTTGAAATTAGCCGAGAAAAAGCTAGCAGTGGAACAGATGCGGGTGCAAGGAGAACTAGAAGAGAAGAAACTCCAACGGGAACACGAAGAAAGAAGACTTCAACTGGAGCACGAACGCAGCTTGAAGGAAATGGAGCTAAAAGCAAAAAGCGAAGAAGCGCGGCCCCCGGGGAACCGAGAGGCGGCCTCCCCGGCGGAGCAGAAGGTCCACATCCCCAAGGATGTGGTCAAAGAATATTACAAAAACGATGACATTCAACAGTGGTTCAGGGCCTACGAGGTCGCCATGACCTCCCATCGGGTCCCGCAGAAGGATTGGGGGGCCGGGTTGTGGGGACGATTCCTGAGCGAAGGGAGAGACACCCTGCTCGACCTACCAACCTCCATGCAGACCTCCTACGACCACATGAAAGAGGCCCTCCTCACAAGGTACGGCCTCACCCCGGAGATGTACCGCCAGCGGTTCCGGGACTGCAGGAAGATCCCGGGCACCACCTGGGTGGAGTATGTAAACTTCTTCAGCCGCGCATTCGATGGGTGGATCAAGGGCAGCAAGGTAACCACCCTAGAAGAACTAACCGACCTCATGTTGTGGGAACACCTGGCTGCGAACTGTTTTGTGGAACTGCGCCAGCATCTGCTCGACAGCAAGCTCACGGATCCGAGAAAGCTGGCTGTCGAGGCGGATCGCTGGACCAACACCCGGGTCTCCCGGGGCCCTGTAGGAGAGTACCCCCGAGCCAGTCAGGGACCACCCTGCCAGAGAGGGGGGGGGAACCAGGGAGGGCAGAGAGAGTCCCAGTCCAGTCCCCCGAAGACCCAACCTCCGCCTTTCCCGGCACCCCCACCAGCTGTATCCGGCCCCCCCCTGAGACGGGGGCACCGGGTGACCATCACTTGTTTCCGTTGTAAGAAGCCCGGGCATTACCCCAACGACCCTGAATGCCCCATGGCCCCACACACCACCCAGGTAGCACCCCCCGCTAGACAGATAGCCAATGTAGCACTGGGGGAGGAGGTTGACGAGACCGTAGAGTGGGCCCTAGTATCCTTAGGAGATAGAGAAATGGTCCCTGGAAGCCTCCTGCCCTCCAACACGAAGAAATATGGGCAGCTCGTAACGATCAATGGCCACCAAGTAGAAGCCCTCCGTGACACCGGGGCCAGCATCACCGGTGTCCTCAGTCATTTGGTCAACGAAGACCAGGTCCTCCCCAACGTCTTTTGCCCGGTCATTTTGCTGGGTGTGCGCCACCACCCGATCCATGGCGGCCCGACTCACCCCCCTGGGGGAAGTTGACGACGCCCCGACCACTGAAGATAGGATGGTCCCCGCCGAGGGTCCCCACATCCCCCCACAAGAAGGGTCGGTCGCCAGTGACGAACCCCCACCTTCCGACTCCGCACAGGTCACCGACTTAGGCGATCTGCCCGAATTGGCCCAGTGGCGCCACGAGGGGGGCCCCTCCCGAGAGGAGGTCTGCCGAGAGCAGGCTACCTGCCCTTCCCTGGTCGGGCCCCGGCAACAGGCAGAGGCCCAGGCCGCGGGGGACCAAACTGGAACGCACCGGGTGTATTGGGAGAATGACCTTTTGTACAGCGAGCAGAAGTCGGTGGAGCTGGGATCCGCCCGGGTGCTGGTGGTACCCCTACGCTTCCGAGACCTCCTCCTGGGCTTGGCACACGATGTTCCCCTCGCAGGCCACTTGGGCCAGGACAAAACCTACAGTCGTCTCGTGACTCACTTCTACTGGCCCAGAATGAAAGCAGATGTAGAAGCCCACTGCAAGTCCTGTCCCACGTGCCAGGCCAGTGGGAAGAGCGGAGGAAAGCGCAAGGCTCCCCTCCAACCCTTCCCTGTCGTCAGTACCCCTTTTGAGCGGGTCGGGATCGACATCATGGGGACTCTGGACCCCCCAACCTCCCAAGGGCACCGCTTTATCCTCATCCTGGTGGATCATGCCACCCGATACCCTGAAGCCATACCCCTGCGCACCGTCACAGCCCCCGTGGTGGGCTGGGCGTTGATGGGAATCTTCTCCCGTATGGGTTTTCCCCGAGAGGTCGTCAGCGATCGCGGTACGAACTTCATCTCCAGATACATGATGTCCTTGTGGCAACAATGCGGAGTGTCCTATAAATTCACCACCCCGTACCACCCCCAAGGAAACGGCCTGGTGGAGCGGTTTACCCGGACTCTGAAGGGGATGATCGCGGGCCTGGAATAGCCCCTCCGGCGTAAGTGGGACGTCCTGCTCCCCTGCCTCCTGTTCGCCTACCGAGAAGTTCCCCAGAAATCCTTGGGGTTCAGCCCCTTTGAGTTACTCTACGGGCACCCCGTCCGGGGGCCCCTCAGCCTGGTCAAGGAAGGGTGGGAGGCGGCGCCCCGAGGCCACCCCCGAGATATGTTCCGATACGTCCTGACTCTCCGAAACCAGACTAGGAAGTTCCGAGAGATGGCCGAGGCCAACCTGGAGGCGGGCCAGGAAGAGATGAAGCGCTGGTACGACCAGAATGCCACTCTGGTCGAGTTTCAGCCGGGCCAGCAGGTATGGGTCATGGCCCCCGTGAAACCCTGCGCCCTCCAGGATAAATGGACCGGGCCCTTCAAAGTGGTTGAGCGGAAGACCCAGGTCACGTACTTGGTGGACGTCCAGTCCCCACGGGACCCCCTCCGAGTCCTCCATGTGAACCGCCTCAAGCCCCACTTTGTGCGGACGGAGCTGAGCCTCCTGCTGGCCACTGATGACGGGTCCAAGGAGGAGTCGGATCCCCTCCCTGATCTCCTGTGCACCAAAGAGAAGGACGGCTCCGTAGAGGGAGTGAACCTCTCCCCATCCCTCACTTCCCAGCAACGTGAGGATTGCCGCCAGCTCCTAGGGCAGTTTTCCGACCTCTTCTCCCTGGTCCCCAAAGTCACCGACTGGTGTGTCCATGACGTGGACACCGGAGACAGCCCGCCGGTGAAACACCGAGCCTACCGAGTCCCTGATCGGGTCCGGTCCTGCATTCAAGCCGAGGTCTCGAAGATGTTGACCTTAGGAGTGATCGAACCCTCAGACAGTCCCTGGGCCAGCCCGGGGTTCTGGTCCCGAAAGCAGCTGCCCCCGGTGTCGCACCAGAACTCCGCTTCTGCGTGGACTACCGGGGACTCAATGAAGTCACCCGAGCCGATGCCCACCCCATTCCCCGAGCCGACGAGCTCATTGACCGGCTCGGGGCTGCTCGTTTCCTCAGCACCTTCGATCTCACCTGCGGCTACTGGCAAATTGCGCTCACAGAAGGAGCCAAGGAGCGGTCCGCATTCTCCACCCCGGATGGGCACTATCGCTTTCGCGTGATGCCCTTCGGGATGAAAAATGCCCCGGCCACCTTCCAGCGACTGGTAAATAGAGTCCTGGCCGGGCTGGAAAAATTCAGCGCTGCCTATCTAGACGATATCGCAGTTTTTAGTTCCGAATGGAGTGAGCACCTCCAGCACCTCCGGAGGGTGCTAACCGCCCTGCGCCAGGCAGGCCTCACCGTGAAAGCCAGCAAGTGCCAGATTGGGCAAGGTTCGGTAACCTACCTGGGGCACCAGGTCGGAAGCGGCCAGGTCGCCCCTCTACAGCCCAAAATCGACGCCATCCTAGCCTGGGAACCCCCCACTACCCAAACGGAGGTCCGAGCCTTTCTGGGCCTCACGGGCTACTACCGGAGATTCATCCGGGGGTACGGCAGCCTCGTCGGCCCCCTCACGGGACTCACGTCCAAGAAACAGCCCAAGAAAGTGCAGTGGACCCCTGCCTGCCAAGAGGCATTCGATGCCCTGAAAGCGGCCATGTGCACTGCCCCCCTCCTCCAGGCCCCCGACTACTCCAAGGAGTTTGTGGTCCAAACGGACGTCTCCGAGCATGGAATTGGGGCCGTCCTGTCCCAGGTGAATGACCAAGGCCTAGACCAGCCCGTAGCCTTCCTCAGCCGACGGCTGTTGCCCAGAGAACAGAGATGGAGCACCATCGAGCGCGAGGCGTTCGCCGTAGTCTAGGCCCTCAAGAAGTTACGCCCTTACCTGTTCGGCACCCATTTCAAGGTCCAAACCGACCATCGCCCCTTGCGATGGCTCATGCAGATGCGAGGAGAAAACCCCAAGCTACTGCGGTGGTCAATGTCCCTCCAGGGGATGGATTTCACCGTGGAGCATCGCCCTGGTACTGACCACGCCAACGCCGATGGCCTCTCCCGGTTCTTCCGCCTCAGCGAAGAGAACCCCCAAGAGGATGGGTAGTTCTCTCCGGCTTTCAGTTAGGGGGGACGCGTGTTAGACCCGGCCCTCGTAACATAGCCATCCCTGTCCTCGCACCACATAACCTGACCCCTGCACCTCACGCAGCCCCCGAGCCCACGGCCTAGCCGATCCTTCCCACCAGAACACACACACACCCGACCCGGACTTCCCCGTCTGTTGGACAGGCCACATGAAGGGCTTGCTCCCTCCCCGCATGACAGGGCCCAAGCCCCGGCCCTCCAGGTGTTACCCACGGAAATCACCCGCACCCCGTCTCCCGACGGAACTCCTGCCCCCGGACATCTATGTATCATGGGGCCGAACCACTACCGGCTTCCCCGGCCGGACCAGCCGCCATCTTGGACACTGCACCACGAGGCCGCATGGCCTCAGCTCGACCCTAACCCTGGGCCTGGCCAGGCCCCGACATCCCGGCACCACCATCCACCCAGGAGGTGAACGGACCACTTGGCAGGTCGATGGGAGAAAGAAGTGTCGATGGCTCTCCCCCGCCAGGTGCCGATCGCCCTCCAGCTCCCCCGGGCGCTGGCTCCACCCCCCTGCTGGGTGTCTGGACTCCCTCATCCCGGAACTCCCGACCTCCAAGTGCGAGGGTCCGGACATCAAAGGGCGCCAGACCTATAACTAGGGCAGCTCCAGAGCAGGAAGGCAGTTGTATCCTGGAGTCGAGAGACACTGAGAAGAACTCATCCTTGACGGACTACCGGCTCTGCCGTAGCCCTGCCTTGTGAAACTGACGTCCTGCCTGCTGGCGCTGCCGCGGCCTTCTACACCCTCCATCCTCGTTGGGACCTGCTGGCGCTGCCGCGGCCCGTTGTAACTACTACCTTTGTCGGGACCTGCTGGCGCTGCCGCGGACCGTGTAACCACCACCTTCATCGGGACCTGCTGGCGCTGCCGCGGACCGTGTACCGACCACCTTCATCGGGACCTGCTGGCGCTGCCGCGGACCGTGTAACGACCATCTTCACCGGGACCTGCTGGCGCTGCCGCGGCCCATCCCAGCTAGAACACCGAGCTCGAGGATTGTGAGCTATCCATCATCGCATCTACCAGATTGGTAACCAGACTGTCCCGCTACCCCCTTTCCCAAACCAAGAGACTAGAATCGAGGGGACCCCTGAGTCCAGACCTCCTTGTACCATTCCATCGTACCTTAAGAAATCGCTTATAAAGAACGTTAAATCCTATCCTTGTGTGGTGTACATCTGTGGGGGGGAAGTTACTTGTCTGTACGATCGCTGGAGACGGCTCTCCCCGGAGACCTCTCCCCTTGTCCTCGGCCGACCCTCCCGGTCCGTCTAACATTGGTGGCCAGCGGCGCGATCCGAATCAACGCGTAATCGTACAGAGAGTAGCTCACCCCACGACAAAACCACAATGTCAACCAAAGAGAGCGGATCCACCGAGAAATTCCAGATGGAGAAATTGGAAGAATACAGCCATCGTGTACTGAAACAATTCTGCATGGAACTAGGCATTGCTACCACCGGCCTGAGTACCAAGGACGATTTCAAGCACGCCATTGAGTCGTGGGCAGAAACCGGGGTCGCCAGATCCCCAGACCGAAACATGGCCGCATCAGAGAGGAACGCCACGGCTCCCGAGGAGCGAGGAACGAGCCTCTCGCAGGAAGAGATCCAAGAAAGAGAGAAAAACAGGCTACATGAGTTAGAAATGGCACGGCTCAAAATGGACGGTGAACTAAAATTAGCCGAGCAAAAACTGAACCTAGAACATCTGCGGCTCCGAGAGGAACGGGAAGAAAAACAGAGACAGAGAGAGCTCGAAGAAAAGAGGTTAGCATACGAACACGAGCAAAAACTGGCAGAAATAGACCTACGGAAGCAGAACAAAGAACCGGAGGTGCCCGAGCGACCGCGCACCCCGGGAGCGACAGAAAAGAAAGTCCACATCCCCAAGGATGTCGTTCGAGAATATGTCCGAGAGGACGACATACAACAGTGGTTCAAGGCCTACGAGATCGCCATGACCTCCCACCGGATCGATCGAAGTGACTGGGGAGCCGGCCTGTGGGGGAGGTTCGTCAACGAAGGCCGCGATGCCCTGCTACAGCTCCCAGACCATCAGATGTCATCCTATGACCACATGAAGGCTGCCCTACTCACCCGATATGGGCTCACACCCGAAATGTACCGCCAGAGGTTTCGAGACTGCACCCGGATCCCGGGTACAACTTGGGTGGAATATGTCAACTATTTCAGCCGAGCCTTCGAGGGTTGGATCAAGGGAAGCCACGTAACGACCTACGAGCAACTTTTTAATCTCATGGTGTGGGAGCACCTCTCTAACAACTGCTTCGTCGAGCTCAGGCAGCACCTCCTCGACAGTAAATTGACTGACCCACGGCAACTCGCCGCCGAAGCTGACCGGTGGGAAAGCACCAGAGTGGGCCATAGAGGGCCACACGAACAGAACCGGTACAACCAAGGTCAGCACCGTCCCCGAGGAGGAGGAGGAGGCCAGGGACGAGGAAGAGACACCGTCCCGGCCGCTCCCGCTGCCAGCACCCCGCCCCCGGCCGGCCGGGGCAACCCCCCGATGCGCCCGGGGTTCCGAGCCAACGTCACGTGTCACCGATGCCAGCGAGTCGGCCACTACGCCAATGACCCGAACTGTCCGCAGAACCAAACTCCAAAACCCCGCCAGGTAGCTGCCGCCGCCCTGGGGGGAGAACAAATCTCTGAAGAACAAGAAGAATACGAGCAGGCACAACAAGAGTGGGAACCGGCCGCCATGGTTCTAGCGTGCCTAGGGGGAAAAGACATGGTCCCGCGGGCTCCCCTACCCTCCAACACCAGAAAATACAGTCAGTGGGTGAACATTAATGGACGCCAGGCCGAAGCACTACGTGACACGGGGGCCAGTGTGACGGCCGTCCGCTGTCACCTGGTAAAACCAGAGCAGATCCTGCCGAACATTCTCTGCCCCGTCCGTTCAGCCGACAATTCGGAGAGTCTATGTCGGATGGCCTGCGTCCCCTTCGAATGGGGAGGAGTCTCCGGCATGCTGAAGGTGACGGTCCGGGATGATGCCCCCGTGGACTGTCTCCTGGGGAATGATCTTGAGAGTTCCCCGTGGGCCGCCGTTGAGAGAAGAGAACACCTGGGGATGTTGGGCCTCCCAGACTGGGCGTGCGTAACCACCCGGTCCATGGCCGCCCGGGCCATCCCCCGACCCGAAGAACCAGAATGGCCTGCACCTCCTCCCCCGATCGCTCCCGTAGAGGACACCGACTATACCGACCCCCCAGAGCAAACCCCCGAAGGGGTAGCCCAGCCCCCGGTCCTTCCCGACCTGGCTCAGTGGCGTCAAGAAGGGGGGCCCACCCAAGAACAGTTCCGCCAAGAGCAGAAGACCTGTCCCTCCCTCGAGGGACTCCGCCAGCAAGCCCTCGCCCAGAGCGCAGGGGACACCACCGGTGCTCACTGGATCTATTGGGACAACGACCTGTTATACAGTGAACAGAGAATCGCGGAGTTAGGGGCCAGTCGAGTGCTGGTGGTGCCCCTCCGTTTTAGAGACTTCCTGCTAAGTTTGGCCCGCGATGTCCCTCTGGCTGGACACCTGGGCCAGGACAAAACCTACAGTCGCCTGGTGACCCACTTTTTCTGGCCGAAGATGAGGAACGACGTCCTCCACCACTGCCGGTCCTGCCCCACGTGCCAGGCCAGCGGGAAGAGCGGCCGCAAACTCAAAGCACCTCTGCAACCCTTCCCAGTTGTCACCACCCCGTTCGAGAGGGTGGGAATAGACATTGTGGGGCCCCTGGACCCCCGTACAGCACAAGGACATCGGTTCATCCTGGTACTGGTGGACCACGCCACCCGCTACCCCGAGGCTGTGCCCCTGCGAACTGTAACAGCCCCGGTGGTCGGCCGGGCCTTAATGGGGATCTTCTCCCGGGTGGGCTTCCCCCGAGAAGTCGTCAGCGACAGAGGCACAAACTTTATTTCGAAATATATGAAGTCCCTCTGGCAACAGTGCGGGGTCACCTACCGATTCACGAGCCCCTATCACCCTCAAGGAAACGGACTAGTTGAACGATTCAACCGCACGCTCAAGGGAATGATTGGGGGATTGGAAGAGCCCCTCCGTCGCCAGTGGGATGTACTCCTTCCGTGTCTCCTCTTCGCCTATCGAGAAGTTCCCCAGAAGTCCCTCGGCTTTAGCCCTTTCGAACTCTTGTACGGGCACCCTGTGCGAGGACCCCTCAGCCTAGTCAGAGAAGGTTGGGAGATGGCCCCCCTCAAAACCCCTCCAGACGTCTTCAAGTACCTCCTGACACTACGCAATCAGACCCGGCGGTTCAGGGAAATTGCAAAAGCGAATCTTGACGCCAGTCAGGAGGACATGAAAAAATGGTACGATCAAAATGCCTCCTCCGTCGAATTCGAACCTGGTCAACAAGTGTGGGTGATGTCCCCCACCGAACCATGTGCCTTGCAGGACAAGTGGACGGGGCCCTTCAAAGTGGTCGAACGCAAGAGCCCCGTCACCTATCTCATCGATATGGAATCTCCCTGGAACCCCCTCCGGGTCCTCCACGCTAACAGACTCAAGCCCCACTTTGTGCGCTCGGAGCTCAGCCTCCTGATGGCTACGGACAGTGGGGCGGAAGAAGACTCCGAGCCTCCATCTGATCTCCTAAGGACTCAGGAGAAAGATGGTTCCGTGGACGGGGTCCGGCTCTCCGATGCCCTCACCCCAGAGCAGCGCCAAGGCTGCCGGGACCTCCTGCTGCAGTTTGCTACCTTGTTCTCCCTCACCCCAGGGGTCACCCCCTGGTGCTTGCACGACGTGGACACTGGGGACAGTCCCCCTATCAGACACCGGGCATACCGCGTACCAGATCGGGTGCGGGCCTGTATCCAAGAAGAAGTATCTAAGATGCTCACGCTCGGGGTCATCGAGCCCTCGGATAGCCCCTGGGCCAGCCCGGTCGTGCTGGTCCCCAAGGCTGCTGCCCCCGGCACCACTCCTGAACTCCGATTCTGCGTTGACTATCGGGGTTTGAATGCTGTCACCAGGACCGACGCTCACCCCATCCCCCGAGCGGATGAACTGATCGACCGCATGGGGGCTGCCCGCTACCTCAGCATCTTCGACCTGACAGCGGGCTACTGGCAGATCGGTCTCACACCCCGGGCCCAAGAACGGTCCGCCTTTTCTACCCCCGATGGCCACTACCACTTCAAGGTCATGCCCTTCGGCATGAAGAACGCCCCCGCTACTTTTCAGCGACTAGTGAACCAGGTCTTGGCGGGGCTCGAGGAGTTCAGCGCCGCCTACCTGGACGATATTGCTGTATACAGCCGCCACTGGTCCGACTACCTCCACCACCTCCGAGAGGTCCTGCAGGCCCTCCAGCGGGCCGGCCTCACAATCAAGGCCGGCAAATGCCAAATTGGTCAGGGATCAGTGACCTACCTCGGACACCAGGTGGGAAGCGGCCTGGTGGCCCCTCTGCAACTCAAAATCGCTGCCATCCAGTCCTGGCAGCCCCCAGTCACGCAGACCGAGGTCCGAGCCTTCTTGGGGCTCACCGGCTACTACCGGCGGTTCGTGAGGGACTATGGCAGCATTGTGGGGCCCCTCACGGAACCCACATCCAAAAACCACCCGAAGAAGGTCAACTGGACCCCAGACTGTCAAGCGGCCTTCGAGAAGCTGAAGGCCGCCCTGTGCACTGCCCCTGTGCTCCAGGCCCCCGATTACAGTCGGGAATTCATTGTGCAAACGGATGCCTCCGACCATGGCATCGGGGCGGTCCTCTCCCAGCTGAACTCCGAGGGCCTTGACCAACCGGTGGCCTTCATCAGCAGACGCCTCCTGGCCCGAGAACAGCGCTGGAGCACAATCGAGAGGGAGGCCTTCGCCGTGGTGTGGGCACTCAAAAAGCTCCGGCCCTATCTCTTCGGTACCCACTTCTGGGTGCAAACAGATCATCGACCCCTGCAGTGGCTAATGCAGATGCGGGGGGAAAACCCCAAATTATTGCGCTGGTCCATCTCCCTGCAGGGGATGGACTTCACTGTGGAACATCGACCGGGCCAAGACCACGCCAACGCAGATGGCCTGTCACGCTTTTTCCGCCTCGACGAGGAGAGTCCCCAAGAGGATGGGTGACTCTCCCCGCCTTCAGCTGGGGGGGACGCATGTTGGACAGGCCACATGAAGGGCTTGCTCCCTCCCCGCATGACAGGGCCCAAGCCCCGGCCCTCCAGGTGTTACCCACGGAAATCACCCGCACCCCGTCTCCCGACGGAACTCCTGCCCCCGGACATCTATGTATCATGGGGCCGAACCACTACCGGCTTCCCCGGCCGGACCAGCCGCCATCTTGGACACTGCACCACGAGGCCGCATGGCCTCAGCTCGACCCTAACCCTGGGCCTGGCCAGGCCCCGACATCCCGGCACCACCATCCACCCAGGAGCTGAACGGACCACTTGGCAGGTCGATGGGAGAAAGAAGTGTCGATGGCTCTCCCCCGCCAGGTGCCGATCGCCCTCCAGCTCCCCCGGGCGCTGGCTCCACCCCCCTGCTGGGTGTCTGGACTCCCTCAACCCGGACCTCCCGACCTCCAAGTGCGAGGGTCCGGACATCAAAGGGCGCCAGACCTATAACTAGGGCAGCTCCAGAGCAGGAAGGCAGTTGTATCCTGGAGTCGAGAGACACCGAGAAGAACTCATCCTTGACGGACTACCGGCGCTGCCGTAGCCCTGCCTTGTGAAACTGACGTCCTGCCTGCTGGCGCTGCCGCGGCCTTCTACATCCTCCATCCTCGTTGGGACCTGCTGGCGCTGCCGCGGCCCGTTGTAACTACTACCTTTGTCGGGACCTGCTGGCGCTGCCGCGGACCGTGTAACCACCACCTTCATCGGGACCTGCTGGCGCTGCCGCGGACCGTGTACCGACCACCTTCATCGGGACCTGCTGGCGCTGCCGCGGACCGTGTAACGACCATCTTCACCGGGACCTGCTGGCGCTGCCGCGGCCCATCCCAGCTAGAACACCGAGCTCGAGGATTGTGAGCTATCCATCATCGCATCTACCAGATTGGTAACCAGACTGTCCCGCTACCCCCTTTCCCAAACCAAGAGACTAGAATCGAGGGGACCCCTGAGTCCAGACCTCCTTGTACCATTCCATCGTATGTACATCTGTGGGGGGGAAGTTACTTGTCTGTACGATCGCTGGAGACGGCTCTCCCCGGAGACCTCTCCCCTTGTCCTCGGCCGACCCTCCCGGTCCGTCTAACACCGTCCGTGGCCTTCCTCCCTTCGGCCACACCGGGCCCGCGTGCCCACTCCATGCACCATGATGGCCGCCCGGCCCCAGCGCGACCCTGGCCTAGAGGCGCCACTCCGGCTGGAGGACATCGCGCTCCCCTTGGGATGAGAGAGGGAGGAGCAGTTTCCATCGCACCTCTGAGCTCCCCTGGGAAGGTGGGTTTCGATCGGCCCTCCGGCCTCCCCGAGGGCTGGCTCCACGCCTGCTGGGTGTCTGGGACTCCTCCCGACCCGGCCCTGAAAGGATCAAAAGACAATGGCAGGAAACCCCGACAAGCGACCCCCAGGTGACAAGACCCCCGCCTGCACAGACTCCAGACATCAAAGAGGAGTCGTCTTATAACAAGGGGTGCTCTGGGACTGTCCGGCAGATTCGCCTTTGGAAACACCTGAGCCCTGCTGAGTGATTCGTGGCTCCCTGAAGATCGTAAGACCTCCGAACCTGTGCTTGAGCCCTGCTGAGTGACTCGCGGCTCCCTGAAGATCGTAAGACCTCCGAACTTGTGCTTGAGCCCTGCTGAGTGACTCGCGGCTCCCTGAAAGATCGTAAGACCTCTGACTTGTGCTTGAGCCCTGCTGAGTGACTCGCGGCTCCCACAGACTCTCTTGGTCCCGCCGGACCCCGACAACGACCGGCGTATCCCCCAGCTCGAGGATTGTGAGCTGTGCGCCGGGTACGCTCCTGCATTTGATCCATATCCCCAAAGACTGTCCCGCTACCTCCTACCCCCCTCCAAGACTCTGTGAGCCCGCGCTCCACTTGTATGCATTTGCCTTGCTGATCATAAAGATCCTACAACTCCTATCTGATAAAGATTTGCTCTTAAGAACTCCCGGTGTGGTGTCTCTTTGTCGTGTGGTGCCGAGTGTACGATCCTAGATACGAGATTCCTCCCCTGAGGAGTCTCCCGCCAGTGCCCGGCTACGATACCTCGAGGGTTGGTCTCAGGATAGCCAGGACCCCCTCCGGGCTCCTCTGAGGTCGCCTTCTAACACCCCGGCCACCTTCCAGCGACTGGTAAATAGAGTCCTGGCCGGGCTGGAAAAGTTCAGCGCCGCATATTTAGACGATATCGCGGTTTTCAGTTCCGAATGGAGTGAGCACCACCAGCACCTCCGGAGGGTGCTAACGGCCCTGCGCCAGGCAGGCCTCACAGTAAAAGCCAGTAAGTGTCAGATTGGGCAAGGTTCGGTAGTCTACCTGGGACACCGGGTCGGAAGCGGGCAGGTCGCCCCCCTACAGCCCAAGATCGACGCCATCCTAGCCAGGGAACCATCCACTACCCAAATGGAGGTCCGAGCCTTTCTGGGCCTCACTGTCTACTACCGGAGATTCATCCGGGGGTACGGCAGCCTGGTCGGTCCCCTCACGGAACTCACGTCCAAGAAACAGCCCCCGTACTCCAGGCCCCCGACTACTCCAAGGAATTTTTGGTACAAACTGATGCCTCCGAGCATGGCATTGGAGCAGTCCTGTCACAGGTGAATGACCAAGGCCTAGACCAGCCCGTAGCCTTCCTCAGCCGAAGGCTGTTACCCAGAGAACAGAGATAGAGCACCATCGAGCGCGAGGCGTTCTCTGTAGTCTGGGCCCTCAAGAAATTACGACCCTATCTGTGCGGCACCCATTTCAAAGTCCAAACCGACCATCGCCCCTCGCGATGGCTCATGCAGATGCGAGGAGAAAACCCCAAACAACTGCGGTGGTCAATCTCCCTCCAGGGGATGGATTTCACCGTGGAACATCGCCCTGGTACTGACCACGCCAACGCCGACGGCATCTCCCGGTTCTTCCGCCTCAGCGAAGAGAACCCCCAAGAGGATGGGTAGTTCTCTCCAGCTTTCAGCTGGGGGGGACGCATGTTAGACCCGGCCTCGTGGCATGGCCATTCCTGTCCCCGCGCCACACACCCTGACCCATGCACATCATTCAGCCCCGAGTACACGGCCTAGCCGGTCCTTCCCGCCAGCACACACACACACCCACCCCGGACTTCCCTGTCCAGGCCCTTCATCTTCCCCCAGTACCACAGAACCCGCGTGCCCACTTCGTGCACCTACAATGGCTGCCCGACCCCAGCGCGACCCAGGCCTAGAGGCGCCGCCCCGGCTGGAGGACATCGCGCTCCCATGGAGTGGGAGAGGGAGGAGCAGTTTCCATCGCACCTCTGACCTCCCCTGGGAAGGTGGGTTTCGATCGTCCCTCCGGTCCCCCTGAGGACTGGCTCCACGCCTGCTGTGTGTCTGGGACTCCTCCCGACCCGGCCCTGAAAGGATCAAAAGACGATATGGCAGGAAACGCCGACAAGCGACCCCCAGGTGACAAGACCCCTGCCTGCACAGACTCCGGACATCAAAGGGGAGTCGACCTATAACAAGGGGTGCTCTGGGACTATCTGGCGGATTCGATTCTGGAACGAGGAGAGCCCTGCTGACGTGGTCGCGGCTCCCCTGCACCCTTAGAACACCTGAGCCCTGCTGAGTGACTCGCGGCTCCGTGAAGATCGTAGGACCTCCGAACTTGTGCTTGTGCCCTGCTGAGTGACTCGCGGCTCCTTGAAGATCGTAAGACCTCCGAACTTGTGCTTGAGCCCTGCTGAGTGACTCGCGGCTCCTTGAAGATCGTAAGACCTCCGAACTTGTGCTTGAGCCCTGCTGAGTGACTCGCGGCTCCTTGAAGATCGTAAGACCTCCGAACTTGTTCTTGAGCACTGCTGAGTGACTCGCGGCTCCTACAGACTCTCTCGGTCCTGCCGGACCCCAACGACTACAGCTTATCCCCCAGCTCGAGGATTGTGAGCTGTGCGCCGGGTACACCCCTGCCTGGATTCATATCCCCCAAAGACTGTCCCGCTACCTCCTAACCCTACCGAGACTCTTTGAGCCCGTGCTCTACTTGTATATATCTACCTTGCTGATCATTAAGAACCTACAAAGCTGATTAGATAAAGATTTGTTCCTAAGAACATACGGTGTGGTGCCGTGTGTACGATCCTAGATACGAGACTCTTCCCCTGAGGAGTCTCCCGCCAGTGCCCGGCTACGATACCCCGAGGGTGGGTCTCAGGGTGGTCAGGTACCCCTCCGGGCTCCTCTGAGGTCGCCTTCTAACAGTCTGCACCCCTAAGTTTGGACTATGATGATTGTTAGACGACGACCTCAGAGGAGCCCGGAAAGGGGGTCCTGACTACCCTGAGACCCACCCTCAAAGTATCGTAGCCGGGCACTGGCGGGAGACTCCTCAGGAGGAGAAATCTCGTATCAAGGATCGTACTTCTGGCACCACACGACACAGAAACACCACACCGTGCGTTCTTAGGAACCAATCTTTATCAAACAGGTTAGCACTGCAAATATGTACAAGGAGAGCACGGGCTCAATGAGTCTCGGAAAGGATAGGGGGTAGCGGGACAGTCTCTGGCAAAAGGTTCAAGGCAAGGACGTACCCGGCGCACAGCTCACAATCCTCGAGCTGGGGGGTAGGCTGGTTGTCGTGGGGTCCGGCGGGACCGGTGGAGTCTGTGGAAGCCGCGAGTCACTCAGCGGGCTCAGGTACAAGTTCGGAGGTCTTACGATCTTCAGGGAGCCGCGAATCACTCAGCAGGGCTCAGGTACAGTTCGGAGGTCTTACGATCTTCAGGTAGCCGCGAGTCACTCAGCAGGGCTCAGGTACAGTTCGGAGGTCTTACGATCTTCAGGGAGCCGCGAGTCACTCAGCAGGGCTCAGGTACAGTTCGGAGGTCTTACGATCTTCAGGGAGCCGCGAGTCACTCAGCAGGGCTCAGGTGGTCTAAGTTCCAGGAGCCGCGACCGCGTCAGCAGGCTCTCGTTGTTCCAGCGTCTAATCTGCCGGACAGCCCCAGAGCACCCCTTGTTATAGGTCGACCCCTCTTTGATGTCCGGAGTCTGTGCAGGCAGGGGTCTTGTCACCTGGGGGTCGCTTGTCGGGGTTTCCTGCCATTGTCTTGTGATCTTTTCAGGGCCGGGTCGGGGAGGAGTCCCAGACACCCAGCAGGCGTGGAGCCAGCCCTCAGGGAGGCCGGAGGGCCGATCGAAACCCATCGTCCCAGGGGAGTTCAGAGGTGCGATAGAAACTGCTCCTCCCTCGCTCATCCCCTGGAAGCGTGATGTCCTCCAGCCGGAGTGGCGCCTCTAGGCCCGGGTCGCGCAGGGGCCGGGCGGCCATCTTGGTGCACGAAGTGGGCACGCGGACCCAGGGTGGCCGAAGGGAGAGAGGCCATGGACGAGGATGTCCGGGTCGGGTGCGTGTGTTCTGGTGGAAAGGATCGGTTAGGCCGGGGGGATTGGGGCTGCCGGCACCAGGTTAGGTGGTGTGGGGACCAGTAGAGCCATGTTACGAGGCCGGGTCCAACACGCGTCCCCCCCAGCTGAAAGCCGGAGAGAACTGCCCATCATCTTGGGGGGTTCACTTCGCTGAGGCGGAAAAACCGGGAGAGGCCATCGGCGTTGGCGTGGTCAGTCCCAGGGCGGTGTTCCACGGTGAAATCCATCCCCTGGAGGGAGATTGACCACCGCAGTAGCTTGGGGTTTTCTCCCCGCATCTGCATGAGCCATCGCAAGGGCCGATGGTCGGTTTGTACTTTGAAATGGGTGCCGAACAGGTAAGGGCGTAGTTTCTTGAGCGCCCAGACCACGGCAAAGGCTTCGCGCTCAATCGTGCTCCATCGCTGTTCTCTGGGCAACACCTGCCGGCTGAGGAAGGCGACGGGCTGGTCTAGGCCTTGGTCATTCATCTGGGACAGGACGGCCCCAATGCCATGCTCGGAGGCATCGGTTTGGACTACAAACTCCTTGGAGTAGTCGGGAGCCTGGAGGACGGGGGCCGTGCACATGGCCTTCTTTAGGGCGTCGAACGCCTCCTGGCAGGCGGTCGTCCACTGAACCTTCTTTGGCTGTTTTTTGGATGTGAGTTCTGTGAGGGGGCCGACAAGGCTGCCATACCCCTTGATGAATCTTCTGTAGTAGCCAGTGAGGCCCAGAAAGGCTCGGACCTCCGTTTGGGTGGTGGGGGGTTCCCAGGCCACGATTGCGTCGATCTTTGGCTGTAGAGGGGCGACTTGGCCACTCCCGACCTGGTGCCCCAGGTAGACTACTGATCCTTGCCCAATTTGGCACTTGCTGGCTTTTACTGTGAGGCCTGCCTGGTGCAGGGCGGTTAGCACCCTCCGGAGGTGCTGGAGGTGCTCACTCCATTCGGAACTAAAAAAGGCGATGTCGTCTAGATAGGCCGCGCTGAACTGTTCCAGCCCGGCCAGGACTCTATTCACCAGGCGCTGGAAGGTGGCCGGGGCATTTTTCATTCCAAAGGGCATTACGCGGAAGCGGTAATGCCCATCTGGGGTGGAGAAGGCGGACCGCTCCTTGGCCCCCTCGGTGAGCGCAATCTGCCAGTATCCGCAGGTGAGGTCGAAGGTGCTGAGGAACCGGGCTGCCCCGAGTCGGTCAATGAGCTCGTCGGCTCGTGGAATGGGGTGGGCATCGGCTCGGGTGAAGTCATTGAGCCCCCGGTAGTCCACACAGAACCGGAGCTCGGGGGCGACACCGGGGGCCGCTGCCTTCGGGACCAGGACCACTGGGCTGGCCCAGGGACTTTCAGATGGCTCGATCACCCCCATGGTCAACATCTTTGAGACTTCTGGGACCCGGTATGCTCGGTGTCTCACTGGCGGGCTGTCCCCGGTGTCCACGTCATGGACACACCAGTCGGTGACTCGGGGGATCAGGGAGAAGAGGTCGGCAAATTGTCCTAGTAGCTGGCGGCAGTCCTCTTGTTGCTGGGCAGTGAGAGCTGGGGAGAGGTTCACTCCCTCCACGGAGCCATCCTGCTCCTTGACACACAGGAGGTCCGGGAGGGGATCGGTCTCATCTTCGGCCCCGTCATCGGTGGCCAGCAGGAGGCTCAGTTCTGTCCGCACGAAGTGAGGCTTGAGGCGGTTCACGTGCAGGACCCGGAGGGGATCCCGAGGCGACTGGACGTCCACCAAGTATGTGACTGGACTCTTCCACTCAATCACTTTGTAGGGCCCGGTCCACCTGTCCTGGTGGGCGCCCGGCTTCACGGGGGCCATGACCCATACTTGTTGGCCCGGCTGGAACTCGACCAGAGTGGCATTCTGGTCGTACCAGCGCTTCATCTCTTCTTGGCTTGTCTCTAGGTTGGCCTCGGCCAGTGCTCGGAACTTCCTGGTCTGGTTCCGGAGGGTCAGAACATAGTGGAACACATCTCGTGGGGTGGTCTGGGGGGCCGCCTCCCACCCTTCCTTAACCAAGCTGAGGGGACCTCGGACGGGGTGTCCATAGAGCAACTCAAACGGGCTGAACCCTAGGGACTTCTGGGGGACCTCTCGGTAAGCGAACAAGAGGCAGGGGAGCAGGACGTCCCACTTACGCCGGAGGGGCTCTTCTAGGCCGGTGATCATCCCTTTCAGAGTCCTGTTAAACCTCTCTACTAGGCCGTTCCCTTGGGGATGGTACGGGGTGGTGAATTTGTAGGACACTCCACATTGTGGCCACAGGGACGTCATGTACTTCGAGATAAAATTAGTGCCGCGATCGCTCACGACCTCGCGGGGAAAACCTACCCGGGAAAAGATCCCCATCAGGGCCCGGCCCACTACGGGGGCCGTGACGATGCGTAGGGGGATCGCCTCAGGGTATCGGGTGGCGTGATCCACCAGGACCAGGATGAAACGGTGACCTTGGGAGGTGGGGGGGTCCAGGGGCCCCACGATGTCGATCCCGACTTGTTCAAAGGGGGTACTGACGACCAGGAAGGGTTGGAGGGGAGCCTTGCGCTTCCCCCCACTCTTCCCGCTAGCTTGGCACGTGGGACAGGACTTGCAGTGGGCTTCTACAGCTGCTCTCATTCTAGGCCAGTAAAAATGGGTCACGAGACGGCTGTAGGTCTTGTCTTGACCCAGGTGGCCGGCAAGGGGGACGTCGTGGGCTAAGCCCAGGAGGAAGTCTCGGAAGCGGAGGGGTACCACCAGCACCCGTCCGGATCCCAGCTCCACCGACTTCTGCTCACTGTACAAAATGCTATTCTCCCAATAAATTCGGTGCGTTCCAGTTTGGTCGCCTGCGGCTTGGCCCTCGGCCTGGCGCCGTAGTCCGACCAGGGAAGGACAAGTGGCTTGCTCCCGGCAAAACTCCTCCCGGGTGGGCCCGCCCTCGTGGCGCCATTGGGCCAACTCGGGTAGATCGCCTAACTCAGGGACTGGGGCGGTGTCGGACAGTGAGGGCTCGTCGCTGGCGGCGGGCCCTTCCGATGGGGGGACGGGAGGACCCTCGGGGGCTACTGCTCTGACTTCTTCGGTCGGGGCGTCTTCGACTTCTCCCAGGGGGGGAAGTCGAGCTGACATGGATCGGGTGGTGGCGCACACCCACTCGGGGAGCCCCATCATCTCTAGGTGGGCCTTACGCTCGACGTGCTTCCAGGGAGAACTCTCCAGGTCGTTCCCTAAGAGGCAGTCGACCGGCTGGGAGGTTCTTACGGCAACCCTCAGTTTACCTATCACTCCACCCCACTCAAACGGCACCAGAGCTACCTGACACATACTCTCTCTATTATCTGCGGAAATTACTGGGCAAAAAACGTTGGGGAGGATCTGCTCCTCGGGGACTAGGTGCCTAAGGACACCGGTGATGCTGGCCCCGGTGTCCCGCAGGGCCTCTATTTGGTGGCCATTGATCTTGACGAGCTGCCCGTATTTCTTCGTGTTGGAGGGCAGGAGGCTACCAGGGACCATCTCCCTATCTCCCAGGGATACTAGGGCCATGGCTGCGGGTTCCCACTCCCCGGTTTCCTCAACCTCCTCCCCCAGAGCTATGTTGGCTATCTGTCTTGCAGGGGTGGTTTGGGTGGCCATGGGGCATTCTGGGTCATTGGCGTAGTGCCCGGGCTTCTGGCAACGGAAACAAGTGACGGTTACCCTGTGTCCCCGACTCCCGGGGGGTCCGGACACTGGTGGGGGGGGGGTGCTGGGAAAGGTGGAGGTTGGGTCTTTGGGGGACTAGGCTGGGACTCTCTCTGGCCTCCCTGGTTCCCCCCTCCTCTCTGGCGGGGTGGTCCCTGACTGGCTCGGGGGTATTCTCCTACCATGCCCCGGGTGACCCGGGTGTTGGTCCAGCGGTCTGCTTCCACCGCCAGCTTCCTGGGATCGGTGAGTTTGCTGTCAAGCAGATGCTGGCGTAGTTCCACAAAGCAGTTCGCAGCCAGGTGTTCCCACAACAGGAGGTCGGTGAGTTCCTCAAGGGTGGTGACTTTGCTGCCCTTGACCCACCCATCGAAGGCCCGACTAAAAAAGTTTACATATTCCACCCAGGTGGTGCCCGGGATTTTCCTGCAGTCCCGGAATCGCTGACGGTACATCTCGGGGGTGAGACCGTACCTTGTGAGTAGAGCCTCTTTCATGTGGCTGTAGGAGGTCTGCAGAGAGAGGGGTAGGTCGAGCAGGGTGTCTCTTCCTTCGCTCAGAAACCGTCCCCACAACCCTGCCCCCCAGTCCTTCTGCGGGACCCGATGGGAGGTCATGGCGACCTCGTAGGCCCTGAACCATTGTTGAATGTCATCGTTTTTATAATATTCCTTGACCACGTCCTTGGGGATGTGGACCTTCTGCTCCGCTGGGGAGGTCTCCTCTCGGTTTCCCGGGGGCCTCCCTTCCTCACTTCTGGCCTTGTGCTCGATTTCTTTCAAGCTGCGTTCGTGTTCTAGTTGGAGCTTCCTTCCTTCGTGTTCCCGTTGGAGCTTCTTCTCTTCTAGCTCGCCTTGCACGCGCATTTGCTCTACTGCTAGCTTTTTCTCCGCTAACTTTAATTCGCCTTCGATTTTGAGTTTAGCTAACTCGAGTTCGTGATTGCGGCTTCTCTCTCTGTCCCCGAGTTCTTCCGGGGATAGGCCCCCGTCTGGTACGATGCCTCGCACCTGATTGCTGCTGCTTTCGCCTTGGGGGGTTCGGCCTCGTCGGGGCGCTCCCCCGTGTCTTCCGGGCGGGTGGCCCCTGTATCCACCCAGGCTTTCAGTGCTTTCTGCAAATCTTCCTTGGTGTTGAGACCGGTGGTAGCGATTCTAAGTTCTTTGCAGAATTGCTTTAGTTCTTTGTGTGTGTATTCTTCTAGTTGTTCCACCTGGAACACCCTGTTGGCGTTGGTTTCTGCGGGGATCATGGCGTTTCCTTCTGCCATCTTTGT
Organism: Triturus cristatus; assembly: GCF_964204655.1. Taxonomy (NCBI): domain Eukaryota; kingdom Metazoa; phylum Chordata; class Amphibia; order Caudata; family Salamandridae; genus Triturus; species Triturus cristatus. Next base: position 1,861,262,690 of record NC_140590.1, on the reverse strand, counting down.
CGGTAGTGCGTCCGTCGTTCACGGTACGATCTCTCGGTGATGGGCCCGAATCCCGTCGCTTGCCACCAATGTTAGACGGCGACCTCAGAGGAGCCCGGAAAGGGGGTCCTGACTACCCTGAGACCCACCCTCAAAGTATCATAGCCGGGCACTGGCGGGAGACTCCTCAGGAGGAGAAATCTCGTATCGAGGATCGTACTTCTGGCACCACACGACACAGAAACACCACACCGTGCGTTCTTAGGAACCAATCTTTATCAAACAGGTTAGCACTGCAAATATGTACAAGGAGAGCACGGGCTCAATGAGTCTCCGAAAGGATAGGGGGTAGCGGGACAGTCTCTGGCAAAAGGTTCAAGGCAAGGACGTACCCGGCGCACAGCTCACAATCCTCGAGCTGGGGGGTAGGCTGGTTGTCGTGGGGTCCGGCGGGACCGGTGGAGTCTGTGGAAGCCACGAGTCACTCAGCGGGCTCAGGTACAAGTTCGGAGGTCTTACGATCTTCAGGGAGCCGCGAGTCACTCAGCAGGGCTCAGGTACAGTTCGGAGGTCTTACGATCTTCAGGTAGCCGCGAGTCACTCAGCAGGGCTCAGGTACAGTTCGGAGGTCTTACGATCTTCAGGGAGCCGCGAGTCACTCAGCAGGGCTCAGGTACAGTTCGGAGGTCTTACGATCTTCAGGGAGCCGCGAGTCACTCAGCAGGGCTCAGGTGGTCTAAGTTCCAGGAGCCGCGACCGCGTCAGCAGGCTCTCGTTGTTCCAGCGTCGAATCTGCCGGACAGCCCCAGAGCACCCCTTGTTATAGGTCGACCCCTCTTTGATGTCCGGAGTCTGTGCAGGCAGGGGTCTTGTCACCTGGGGGTCGCTTGTCGGGGTTTCCTGCCATTGTCTTGTGATCTTTTCAGGGCCGGGTCGGGGAGGAGTCCCAGACACCCAGCAGGCGTGGAGCCAGCCCTCAGGGAGGCCGGAGGGCCGATCGAAACCCATCGTCCCAGGGGAGTTCAGAGGTGCGATAGAAACTGCTCCTCCCTCGCTCATCCCCTGGAAGCGTGATGTCCACCAGCCGGAGTGGCGCCTCTAGGCCCGGGTCGCGCTGGGGCCGGGCGGCCATCTTGGTGCACGAAGTAGGCACGCGGACCCGGGGTGGCCGAAGGAAGAGAGGCCATGGACGAGGATGTCCGGGTCGGGTGCGTGTGTTCTGGTGGAAAGGATCGGTTAGGCCGGGGGGATTGGGGCTGCCGGCACCAGGTTAGGTGGTGTGGGGACCAGTAGAGCCATGTTACGAGGCCGGGTCCAACAATGATAGTGCCGTAAAAACACATCACTGACAGCAGGGTCCCACTCCCAGGAAGATAGATGTCTTTCCCCCAATGCATGACACACCACATGTGGATGTGAGGACAAATAACACATGCATACCCACCCATGGTAGATGCAGCACAATACACACCCTGAGATCAGGCCACAAGACTGTATAGTCATGGAACTGCCCACAAAACTAAGAGAGCCAAAGGGAACACACAGTCATGCACATCCCAGGACTCATAGGAATGTACAGGTGCTGGGCCAGCCACCAAGATGTTGTCTCTCATGGAAGAAATAGGGTGGAATTCCCCTAGATACAATGCCCACAATTGTCAGTCAGGTGCCCAAATACCCTGCATAAAAAGTACCATTTGTGTGCTAGGCCGGGATTACACACATGCATAGTGCTGAAAAGGGAGAATTTTCACAATGAATGCATTTCGACATACTCAATACACAAGTACAGTGACTACCAAGGATGGCACAGACGATGCAGCCGGAGACATCGGTGAGCAGGCTTGGCCATAGTTGAAGGGATCCGTCATCCAACAAAGGAAATGTAGATACAGGTCAGCACAACAATTGGGCAACTCTTTCCAGGGAAGATGTCAGGTGCCACAGAGGAAGGAACACTCCTTGGGACAATGTCTCCAATCCAAAGTAACACACACTAACAATGATTCTTAGCAGAGACATTGTAATGGCACGCAGATACCATGGTCCACCTCATGACCATCAGACTAAAACATTTCTCAGAACCATAATACATCACCACAACCCCAATTCATGGAGCCTCCGCACCCACATTAATAACCTGCAATGCAATAGTGTCCAAAAGAAAATAAAATGCTTTTATCAGCAGGAAAAACAAGTGGATTTAAATAAAACTATGTACAAATGCCATATGGCAAGTCCATCACTGAAGTCCATGGGGGGGAAAACATGGGAGACTTTCCCCCTAGCTTGCCTGCACACTGGATCCCTCAGGATCGTCGACCGGAGGGGGGGGGCATCATGTGGGGAAGGCACAGGCACCGCAGGGGCAGGAGGGGGAAGGGTAGGTGTGGTGGGTGCAGGGGTGGACGTATCCAACACAGGGGGGGTGGCAGCGCCAAAGGTGGTGGTCAGCTCTGCGCTGCACACCACACCAGTGTGTCCAGGGGAGCCCCTGCACCACAGGATTGCCCAGGGTCAAGGGAGGGTGTGGTGGGTGCGGGATAGGGCGCAGCGCTCATGGGGGAGGTGGGTGAGGTGGTGGTGGACTCAACTCCCCTGCCTGGGGACTTCCTCGCCCACTTGTGTGGTGGTGGCTCAGCAGGGGCGAGATCCAGCCCAGCCTGAAACAGCTGCTGGGGGGACTGTTTGGCAGGGGATCCAAGGGGAGTTGTTGTGGAGGGACAGGGTTGTGAGGCCTGCGGACTCAGACTGTGGCTGCGTGTTTGCCTTTTAGTGCCCGACCCTGTGAGTGTGCCTACCTCCCCCTGAGTGTGCGTGCCAAGAGGTGTGCGCTTGCCCTTCATTGGTGTTGTGCTGCCTGTGTCTGATGGGGTGCGTGTGTGGGAATGTCTGGGTGTGCTTGGGACAGGTATGGGAGAGGGAAGTGTGGATGGGTCTGGGGTAGGGGGGGGACGGAGCGCTGCAGGAGACTCACTGCTGCCGTCAGTGAAGAGTCTATGGAACGCAGAATCCTGCGTTTGTCAGCCATCGTTGATGACATGCCCTCCATGAACGACACCATCTGTGTCAGCAGATTAGTGTGCCCATGGAGGACAGTCAGCACCGATGCCTGACCAACCTGCAACTGCCGCAGTAAGTCCACAGACTCTTCGCTGAGGCCAGCGATCGTACAGATGAATAACTTCCCCCCCCCCACAGACAGACACCACACAAGGATAAGATTTAGCGTTCTTTATAGGTAATTTCTTAAGGTACGATGAAATGGTACAAGGAGGTCTGGACTCAGGGGTCCCCTCGATTCGAGTCTCTTGGTTTGGGGAAAGGGGGTAGCGGGACAGTCTGGTTACCAGTCGGGTAGCTGAGATGGTATGGTGGATAGCTCACAATCCTCGAGCTCGGTGTTCTAGCTTGGACGGGCCGCGGCAGCGCCAGCAGGTCCCGGTGGAGATGGTCGTTACACGGTCCGCGGCAGCGCCAGCAGGTCCCGGTGAAGATGGTCGTTACACGGTCCGCGGCAGCGCCAGCAGGTCCCGATGAAGGTGGCCGTTACAACGGTCCGCGGCAGCGCCAGCAGGTCCCGACGAGGATGGATGTTGCAGAAGGCCGCGGCAGCGCCAGCAGGCAGGACGATAGTTCACAAGGCAGGGCTACGGCAGCGCCAGTAGTCCGTCAAGGCTGAGTTCTCTCGGTGTCTCTCGACTCCAGGATACAACTGCCTTCCTGCTCTGGAGCTGCCCTAGTTATAGGTCTGGCGCCCTTTGATGTCTGGACCCTCGCACTTGGAGGTCGGGGGGTCCGGGATGAGGGAGTCCAGACACCCAGCAGGGGGTGGAGCCAGCGCCTGGGGGAGCTGGAGGGTGATCGGCACCTGGCGGGGGAGAGCCCTCGACGCTTCTTTCTCCCATTGACCTGCCAAGTGGTCCGTTCACCTCCTGGGTGGATGGTGGTGCTGGGATGTCGGGGCCGGCCAGGCCCAGGGTTAGGGTCGGGTTGAGGCCACGCGGCCTCGTGGCGCAGTGTCCAAGATGGCGGCTGATCCGGCCGGGGGAGCCGGTAGTGGTTCGGTCCCTTGATTCATGGATGTCCGGGGGCAGGAGTTCCGTTGGGAGACGGGGTGCGGGTTGCCCTTGGGGGTAACACCTGGGAGTCCGGTGTTTGGGCCCTGTCGTGCGGGGGGGAAGCAAGCCCTTCATGTGGCCTGTCCAACATGCGTCCCCCCCAGCTGAAGGCGGGGAGAGTCACCCATCCTCTTGGGGACTCTCCTCGTCGAGGCGGAAAAAGCGTGACAGGCCATCTGCGTTGCGTGGTCTTGACCTGGTCGATGTTCCACAGTGAAGTCCATTCCCTGCAGGGAGATGGACCAGCGCAATAGTTTTGGGTTTTCCCCCCGCATCTGCATCAGCCACTGCAGGGGTCGATGGTCGGTTTGCACCCGGAAATGGGTACCGAAGAGATAGGGCCGGAGCTTTTTGAGGGCCCACACTACTGCGAAGGCCTCCCTCTCGATTGTGCTCCAGCGCTGTTCTCGGGCCAGGAGGCGTCTGCTGATGAAGGCCACCGGCTGGTCAAGACCCTCGGGGTTCAGCTGGGAAAGAACCGCCCCGATGCCGTGGTCGGAGGCGTCTGTTTGTACAATGAATTCCCGACTGTAATCGGGGGCCTGGAGCACAGGGGCGGTGCACAGGGCGGCCTTCAGCTTCTCGAAGGCCGCTTGACAGTCGGGGGTCCAGTTAATCCTCTTCGGGTGGTTTTTGGACGTGAGACCCGTGAGGGGCCCCACAATGCTGCCATAGTCCCTCACGAACCGCCGGTAGTAGCCGGTGAGTCCCAAGAAGGCTCGGACCTCGGTCTGCGTGACGGGGGGTTGCCAGGACTGGATGGCAGCAATTTTGAGTTGCAGAGGGGCCACCAGACCGCTTCCCACCTGGTGTCCGAGGTAGGTCACGGACCCTTGACCAATTTGGCACTTGCCGGCCTTAATCGTGAGGCCGGCCCGCTGGAGGGCCTGCAGGACCTCTTGGAGGTGGTGGAGGTGGTCGGACCAGTGGCGGCTGTACACAGCGATATCGTCCAGGTAGGCGGCGCTGAACTCTTCGAGCCCCGCCAAGACCTGGTTCACTAGACGTTGAAAAGTAGCGGGGGCATTCTTCATGCCGAAGGGCATGACCTTGAAGTGGTAGTGGCCATCGGGGGTAGAAAAGGCGGACCGTTCCTGGGCCCGGGGTGTGAGACCGATCTGCCAGTAGCCCGCTGTCAGGTCGAAGATGCTGAGGTAGCGGGCGGCCCCCAGGCGGTCGATCAATTCATCCGCTCGGGGGATAGGATGAGCGTCGGTCCGGGTGACAGCGTTCAAGCCCCGATAGTCGACGCAGAATCGGAGTTCAGGAGTGGTGCCGGGGGCAGCGGCTTTGGGGACCAGCACGACCGGGCTGGCCCAGGGGCTGTCTGAGGGCTCGATGACCCCGAGCGTGAATATCTTGGATACTTCCTCTTGGATGCAGGCCCGCACCCGATCTGGCACGCGGTAGGCCCGGTGTCGGATAGGGGGACTGTCCCCGGTGTCCACGTCGTGCAGGCACCAAGGGGTGATCACTGGGGTGAGGGAAAACAGTGTAGAAAACCGCAGCAGGAGGTCCCGGCAGCCCTGGCGTTGCTCTGGGGTGAGGGCATCGGAGAGCCGGACCCCGTCCATGGAACCGTCGTTCTCCTGGGTCTTCAGGAGATCAGGGAGGGGCTCGGAGTCTTCTTCCGCCCCACTGTCTGTAGCCATCAGGAGGCTGAGTTCCGAGCGCACAAAGTGGGGTTTGAGTCTGTTGGTGTGGAGGACCCGGAGGGGGTTCCGGGGGGACTCCATGTCGATGAGGTAGGTGACGGGGCTCTTGCGTTCGACCACTTTGAAGGGCCCCGTCCACTTATCTTGCAAGGCACATGGTTCGGTGGGGGACATCACCCACACTTGTTGACCAGGTTCGAATTCGACAGAGGAGGCATTCTGATCGTACCATTTTTTCATGTCCTCCTGGCTGGCCTCGAGGTTCGCTTTTGCCATCTCCCTGAAGCGCCGGGTCTGATTGCGTAGTGCCAGGAGGTACTTGAAGACGTCTGGAGGGGTCTTTAGGGGGGCCATCTCCCAACCTTCTTTGACTAGGCTGAGGGGCCCTCGCACAGGGTGCCCGTACAGGAGTTCGAAAGGGCTAAAGCCGAGGGACTTCTGGGGAACTTCTCGATAGGCGAAGAGGAGGCACGGGAGTAGTACATCCCACTGGCGACGGAGGGGCTCTTCCAATCTCCCAATCATTCCCTTGAGTGTGCGGTTGAATCGCTCAACTAGTCCGTTCCCTTGAGGGTGATAGGGGGTCGTGAATCGGTAGGTGACCCCGCACTGTTGCCAGAGGGACTTCATATATTTCGAGATAAAGTTTGTGCCTCGGTCGCTGACGACTTCTCGGGGGAAGCCCACCCGGGAGAAGATCCCCATTAGGGCCCGGCCGACCACCGGAGCTGTTACAGTTCGCAGGGGCACAGCCTCGGGGTAGCGGGTGGCGTGGTCCACCAGTACCAGGATGAACCGATGTCCTTGTGCCGTGCGGGGGTCCAGGGGCCCCACAATGTCTATTCCTACCCTCTCGAACGGGGTGGTGACCACTGGGAAGGGTTGCAGAGGGGCTTTGAGCTTACGGCCGCTCTTCCCACTGGCCTGGCACGTGGGGCAGGACCGGCAGTGGTTAAGGACGTCGTTCCGCATCTTCGGCCAGAAAAAGTGGGTCACTAGGCGACTGTAGGTTTTGTCCTGGCCCAGGTGTCCAGCCAGGGGAACATCGTGGGCCAAAGTTAGTAGGAAGTCTCTGAAACGGAGGGGCACCACCAGCACTCGACTGGCCCCTAACTCCGCGATTCTTTGTTCACTGTATAGCAGGTCGTTATCCCAATAGACCCAATGGGTTCCGGTGGAGTCCCCTGCGCTCTGGGCGCGGGCTTGCTGGCGGAGTCCCTCGAGGGAGGGGCAGGTCTTCTGCTCCTGGCGGAACTGTTCCTGGGTGGGCCCCCCTTCTTGACGCCACTGAGCCAGGCCGGGAAGGTCCTGGGGCTGGGCGACCCCTTCGGGCGTTGGCTCTGGGGGGTCGGTATAGTCGTTGTCCTCTACTGGAGCGACCGGGGGAGGAGGTGCTGGCCATTCTGGTTCTTCTGGTCGGGGGACGGCACAGGCGGCCATGGACCGGGTGGTTACGCAGGCCCAGTCCGGGAGGCCCAGCATCCCCAGGTGCTCTCTTCTTTCGACGGCGGCCCACGGGGAACTCTCAAGGTCATTCCCCAGGAGGCAGTCCACGGGGGCATCATCCCGGACCGTCACCTTCAACAGGCCGGAGACCCCTCCCCATTCGAAGGGGACGCAGGCCATCCGACACAGACTTTCGGAATTGTCGGCTGAGCGGACGGGGCAGAGAATGTTCGGCAGGATCTGCTCTGGTTTCACCAGGTGACAGCGGACGGCCGTCACACTGGCCCCTGTGTCACGTAGGGCTTCGGCCCGACGCCCATTAATGTTCACCCACTGGCCATATTTCCGGGTGTTGGCGGGGAGGGGAGCCCGCGGGACCATGTCTTTTCCCCCTAGGCACGCTAGAACCATGGCGGCCGGTTCCCACTCTTGTTGGGCCTGCTCATATTCTTCCTGTTCCTCGGAGATTTGTTCTCCCCCCAGGGCGGCGGCAGCTACCTGGCGGGGCTTTGGCGTTTGGTTCTGCGGGCAGCTCGGGTCATTGGCGTAGTGGCCGACTCGCTGGCATCGGTGACATGTGACGTTGGCTCGGAACCCCGGGCGCATCGGGGGGTTGCCCCGGCCGGCCGGGGGCGGGGTGCTGGCCGCGGGAGTGGCCGGGATGGTGTCTCTCCCTCGCCCCTGGCCTCCTCCTCCTCCTCGGGGACGGTGCTGACCTTGGTTGTTTCGGTTTTGCTCGTGTGGCCCTCTCCGGCCCACTCGGGTGCTTTCCCATCGGTCAGCTTCGGCGGCGAGTTGCCGTGGGTCAGTCAATTTACTGTCGAGGAGGTGCTGCCTGAGCTCGACGAAGCAGTTGTTAGACAGGTGCTCCCACACCATAAGATTAAAGAGTTGCTCGTAGGTCGTTACGTGGCTTCCCTTGATCCAACCCTCGAAGGCTCGGCTGAAATAGTTGACGTATTCCACCCAAGTTGTACCCGGGATCCGGGTGCAGTCTCGGAACCTCTGGCGGTACATTTCGGGTGTGAGCCCATATCGGGTGAGGAGGGCAGCCTTCATGTGGTCATAGGATGACATCTGGTGATCTGGGAGCTGCAGTAGGGCATCGCGGCCTTCGTTGACGAACCTCCCCCATAGGCCGGCTCCCCAGTCACTCCGATCGATCCGGTGGGAGGTCATGGCGATCTCGTAGGCTTTGAACCACTGTTGTATGTCGTCCTCTCGGACATACTCTCGGACAACATCCTTGGGGATGTGGACTTTCTTCTCGGTTGCTCCCGGGGTGTGCGGTCGCTCAGGCACCCCCGGTTCTTTATTCTGTTTCCGAAGTTCTATTTCCGCCAGTTTGCGCTCGTGTTCGAATGTTATTCTTTTTTCTTCGAGCTCTCTCTGCCTCTGTTTTTCTTCCCGTTCTTCTCGGAGCCGCAGATGTTCTAGATTTAGTTTTTGTTTTTTTTTAAAAAAGAATTTTATTGTTTTGTAAAACAGTGAAAACAGTAGGACATTGAAGCGAGCCTTGTATACATATCCATAAGAAGAGCATCACCCCCTTGCACAGTCCCTCAACCACCCCAAGTTCTAATGCATTTCGAAATACCCTAAGGCCCCATCCCCCCACCGCCCCCCAGGTTCCCCTAGCCATCAGAGTCAGAGGAGTCCTCATCGGAGAGAGGTGGCGGTTCGCATATTTCTCCCCTGTACTTGTTCCATGCCCCCCAGACCTTGGCCCACTTGCGGGGACACCCCCGTCTAAGGAACACAGAGCGTTCCGCAAACATGGCTGCGTCCATGTCTTTGTGCCACTTGGACAGCAGCGGCACCTCCTCTGCACCCCATTTTTGGGCTATATTTCTTTTGGCCGTTATGATGCCCAGCGTCACCCAACCCTGCGTCTGACGATTAAGGTCGTTGGGCTCCCACACATTTATCAAGCAGCGTCTGGGTTCCGGTAGCAGTGATATCCCACACGCCTGTGACATTGTACGCAGCACTCGTTTCCAGAAGTCTTGAATGAATGGGCAGTCCCAGATAGTGTGATAAAAGGTGCCCTCCTCCCCGCAACCCCGCAGGCAGAAGGGATGTGGCGCCCTGCCCAGCTTGTGTAGTAAGCATCTGGTGTAGTAGGAGCGATGCAATATACGAAGTTGCACCAGTCGCAGCCTCGAGGGTATACCCGCCTCGCGCGGCGAGGCCAGTGCCTCACGCCACTCTGGGTCATCAAGGTCGCCAAGTTCGTCAGCCCACCGCTCCCGCAGAGTCCCCATAGGGTCCGGGAGATTGTTGACCAGCTTGCGGTATGTGAAGGAGGTGGCCCTCTTTGGCATATATTCCGTCAGCAACCTGTCCTCCAGCGGGGACGCCTCCGGAACCTTCGCTCCAGGCGCCAACTGTGTCATTAAGGCATGCTTCATTTGGAGGTAGCGGAACCATTCCGAGGGGGCCAGCTCGTACTGCTGCTGTAAGCTCGCAAACCGAACAACCTCCCCCTTGTGCCACACATCGCCTATCGTCGATATTCCAATGGTATCCCAAGCGTCGAAGCCCTTGCTGTCTCTCAGACGTCCCAGCTTCCTGGCATCCCACAGAGGTGTTAGCTGAGTCAGGACTCCTCGCCATCCCAACTTGGCCTGAGCGGCATGCCAGATTGATATAGTCTTACAACAAACAAATGATGGACGGAATGCTGACAATGCATACATTCTCCCCCAGTCAAGAGATCTGGGTTAAATCCATCGTTCTTTTGCCCACTACACCACCCCAGTTTAGACATGGCCATATGCAAATCAGTCTTGACCCTGTGCCTCATGGGAACAGTCCAGCCCGAACTGCCAAGCCATGTCTTCCCTGGACCGGAATCAAGCATCCTAGGACCGGTTTCTGGCTATCAGCCGTCATCAGCCAGGATAGCTTGACTCCAGTGGCGTAGTGAGCACGGGTCCCACGTCTGGGAATACCCATCCCACTTAGGGCGAAAAGCGTTACAACAAACAAATGATGGACGGAATGCTGACAATGCATACATTCTCCCCCAGTCAAGAGATCTGGGTTAAATCCATCGTTCTTTTGCCCACTACACCACCCCAGTTTAGACATGGCCATATGCAAATCAGTCTTGACCCTGTGCCTCATGGGAACAGTCCAGCCCGAACTGCCAAGCCATGTCTTCCCTGGACCGGAATCAAGCATCCTAGGACCGGTTTCTGGCTATCAGCCGTCATCAGCCAGGATAGCTTGACTCCAGTGGCGTAGTGAGCACGGGTCCCACGTCTGGGAATACCCATCCCACTTAGGGCGAAAAGCGTTACAACAAACAAATGATGGACGGAATGCTGACAATGCATACATTCTCCCCCAGTCAAGAGATCTGGGTTAAATCCATCGTTCTTTTGCCCACTACACCACCCCAATTTAGACATGGCCATATGCAAATCAGTCTTGACCCTGTGCCTCATGGGAACAGTCCAGCCCGAACTGCCAAGCCATGTCTTCCCTGGACCGGAATCAAGCATCCTAGGACCGGTTTCTGGCTATCAGCCGTCATCAGCCAGGATAGCTTGACTCCAGTGGCGTAGTGAGCACGGGTCCCACGTCTGGGAATACCCATCCCACTTAGGGCGAAAAGCGTTACAACAAACAAATGATGGACGGAATGCTGACAATGCATACATTCTCCCCCAGTCAAGAGATCTGGGTTAAATCCATCGTTCTTTTGCCCACTACACCACCCCAGTTTAGACATGGCCATATGCAAATCAGTCTTGACCCTGTGCCTCATGGGAACAGTCCAGCCCGAACTGCCAAGCCATGTCTTCCCTGGACCGGAATCAAGCATCCTAGGACCGGTTTCTGGCTATCAGCCGTCATCAGCCAGGATAGCTTGACTCCAGTGGCGTAGTGAGCACGGGTCCCACGTCTGGGAATACCCATCCCACTTAGGGCGAAAAGCGTTACAACAAACAAATGATGGACGGAATGCTGACAATGCATACATTCTCCCCCAGTCAAGAGATCTGGGTTAAATCCATCGTTCTTTTGCCCACTACACCACCCCAGTTTAGACATGGCCATATGCAAATCAGTCTTGACCCTGTGCCTCATGGGAACAGTCCAGCCCGAACTGCCAAGCCATGTCTTCCCTGGACCGGAATCAAGCATCCTAGGACCGGTTTCTGGCTATCAGCCGTCATCAGCCAGGATAGCTTGACTCCAGTGGCGTAGTGAGCACGGGTCCCACGTCTGGGAATACCCATCCCACTTAGGGCGAAAAGCGTTACAACAAACAAATGATGGACGGAATGCTGACAATGCATACATTCTCCCCCAGTCAAGAGATCTGGGTTAAATCCATCGTTCTTTTGCCCACTACACCACCCCAGTTTAGACATGGCCATATGCAAATCAGTCTTGACCCTGTGCCTCATGGGAACAGTCCAGCCCGAACTGCCAAGCCATGTCTTCCCTGGACCGGAATCAAGCATCCTAGGACCGGTTTCTGGCTATCAGCCGTCATCAGCCAGGATAGCTTGACTCCAGTGGCGTAGTGAGCACGGGTCCCACGTCTGGGAATACCCATCCCACTTAGGGCGAAAAGCGTTACAACAAACAAATGATGGACGGAATGCTGACAATGCATACATTCTCCCCCAGTCAAGAGATCTGGGTTAAATCCATCGTTCTTTTGCCCACTACACCACCCCAGTTTAGACATGGCCATATGCAAATCAGTCTTGACCCTGTGCCTCATGGGAACAGTCCAGCCCGAACTGCCAAGCCATGTCTTCCCTGGACCGGAATCAAGCATCCTAGGACCGGTTTCTGGCTATCAGCCGTCATCAGCCAGGATAGCTTGACTCCAGTGGCGTAGTGAGCACGGGTCCCACGTCTGGGAATACCCATCCCACTTAGGGCGAAAAGCGTTACAACAAACAAATGATGGACGGAATGCTGACAATGCATACATTCTCCCCCAGTCAAGAGATCTGGGTTAAATCCATCGTTCTTTTGCCCACTACACCACCCCAGTTTAGACATGGCCATATGCAAATCAGTCTTGACCCTGTGCCTCATGGGAACAGTCCAGCCCGAACTGCCAAGCCATGTCTTCCCTGGACCGGAATCAAGCATCCTAGGACCGGTTTCTGGCTATCAGCCGTCATCAGCCAGGATAGCTTGACTCCAGTGGCGTAGTGAGCACGGGTCCCACGTCTGGGAATACCCATCCCACTTAGGGCGAAAAGCGTTACAACAAACAAATGATGGACGGAATGCTGACAATGCATACATTCTCCCCCAGTCAAGAGATCTGGGTTAAATCCATCGTTCTTTTGCCCACTACACCACCCCAGTTTAGACATGGCCATATGCAAATCAGTCTTGACCCTGTGCCTCATGGGAACAGTCCAGCCCGAACTGCCAAGCCATGTCTTCCCTGGACCGGAATCAAGCATCCTAGGACCGGTTTCTGGCTATCAGCCGTCATCAGCCAGGATAGCTTGACTCCAGTGGCGTAGTGAGCACGGGTCCCACGTCTGGGAATACCCATCCCACTTAGGGCGAAAAGCGTTACAACAAACAAATGATGGACGGAATGCTGACAATGCATACATTCTCCCCCAGTCAAGAGATCTGGGTTAAATCCATCGTTCTTTTGCCCACTACACCACCCCAGTTTAGACATGGCCATATGCAAATCAGTCTTGACCCTGTGCCTCATGGGAACAGTCCAGCCCGAACTGCCAAGCCATGTCTTCCCTGGACCGGAATCAAGCATCCTAGGACCGGTTTCTGGCTATCAGCCGTCATCAGCCAGGATAGCTTGACTCCAGTGGCGTAGTGAGCACGGGTCCCACGTCTGGGAATACCCATCCCACTTAGGGCGAAAAGCGTTACAACAAACAAATGATGGACGGAATGCTGACAATGCATACATTCTCCCCCAGTCAAGAGATCTGGGTTAAATCCATCGTTCTTTTGCCCACTACACCACCCCAGTTTAGACATGGCCATATGCAAATCAGTCTTGACCCTGTGCCTCATGGGAACAGTCCAGCCCGAACTGCCAAGCCATGTCTTCCCTGGACCGGAATCAAGCATCCTAGGACCGGTTTCTGGCTATCAGCCGTCATCAGCCAGGATAGCTTGACTCCAGTGGCGTAGTGAGCACGGGTCCCACGTCTGGGAAATGTATGCATTGTCAGCATTCCGTCCATCATTTGTTTGTTGTAACGCTTTTCGCCCTAAGTGGGATGGGTATTCCCAGACGTGGGACCCGTGCTCACTACGCCACTGGAGTCAAGCTATCCTGGCTGATGACGGCTGATAGCCAGAAACCGGTCCTAGGATGCTTGATTCTGGTCCAGAGAAGACATGGCTTGGCAGTTCGGGCTGGACTGTTCCCATGAGGCACAGGGTCAAGACTGATTTGCATATGGCCATGTCTAAACTGGGGTGGTGTAGTGGGCAAAAGAACGATGGATTTAACCCAGATCTCTTGACTGGGGGAGAATGTATGCATTGTCAGCATTCCGTCCATCATTTGTTTGTTGTAACGCTTTTCGCCCTAAGTGGGATGGGTATTCCCAGACGTGGGACCCGTGCTCACTACGCCACTGGAGTCAAGCTATCCTGGCTGATGACGGCTGATAGCCAGAAACCGGTCCTAGGATGCTTGATTCTGGTCCAGAGAAGACATGGCTTGGCAGTTCGGGCTGGACTGTTCCCATGAGGCACAGGGTCAAGACTGATTTGCATATGGCCATGTCTAAACTGGGGTGGTGTAGTGGGCAAAAGAACGATGGATTTAACCCAGATCTCTTGACTGGGGGAGAATGTATGCATTGTCAGCATTCCGTCCATCATTTGTTTGTTGTAACGCTTTTCGCCCTAAGTGGGATGGGTATTCCCAGACGTGGGACCCGTGCTCACTACGCCACTGGAGTCAAGCTATCCTGGCTGATGACGGCTGATAGCCAGAAACCGGTCCTAGGATGCTTGATTCTGGTCCAGAGAAGACATGGCTTGGCAGTTCGGGCTGGACTGTTCCCATGAGGCACAGGGTCAAGACTGATTTGCATATGGCCATGTCTAAACTGGGGTGGTGTAGTGGGCAAAAGAACGATGGATTTAACCCAGATCTCTTGACTGGGGGAGAATGTATGCATTGTCAGCATTCCGTCCATCATTTGTTTGTTGTAACGCTTTTCGCCCTAAGTGGGATGGGTATTCCCAGACGTGGGACCCGTGCTCACTACGCCACTGGAGTCAAGCTATCCTGGCTGATGACGGCTGATAGCCAGAAACCGGTCCTAGGATGCTTGATTCTGGTCCAGAGAAGACATGGCTTGGCAGTTCGGGCTGGACTGTTCCCATGAGGCACAGGGTCAAGACTGATTTGCATATGGCCATGTCTAAACTGGGGTGGTGTAGTGGGCAAAAGAACGATGGATTTAACCCAGATCTCTTGACTGGGGGAGAATGTATGCATTGTCAGCATTCCGTCCATCATTTGTTTGTTGTAACGCTTTTCGCCCTAAGTGGGATGGGTATTCCCAGACGTGGGACCCGTGCTCACTACGCCACTGGAGTCAAGCTATCCTGGCTGATGACGGCTGATAGCCAGAAACCGGTCCTAGGATGCTTGATTCTGGTCCAGAGAAGACATGGCTTGGCAGTTCGGGCTGGACTGTTCCCATGAGGCACAGGGTCAAGACTGATTTGCATATGGCCATGTCTAAACTGGGGTGGTGTAGTGGGCAAAAGAACGATGGATTTAACCCAGATCTCTTGACTGGGGGAGAATGTATGCATTGTCAGCATTCCGTCCATCATTTGTTTGTTGTAACGCTTTTCGCCCTAAGTGGGATGGGTATTCCCAGACGTGGGACCCGTGCTCACTACGCCACTGGAGTCAAGCTATCCTGGCTGATGACGGCTGATAGCCAGAAACCGGTCCTAGGATGCTTGATTCTGGTCCAGAGAAGACATGGCTTGGCAGTTCGGGCTGGACTGTTCCCATGAGGCACAGGGTCAAGACTGATTTGCATATGGCCATGTCTAAACTGGGGTGGTGTAGTGGGCAAAAGAACGATGGATTTAACCCAGATCTCTTGACTGGGGGAGAATGTATGCATTGTCAGCATTCCGTCCATCATTTGTTTGTTGTAACGCTTTTCGCCCTAAGTGGGATGGGTATTCCCAGACGTGGGACCCGTGCTCACTACGCCACTGGAGTCAAGCTATCCTGGCTGATGACGGCTGATAGCCAGAAACCGGTCCTAGGATGCTTGATTCTGGTCCAGAGAAGACATGGCTTGGCAGTTCGGGCTGGACTGTTCCCATGAGGCACAGGGTCAAGACTGATTTGCATATGGCCATGTCTAAACTGGGGTGGTGTAGTGGGCAAAAGAACGATGGATTTAACCCAGATCTCTTGACTGGGGGAGAATGTATGCATTGTCAGCATTCCGTCCATCATTTGTTTGTTGTAACGCTTTTCGCCCTAAGTGGGATGGGTATTCCCAGACGTGGGACCCGTGCTCACTACGCCACTGGAGTCAAGCTATCCTGGCTGATGACGGCTGATAGCCAGAAACCGGTCCTAGGATGCTTGATTCTGGTCCAGAGAAGACATGGCTTGGCAGTTCGGGCTGGACTGTTCCCATGAGGCACAGGGTCAAGACTGATTTGCATATGGCCATGTCTAAACTGGGGTGGTGTAGTGGGCAAAAGAACGATGGATTTAACCCAGATCTCTTGACTGGGGGAGAATGTATGCATTGTCAGCATTCCGTCCATCATTTGTTCATTTGTTTGTTGTAAAGATTGATATAGTCTGTCGCAGAGGGCCGACCATCCTCGATATCAATCGGGTGTCATACAGTGGGGACAGCATACCCCTCTCACCCAGTACGTCCCTATCCGCCTTGAACGCCGGGTCAGTTTGAGGCGCGTGGAGCCACTGGTTGATTACCTTCAGCTGCGCCGCCCAGTAATACAGCTGGATATCCGGGAGTGCAATTCCTCCATCATACCACCCACAGACCAGCTTAGACTGCGCTATGCGCGCCGGCTTGTTGCCCCAAAGCAGGCTGGACACCTGCGCCGCTATCGCACGGAAGTAGGCCGGAGGCACCTGGAATGGGGTATTCTCCAGTATATAGAGAAACCGCGGCAGAGCCATCATCTTGAAGAGCGCCGCTCTCCCGACCAGGGTCAGGGGCAGCGCTCCCCAGTACTGCACGTCCCGCTTAAGGCGGTCTATCTGAGGGCTGAGATTGCGCTTGAAGAACTCCGTCTGATCCAGCGCGATATGTATTCCCAGGTATTTGAAAGACTCCTCCGCCACCCGGAGCGGGCAACTCGACGGTAACCGCGGAGGTGGGCCCCGTAGTACCAGGAGGACCGACTTCGACCAGTTGATCGTGTACCCAGACGCCCGGCCAAAAATCTCGCAGATGTTCAGTAGCGTTAGGATGGAACTCCTCGGGGAGGACAGATATAGCAGTATGTCATCCGCGTAAAGGGAGACGCGGTCCTCCCAGTCGGCAGACCACCGGAGGCCTCGCATCATGGGCTCCCAACGGATCCAGGCCGCCAACGGCTCCAGCACTAGGGCGAAGAGCAGAGGTGACAGAGGGCAGCCCTGTCTCGTGCCACGCGACAATGGGAAGTCCTCCGACATGTGTCCGTTGGCCGTGACATGGGCTAGGGGCTTAGTGTAGAGGAGCTGGACCCAGGCACAAAATTTCGGTCCGAACCCCAGATGTTGGAGTACCGCGAAGAGAAAGGGCCACTCCACCATGTCGAACGCCATGCGGGCGTCAAGGGAAAGAATGACAGCCGGTTCCTGCAACCGCCCCACGCGGGCCAGCACCCCATGCAGCCGCCTCAGATTGTGAGACGTACTCCTGCCAGGCATAAAACCGGATTGATCCGGGTGTACAATGTCAGATAGGTGAGGCGTGAGCCGAGCGGCCAACGCCTTCGCTAGGATCTTTGCCTCCGCGTTGATCAGTGAAATGGGACGGTATGAGGTGCATTGGTCCTTCGGCTTACCCGGCTTCGGGATTACCACAATGGTGGCCGTCCGCTGGTCGTCAGGGAGTTCCCCCACCTCGAGGCAGTGCGTGAACATATTCAGCAGGTGCGGCGTTAACGTCTCGGAGAGTCGCTGGTAAAGCTCAATTGGTATGCCGTTCGGTCCGAGCGCCTTACCGGGCTGCAGCGCGCCGATAGCCGCCTGGAGCTCCTCCACCGTGAGCTCAGCCTCGAGCATCTCTCGAGCCTCAGGGGAGAGTTTGGGCATCTGCAGGTCCTTGATGTAGGTCAGTGCCGTCTCCACCGTCATGGTCGAGCTGGAGGAGTAGACCTCACGGAAGTACCCCGTCAGAGTGCGCACTATCACCCGTGGGTCCGTGACTGTCATTCCCTCATCAGTGCTCAACTGCGCAATCCCCCTGGCGCCGTCATCGCGCCTGTCAAGCCACGCCAGTAACCTGCCAGTTTTGTCCCCCACATCATAAACTGTATGCCTCGAAGCCTCAAGGCGCTGCCGGACTTGCTCAGCGAGGTGCTCTTTGTATTTCGTCTGAGCCACATAGAGGTCGTGCGAGGCCGCACGGGAGGGAGCCGCGGCCTGGCGGGCCTCCGCCGCCCTGAGTTCGGTTTCAAGCGATTGCAGTTCGGCCACCTGTTCGCGCTTGTGCGCCGATATGGCCGCCATCGCCCGGCCCCGCACCACCGTTTTGTACGCCTCCCAGAGAGTCGCAGGGGAGTCCACCGAAGTCGCATTTTCCTGGAAGTAGAATTTGGTCGCTTGCACTATGGTTTTACTGATCTTTGGTAGGCGAATGTAGCTAGGGCGTAGCGGGTAAACGCGGCGGCGCTGTAGGTGATGACTGGCATATTGCAAGAGGATCGGGGAGTGGTCAGATATGCCTCTGGGTCGAATGTCTATGTTGGCAACATTCTGAAGACAACCAGGGGAACCTAGGAAGTAATCAATGCGGGTAAGGCTGTCATGTACCCCGGAGTGGTACGTGTAATGCTGTGCCGCCGGATGATGCAGCCGCCATATGTCCGTTAACCCGATCGCCGTCGCGAAGCCCGCGAGACGGGACACTCCCCCGGCCCTCCTCCTAGGTGGAGACCGATCAGTGAGGTCGTCCATTACCGCGTTGAAGTCGCCACCCAATAATACCTCCCCCTCCGGTAGTGCTAGCAGGAATTCACTGAGTGCCGGGAGCGCCGAAGCATGCAGTCCGGGCGGGATATAGACAGACACTATGTTGATGGGCCGGCCCTCCCATTGAACGTGCGCTGCAGCGAAACGCCCAGCCCCGTCTGTGTGTACACTCAGCACGATCAAGGGGGACCGACACCGCAGCAGGATACCAACCCCCCGGGACCCAGAGGTGAATTCAGAGTGCGCCACCATCTTATACCCCCATCTGTCAAGCGCTTTAGTGGTGGAGCCAGTAAGGTGGGTCTCCTGGAGCAAGGCCACCGTCGGGGAGCATCTTTTGAGGCTATGCAGGACTAGGCCCCGCTTAATTTTATCTCCCAAGCCCCGTACGTTCCATGTGAGTAAGGAGAGAGGTGGCGCCGAAGTCAGAGCGCCGGCAAGGGGGGGGTCGCGCTGCGCCTCAGACATTACGGTGGTTGGGCAAAGTGACGGAGCATGGTACGGATAGCGGGGCGTGATGCATGTACCATGCAGTGAAGGTGTGATGAGTTTAGATCAAAGGCCCGTGTCCTACAGAACCACAACAGAAAAACAGAACTACATAACATTCCCCACTCCCCCCCCCCTCCCTGCCTCCCTGCCACACGGACTCAGAACTGCCCGCCACCCCAACTCAGCAGAGTGCTCCATTCCCAAAACCCCAACTAGTACTTGCGCTGTAAAGAGCGTGGGGTCCGAGGAAGACCATAGCATCCCCTGTCCCCAGGTCCCATCGTTCACACCCTCTGGCAGCAGGGCGTAGGTCAGTCCAGCATCCGCGGGCACCAGTTATTGGTCTCCGGCTTCACGCCGCCGCTGTGGCATCAGCCGTCGGGTTCCCCCTCAGTCTCCTCCGTACGTCGGTCGCGGCCCTCAGAGTCCTCCTCACTCCCCACGCGTCTCGCCCTGCGGGCCGAGCGGCCACCACCCGCAGCCGGGCGCCAGCCCTCCAGCCAGTCATGGGCCTCCTCCGGTGTGTTGAAAAATACAGTTTTGCCATCCGCCACTACACGGAGTCGCGCCGGGAAGAGCATGGCGTAGGGAAGTTCCCGGGCCCTCAGCTTCTTTTTGACCTCCAGGAAACTGCGGCGCTGGGCCGCCACCGCCGCCGTATAGTCCGGGAAGAAGGACACTGTGGAGTTCTGGAGACGGATGGGTGGCGCCACCCGTGCCGCCTGAAGAATGGCATCCCTGTCGCGGAAATTGAACAGGCGGGCCAGGACGGGCCGCGGGGGCGCACCCACCCGCGGTCGGCCGCCGGGCACCCTGTGGGCGCGCTCCACCGAGAAGAAGGCGGATAGGCCCCTGGGTTGCAACTTGGACTTGATCAAGTCTTCAATATAGAGGTCCATGGCTGGGTGGCCTTCGCTTTCGGGGATCCCTGTAATGCGCACGTTGTTGCGGCGAGAACGCCCCTCCTGATCATCCAGCCTGGCCGCCATGCGCTTGTTGTCCGCCTCCAGCTGGGATACCTTCTGTAGGAGACAACTCGTGTCTTTCGTTAGCGTCTCTGTCACCTGCTCAACATCCGCAATCCTGGCCGACATTTTGTGGAAGTCCGCTCGGAGAAGGGACACATCCGTGGAGATGGACCCCACCGTCGTCTGTACTTGCGCCAGGGCAGCCATGATGTCTTCCAGCGTTACTTTAGGCATCTCCTTGTCCGTCGCCATCTTCTCATTGCGCCCGCCACGGTCAGGCGTCGCGGAGGAGTCCTTATTATAGGCGAACTTGTCAAGTCTGCCCTGCGAGTTCCCCTTGGGCCCCTTCCCGCTCATAGTCGCGGCCGGTGGCCTTCTCCCTCTCGCTCGCCACTGATGCGCAGGTGAATGGCCCTCGTCGACTGGGGAGCGTCCGGCTCAGGCAACCCCACGAAGCACCCAGGTCTCGGAGGAGTTCGGCAACAGGCGGGCGCACTGCCCCTTTACAGCCAGCCAGGGCGGGCAGCACCCCCCCTCCGGTACACACGATGAGCCCCACAGCCGGGGGCGACCAAGGATCACCGGGCCCGATTAGTACTGTTCCGCAGGGCCACTCGTTGCGATATATTACTGTCCTCACCTCTCCACTTGGGTAACGGCTGGTCAGAGGCCGCTGACACCCCGCCTTCGCCTCAGAGACGGCCGCCCTCCATCGTGGGCATCTCCTTCACTCAAGGCCCCGGCTTTCAGCGCCGAGGC
The DNA here is from genome assembly GCF_964204655.1 of Triturus cristatus. Classification (NCBI taxonomy): domain Eukaryota; kingdom Metazoa; phylum Chordata; class Amphibia; order Caudata; family Salamandridae; genus Triturus; species Triturus cristatus. The sequence goes on along the minus strand of NC_140590.1, from coordinate 1,861,242,088 downwards.
AGGCCGCCACTCACCGGGTCTCGTTGTGCACGGCCTGGGCGTCCGGGCAGCTCCGGCTAGGGTCGGCCGGCGCCGCGCCGCCTCCGCCCGTGGTAGCAGGGCAGCCAGGCAGCCTCGAGTCCCGACCAGCGCAGGATGGCAGCACCTCGGTTCCACTTCGTCGGCCCTTCCGTGCAGCCGGGGTCGATCAGGATCGCGGTGCGCGGTTGCGCCACCTCCGCAGGGTCCCTCACAGCAGCGTCGCGTGGGCCTCGCACCGTCGCTCAGGCGCTGGTCCGCCCGGGGCCGCAAACACGCCGCCTCCGCCCCGGAGACAGCCTCCGAGCCCGCCCGGCTCCGATCGGGGCACCTCCGTCACTCGAGGCCCCGGCTTCCCGCGCCGGCGCAGGCCTCGGATCTTCGGACCTCGCTGCTCGCACCCAGGGCGGCGGAGAAACTTCGGAGTCGGATCGTTCGGTGCCGCTTCGGTTCCGCCGTCGATACTGGGACCTTGGAGCCGGATTACCGCTCGGATATTACACGGATGTCAGGGGAGCCGATCTCACCCTCGGAGCCCAACTAGGCTGCGGCCATCTTGCTCAGCTGCAAGCCACGCCCCCCCTAGATTTAGTTTTTGCTCAGCTAACTTTAGTTCACCGTCCATCTTGAGTCGTGCCATTTCCAACTCATGTAATCTGGTTTTTTCTCTTTCTTGGATCTCTTCCTGCGAGAGGCCCGTTCCTCGCTCCTCGGGAGCTGTGGCGTTCCCCTCTGGTGCTACACCGTTTTGGTCGGAGGATCCGGCGACCCCGGTTTCCGCCCACGACTCAAGGGCGTGCTTCAAATCGCCTTTGGTACTCAGGCCGGTGGTAGCAATGCCTAGTTCCATGCAGAATTGTTTAAGTTCGCGATGGCTATACTCTTCCAATTTATCCATTTGGAATTTCTCGGTGGAACCGCTATCTTTGGCTGACATCGTGGTTTTGTCGTGGGGTGAGCTACTCTCTGTACGATTACACGTTGATTCGGATCGCGCCGCTGGCCACCAATGTTAGACGGACCGGGAGGGTCGGCCGAGGACAAGGGGAGAGGTCTCCGGGGAGAGCCGTCTCCAGCGATCGTACAGATGAATAACTTCCCCCCCCCCCACAGACAGACACCACACAAGGATAAGATTTAGCGTTCTTTATAGGTAATTTCTTAAGGTACGATGAAATGGTACAAGGAGGTCTGGACTCAGGGGTCCCCTCGATTCGAGTCTCTTGGTTTGGGGAAAGGGGGTAGCGGGACAGTCTGGTTACCAGTCGGGTAGCTGAGATGGTATGGTGGATAGCTCACAATCCTCGAGCTCGGTGTTCTAGCTTGGACGGGCCGCGGCAGCGCCAGCAGGTCCCGGTGGAGATGGTCGTTACACGGTCCGCGGCAGCGCCAGCAGGTCCCGGTGAAGATGGTCGTTACACGGTCCGCGGCAGCGCCAGCAGGTCCCGATGAAGGTGGTCGTTACAACGGTCCGCGGCAGCGCCAGCAGGTCCCGACGAGGATGGATGTTGCAGAAGGCCGCGGCAGCGCCAGCAGGCAGGACGATAGTTCACAAGGCAGGGCTACGGCAGCGCCAGTAGTCCGTCAAGGCTGAGTTCTCTCGGTGTCTCTCGACTCCAGGATACAACTGCCTTCCTGCTCTGGAGCTGCCCTAGTTATAGGTCTGGCGCCCTTTGATGTCCGGACCCTCGCACTTGGAGGTCGGGGGGTCCGGGATGAGGGAGTCCAGACACCCAGCAGGGGGTGGAGCCAGCGCCTGGGGGAGCTGGAGGGTGATCGGCACCTGGCGGGGGAGAGCCCTCGACGCTTCTTTCTCCCATTGACCTGCCAAGTGGTCCGTTCACCTCCTGGGTGGATGGTGGTGGCAGGATGTCGGGGCCGGCCAGGCCCAGGGTTAGGGTCGGGTTGAGGCCACGCGGCCTCGTGGCGCAGTGTCCAAGATGGCGGCTGATCCGGCCGGGGGAGCCGGTAGTGGTTCGGTCCCCTGATTCATGGATGTCCGGGGGCAGGAGTTCCGTTGGGAGACGGGGTGCGGGTTGCCCTTGGGGGTAACACCTGGGAGTCCGGTGTTTGGGCCCTGTCGTGCGGGGGGGAAGCAAGCCCTTCATGTGGCCTGTCCAACAGCGACTTGGACACAAGGGAAAAAAGGACATACCAGGCAAATTCTTTATTGAGAAATACACTGAGAAGCTAGTGTCTGTGAACAGGTGAGCACAGCAATACAATGAAGTCATGCCACCTCTTGGTTACCCTGAAAGAAACAGTAGTGTTGCACCCAAGCCCAAATGACACACCTCAATACTCAAGGTGTCCCCACACCTTGAGACCTGTAAGTACTGTACAACACAAATTCCAAAACACTTTGATCCCTTGAGACTCACAAGACTTTACACAATCGACATGTTTAGAATGTTAGAATGCGCCATTTTGTCAACATAACACACATGTGCCTGCATGAAAGATGCCTCCCAAGGAGGTGCACACAAAAACAGATTTACACAGTCATTGAAGGATCTGGCAGCTTTTGTAAAGAAGCCACTGTTAGAAATAAATGGTGTTGCTGAAAGTACATTTACATGGGCCCACCGAGCTCTGGATGACTTGACACAGGTACTTTGGTATCACCACCAACAAAGGACGTACACAGAATCCATAACACTGTGGGAACATGAATATGTATAATCTGCAACACCGTTTATTTAGAACAGTGGCTTCTCTACAAATGTGCCAGCGTGTTACATGAAAGTGTCAAAGTGGATTGGTGTGCACCTCCTTTGGAGACATCTGTCATGCAGGCACATTCTTGTGCAGAACCACAAAACATCAAAGTCAAGCATTTAAAACATGAAGAGCTGTTGACGAGAGTTGGGATTGGCAAGGGACAATCATTCCTGACTAACTACTTGAATTATGTCTGTTGGCACATGGGCATCCGTTACCTGATGACACAGTTGTCTACACATAAGACACAATGCCTATTATGTGGAGTGGCACACATGTCCAAACCCAGGTCAATGCATAAGATAATGGGCCTGCAATTGTGTTGTAAAAAAGCATAGCTGGACTGTGGAAACACACTCATGGCAAGGCAGAATGTCCACACAGATGTCAGCACACAAAGACCAAACTGCCTTGCAGCTGAAACACACACAGGTGCCAACAATGCATGAGCAGTAATCATGTTCTTAAACAAATGACACAGGCTGCAAAACACAAACAATAACCCCTGCGCCAACATCACTGGGTCACTGCACGTTGATTCTCTGTCCAGCCAATTCGCACACACAGGTCAGACCTGGCAATGAGAAATCAGGGTAGTCCATGTCGGCCTCTCCCGCACAAATCCCCCATACCTGAGACAATGTGTTTGAGACAGATCAAGAAGTGACACCTCTTAACCAGGGATAACAAAGGGAGGGCGGAGCTTGCTGGCAACGATGGCGGACACGTGAGCACTGCACTCTCCACTGTAGCCCTCGCATAATCCTTGCAATGATCCTGTACTGCGGAGCCACATGGTGGATTTAACGGGGGAATCCTTTCTAATCCTGCCGGAGTGGCGTGCGGACCCCTAAGGCTGGCGGCGGAGCCGTACGGCGCATAAGCTGCGAGTGGCGGCGCACAAGAAGGACTCGGCCGACATCCTCGGACTGCCCTGAGACGCTCACCGGTATACGTAACGCGGCGTGCGGCGGGGTCATCGGCGGACGGACCGGTCTAGCGTGCTCGGCTGCAGACTCTGAGTGTGCCGGTGGGACCGGGGCGCGGACGGCCCTGGAGAGCAGTGCTGACCTGGGCGACTCCACGGTGGACGGTGGGCGCTCGCAGCGTGGGCATCCTCTCGCTCGGCGGAGCCGGTCCGCGGGGCCGCTGCTGACGACGGCTTGGGCTCGGGACGACCCGGGGGCCAGGGCCGGTGGCTGCCTGCCCGTGCGGGGGGGGCCTTGCGGAGTGGACGCTGCTGCATTGGGCCTCTCCTTGGAGCACCGGCACGTGGAGGGGAGTGATTCCGGGGTGCCTACGGTGGAGGTGAAGCCCCTGGCGCCACTGTTGAGCTGTGTTTGGCGCGCCCCCCCCCTACAACAGCCTGGAGAGAGATCCCCGGAGGCTGGCGGGGACGCCGCTGGGCCCGGGCCGGTGGAGAGCTTCGGTGGGGTGAACTCGGAACTGCGTGGAGGTGAGGCCTGCTGGCATCCCCTGTGTTGGAGCCCCCTTCCTAGACACTCGGGGGTTGCCACATTGAGGTGCGGAGCCTGCGGGGGGACTCTCCGGTCGTGAGGAGTGGCCCTTGGATCTGGCCCTTGGGTGTGCACTGGGGCTGGTGCGGGTGCTCGTCCTGGCCTGCCACTGGTTGGGGCCGCTCTGGTTCCTGAGGCTACACGGAACACTGTCCAGACTCCTAAGACGACGGGGCCACAGGCTGCGGTGGGCGCAAAGAGACTCTGGACTCGTGGATGCGCAGACCTATAGCATCACCATGGGCAAGGGCGACAAGACACAGCCTAAACTATCCTTTGACCCACGCAAGGCGAAGGGGTCTACAGTCGCGGTGCCGGAAACGTCCACCGGCGGTGCAACCTCAGAGAGCTCTATGTGTGCGGACATCAGAGAAATGCTGGCGGCGATGGAAAAGGGCCTGCAGGGCAGTCTGACTGCGATCGATGCCAAGCTGGACGCACTCACATACCGCATGGACCGCATATCGGAGCGGGTGGACAAGAACGCGGAGCGACTTGACGATGCTGAGAGGAGGGTCACACACGTGGAGGAAGCGCAAACAGAGTGGGCTGCAGACCGTAAACACTTCAGCAGACTGCTCCAGGTCATCCAGGACAAGTCGGAGGACTTGGAGGCCCGCTCGAGGAGATCGAACATTCGCATAACTGGTGTGGCGGAGTCAACGCACACCGGACGGATGGAACTCTTTGTGGAAAAACTTTTGCATTCCCTACTGGGGGTGGAGGTGTTCTCTCCCATGTTCGTAGTAGAGCGAGCACACCGGTCGCTGGGGCCTCGCCCAAAGCCGGGAGCGCCACCGAGACCGATAATAGCTAAGCTGCTAAATTACAGGGACAGGGATGCGGCCCTGCGGGTGGCTAGAGAAAAAGGGAAGCTGCAATTCGAGGGAATGGACATCTCCATATACCCCGACTTCACGGCGAAAGTGCAAGAAGACCGGAGGCGCTTCGCACCATACAAAAAACAACTTCGCGACCTCGGACTGGATTATGCGATGCTTTACCCGGCGAGACTTCGGATTAACAGGCAGGGCCATTCGCATTTCTTCATGGACCCGAGGGAGTTGCAGAAATCTTTGAAGGAATGGTCTAAGGAACAGAGGAACAGCCCACGGGGGCAAAATGACACTCTTGCGAAGGCCACAAGTTTGGAGGAGCGGGCCTAGTCTGCTGTGGGTGGCTCGGCTTGGTATGCGGCCATGCGGTCTGGGTCGGCTTGTTGGGCGGGGGGTGTTCACGGCTCTGGCGGTGACCGGAGCGCCTGGAACTGAATGGACGGCCGCGGACTGTAAGGCCGCACACGAGGACTACGCAGCTGATATTTGGTGAGATCTTTCTGATAGCTTGAGCATGAATAGTGTCTGTGGGCTTAGTTGCACGGATCAAGTGGGGGCGGAAGTATTGACTCTTACCTGCTGTTAACTTGATTGCTTCGAGCCCTCTAGGGCCGGGGGGCCCTCCATGGACCCGCTACAGACATTCGCTTAGTTGGCCTGTGACTGGGACTAAGAGAGGATGGAAGGGTATGTTGCTCGGGCCTCTCGGGGCCAACAGGAATGTGTTCCTAGGCGTAAGGCTCGGACCCATATAGGGGTGGTGGGGGACGCACCTGGATCTAAAGGAGGTGAAAGGAGAGCAGCTCGTGCAGTATGACTATTCGGGGGCGGGGATGCGGGGGCGCGGCAATACTATGGGTTGTGGCCAGGTGGTGATTGTTTTTGCCAGGTAACCTCTGCCCCAGTGCTGTTGTTTCGCATGGTCCCTATGGGGGCCGGTTTGGGGAAAGTTCAAGGGGTCTGTCGTTGTGAGGGGTGGGGGGAAGGGTCGGGGTCCTGTCTGGCCAGGTTGGGGGTGGTCGGCTGTGGGTGGGGGGTAGTGTCCATGGGGGGTTGTTTTGGGTGGGGGGTTGTTTTGGGTGGGGGGTCGGGGGTACGCATGGTACGCTGAGAGGCACGTCTTCTGCCCTGTCTATGTATGACTGGACTTGGTTGACTGGTGTCTACGAGTGGGTGGCACTTAGCACGGGTTGCATCTTTGCTGTTTCTAAGACACGTCATGGCGGTGATGGCAGACCCTAACGTTACGAATGGTGACGGCAGCACCATGACTCTGAGAGCGTTGACATGGAATGTCAGGGGGTTAAATGATTTTCGTAAACTGAGAAAAGTGCTGAATTATTTCCGCAGGCTCCACATTGATCTGGCGCTGATACAAGAAACACACCTCCCTCTCACGAGTAAAATGCTTTCTGCGAGGGGATTGGCGGGTAATAGCGCAGCGGCAGGCTTCACTATGCACTCCAGAGGGGTGGTTACATGGGTAAACCCACGGTCCAACCTGACACTGACAGTACTGGAAGCGGACTCAGAGGGGTGCTATTTAATTGCTAGATGCGTCGGGAAAGGTCATGACCTAGTGTTCGTTAATGTGTATGGACCTAATTATGATAACCCTGCATTCTACGCCGCTCTGGCCGCGCATTGCAGGCAATACACGCACGCTAGAATGGTGTGGGGGGGCGACTTTAATTTCACATTTGACCCGACCATGGACCGCTCCTCGGGGCCGCTGCGTCGCCTGGCGGCTGCTGCCGCACGCATGCAAGCGGAACTGACTAGGCTTGATTTGGTGGATGCCTGGCGCCATGGACATCCTCGCAAAGGGGGATATACGCACTACTCTGCGTTCCATGACGTGCACACTAGAATTGACTACTGGCTAACATCACAGTCGCTGCTATCGGTGATTAAAGGGTGCGTGGTCTTACCACGTACATTGTCGGACCACTCCCCTCTTCTCCTGATCTTGGATACTCCGGCCAAGCGAATCCCGCCGTTCACATGGCGGCTGCCACCCTATTCGCTGTTGGATGAGGTGTTCAGAGGCGAATTGGCGGAGGATATAGACACCTTCTTCGAAAACAATTTGGGCTCTGTGCAGTTTCCAAACGCTGTGGGACTCGTTCAAAGCATATATTCGTGGCATGGCTATGGCCAAGCACTCCAGTGTTCTCAAATCCATACGGCAGAGGCTGAAGACTATAGAGACGCAACTGGCGCAGTTAGAAGAGCAACGTCGGATATCCGCGGACTCCGATGTTGACGCTCGGATTCGAGCGTTGGTCTCTGAATACAATAGGGAAGCGGATAGGGAAGTGCAGCATATGGGCAAGTATGCTACGGCCCGAACATATGGGGAGGGTGAACGCCCGGGCTCCTTACTGGCGAGGATACTACGTAATACCAGGAGGCCCCTGGTCATTGAGGAGCTTGTCACCTCTGCAGGCACAGTGATTACTGGGGAGGAAGAGATCATAGACGAATTCAGAGAATACTATGCTGGGCTTTATACACCTAAGTCCTCTCAGATGGAAGAGGAAATAGAGGACTACCTCAGTTATATCAAAATGCCCTTTTTGTCCAACTCGCAGAGGGAATTTCTGATGCTGCCAGTGCAAGGGGATGAGATACGGGAGGCCCTGGCGGGAATGAGATCAGGTAGTGCCCCAGGGGCTGACGGGCCTTCAGGATAAGCTCCTCCCGCATCTGATTACACTATTTGACGATATCTGCCAGGAAGGGTGCATGCCAGCTACTATGAGAGAGGCCCTGCTCGTCACTATCTTGAAACCTGGGAAACCCCCTAACCTGTGCGGATCCTATAGACCGCTTTCCCTGATTAACGTCGACGCCAAACTGTACGCCAACGTTTTGGCTACGCGCTTGGCGCTGCTGGTGCCGGAGCTCGTAGCTCCGGAACAGGCGGGATTTATCCCGGCCAGAAATCTAACCTATAATATTCATACAGTCTTGGGAACCATGCAGCATGTGCGCCCAGAGTGCAAAGCCTTAGCCCTTTTTCTGGACATGGAAAAGGCGTTTGACTCTGTGGAGTGGCCCTTTATGGTGCGGGTGCTGCGGAAATTCGGACTGGGAGAACCCTTTTTACAGATGCTTGGAGCATTGTATTGCCGACCCACTGCCAGGCTGAGAATGGGAGACCGGGTTACGGAGGCCTTCGACGTTGGCAGGGGTACCAGGCAGGGCTGTCCCCTTTCGCCCCTCCTATATGCTTTAGTGGCGGAACCCTTGGCTTGCGCGATCCACAGGTTCGAGGGTATTAACTTTCCCACCTATAAGATCGGTATCTCAACATACGCAGATGATACGCTGCTGTGCGTCCGGGACCCGGAGGTGAATCTCTCGTCAGTGCTGAGGGAGGTGGTCAGGTTTGGGGCCTTGTCCGGCCTTAAGGTAAACTGGAGTAAGTCGCTAGCGTTCTCGTTGACACCGGTCACTTTGCCGTTCCCAATGGAATATCCCCTACAGTGGACGACGGATTCGGTTCGGTACTTGGGGATACGGCTTCACAAGGATCCGGAGGTTCTCCTCAGGGAAAACTACGGAGTGGCATACGCCAACCTAGTAGAGGACGTAGAGGTGTGGAATCGGCTTCCCCTGTCTTTGCTGGGCAGAATAGCCATCATGAAAATGGTGGTCTTGCCGAGATTCCTGTTCCTCTTCAATAACCTCCCTATAGTGTTGTCCAAGACCTTTTTCAAGCAGTTAACCCAAACCCTAGTCAGGCTGGCCTGGGGTGGTAAACAGCCTAGAATTCGGTGGAAGGTGCTGACGCTGCCATACGAGATGGGGGGGCTGGGAGCCCCGGACCTGGAATGATATTACAGGGTAGCGCAGGCGGCTCACCTGCACTCGTGGATCCATGTCAACCCTGATGTCCCACATGTCCTCCTGGAGCGACTGTTTGCAGACCCGCTTCCCTTGCCGGCGACAGTCTTCCAGCCGGTTGATCGCCGCATGGGCAGATTGGACTCTCTCAAGGCCACGGCTCATGCTTGGCAGGCGTTAATGAGAGCGCAAGACTGTGCGCTACTGTATTCCCCGCTGATGCTGGTGGAGTGGGCGGTTTGGCTCCCCCCACTGCGAGAGAAAGGAGTGCTACAGGCGCTAGCCGGTTTAGGTATTGCCAGGATGGAGGATTTGTTTCTGGATGGGGTGGCCAAGACATGGAAGCAGATCGGCACGGCACAACCTACTCCCACGCTCCTACAGCGTTTTCAATTTCATAGGGTCCGGAGTGCTCTGTCGGTCCTGTTGGAGCCGGGCATGGCAGAACCCCCGGAAGTCCCGGAGCTTACCTATGTCATTAAAACGGCGACGCCGTCCAAATTGGTTTCGGCCCTTACCAAAATGGGGGACCAGAGCACGGAGCGCCAGTGCACCACAGCGAGGCGAAACTGGCAGATCGACCTTCAAATGGATATTTCTGACGAGATGTGGAAATACTGCTGCGCCAGCACCAAGAAGGTGTCGCTAAATGGCCGGCACAGATTAGTGCAGTTTAAGTACTTGCAACGGGTCTATTATACCCCGGAGAGTTTGCACAGGTACGGGCTCCGCCAAACAGCGGAGTGTGAACGTTGTCACTTTCTCGTGGCGGACTTCATGCATATGGCCTGGCACTGCCCGGGAATTGCTAAGTTTTGGACGGAGGTGTTCCAGGAACTGAGCCAGATTTTGGGAACAGAGATGCTACCCGACCCAGCGTTGGCGTTGCTGGGGTATTCCAGGCCGCTTCCACTGGCTCTGCGTCGCCTGATGGATATAGCGCTATTTATAGCTAGACGAGTTGTGGCGATATGTTGGATGAGAGGGCCACTTCCCACTAGGAAGCGTTGGGCCAGCGATCTGCTGTACTGCAGCACACAGGCCGAGACGTACAGTGAATTGCTACCGCCGAAAAGTCGCCCCAAGAACTTCTGGGGGTTGTACAGTACGTATTTGGCTCCTAGGGTCACCGAGACGGCTGAACAGGGGGAGGCACACAGCGAGGAACCCAATGCGCGCACTTTGGACGAGGGTGGCTCGGGACAGGATCAGGACTCTGAGGGCGTGTGATGGTGAGGGACTCAGGAGTGTCTGTTGGGACGGATGCCCGCACATAGAGGGTGTGGACGGGTGGTTACTTGGTCGGAACAGAACGCCAAATAGGGGTAATTCAGAGAGTGAATGACTAACGCAAGGATGTATGCAGACTGATTGCGGGAGGGTGCTGCCGACGGTCGTGCCTAGACAATCGGACTGCGGCCACGTGTGCATGGGGATGGGAGACGGGCGGAGACAGCCAGCGTACGGTGGGAGGGGTGGGTGGTTGGGGTTAGTGCTAAGATTAGAATTTACAGGACTATGCCAGGAGTGCAGGCACCGGAGGCTACTTTTAAGCTTCGAATTCATAACTGTTGGTGGAGATATAGACTGGGGTCTAGTGCAATCTCCAATCGAAGCTTTGATCATGATTGGGCTTTTGTATATGCTGTATTATAGAGACGCCGCCGGTCCTTCGGGATGTCGGCTAAATGGCTGTGTATGTGATAACCTGCCTGCCCAACGGTCAGGCAGAGTCCTCGTACTGCTATGTTGATTGTAGACGGTTTGCCCTGTACAATTCCTATAAGTCAATAAAGGTTTTTGAAAACATCACCTCCTGAGGCTGGCATTACATTTTTGTGACATACAACCATCAACAGATTGTTGTGAATAGCCACACAGGCACTGCCCAGTGTGAGTATGCACAAGCCAAATGGTGTCTCCCTGTACAGGGGACACATGTAGTACACATTGGATAAGTACAAATGAGGCCAGGAAACAATGCCACAGAGGAAGAACTATGCTGAACACACAGAGAATGGGCACATTTTTGGGGTGACACACATGATTATGAGGCCAGGGTGTCTCAGGGGACTGTGGTGGGCACACTGATCCGTGTGCATGGTATTAGGCTACTGTAACCTGAGCAACCGCCATGGCACTATGCATACCTCCCACTCATGCACATCATGTCTGAGCCCACAACATTGGTCATGCATGCTGCAAAGGTGTTCAGTTGAAACCTCACACTCCTATGTTGAGACTCATCATCAGTGCAAACAAATATGGACCCCCAACATAGTGAACAGGTCAGGGCACAGGCAAGGTACCAACACATGTCACACACCACCCTCCCACATGATGCAGAAAGCAATGTGCAATGGATTAACTGGCAGCCTAGATGACCATGTGCAAATCTGATTACACACAGACAGGGGACACATGTCAAGGAGGGGAAGGGATGAATAAGAGCACCGGTTGACATTGGGGAACTGTAAAGGCAATGCACATATTAACTACGGCAGGGTATCCAGGCTACAGAGCACTTCCAAAAGCTGGTGACACACAACACAACAAACAGCCATGTACCTACCCCCTCCTTGCTGCAGTCTCTCCTGTAACTGCCTATCCAGGTCTGGGAAGACCACCGCCAGGACACGGGTCATGTGGGGGGTCAGGCGTCGGCGCCCGCCTTGGGGGCGAGGTGGTGAGAGCTCCAGCTGGACCCAGGCAATCCGCCGGGTCCAGCACCGAATGTCCTGCCATCGTTTTCTCACTTGGGCTAGGCACCGACTGCGATCCCCACCGATCTCACGGCCCTGACAATCCGCTTCCAGATCTGTCCCTTCTCGTAGGCAGTTACCTGTGAGGATGACAAAGTGAAACAACATCACTACACCAGCTCCATGTCCCAGAGACACACATTTGAACGTCTTTGCTATGTTGAACAGGGCAGAGGATGCAGACAGGAATTGCTGTAATCTCAAATACACATTGGCCTCTGTGGAAGCCCCAATGCACTACATGGCATTGAAAGTACACAGGTGGCAGAAGGGGTGCAACACACTCCAAGATCAGGGCACACACTGTGCTTCACATGCAACAGCAGGCTGATGGACAGCACCTCCAAGCAGTCACATGCCACAGTCCACTGATGCAACGCCAGCAGAGTACACAGACACACCCAGGCAGTGAGCAATCACCTGCCCTTCACAACAGCGGATACAACCCTCACTCTGCACATGTGCCACTTGCCTGTGGGGTGCCACAGGTGTCGGGCTAGCTCTGCAAGTCAGACACACAGCACAGCTCACTTCTCACATCAGATGGGTAGAGCTGTTGCCTCCTCCATGCAGCTGTGGTGCAACACTTCACATACAAACTCACCCACATGACAAAGAACAGACACATCTGTGGGTACAGTCACCTGTCACACCGGGGGGACCACCCAATCACCTCAGGACTGTATTTTTAAAATCTACAAAGGAGTTGACATGCTGAATGTGTCATGCACTATGCAGTGAATGTCACCAGTAAGCACAATGCAAGGCAGGAGTGCACACAGGAACTACATCATGCTCTGCATGAGGGACATAACCCCCCCCCCCCCCCGGACCCACTCTAAACAACATTGCCTGTCTGTCCCTCTTGGACACAATGCCAGAAGTGACAGTCACAAAAAAGGGGCACAGTCAAAGGTAGTTGAGTCAGCACTCACCTGAACCCCTGGTCGCCCATACAGCTGGGGGTACTGTGGGAGGCGGGCATCCAGCAATGCCTCATTCTCCTCCTGGGTGAATGGCTGGGCCCTCTCCACAGACCGTGACATGGTGCCAGAGGAATCCGAGGCTGCAGCAATGTGGTCGACAGGAAAGTTGTGCAGGCAAGTGCCCTCTCAGGGGTGCTGGCTGCCTTATATCTGTCTTGCTCAGGGGCTTTCACTTACAGGAATACATGGTGATTGGTCAGTATCATTAGCATCCTACGTTTACACCAATCCCTTTAAACCTACACCAATGACACGAATCTGCATGATTCAAATTTTGAGCATCATTGCAAGGCAACCACCACTTTGCAACATTGTAATTTTTGGCAAACTGACTCTTCCTGGCCACCTGATGGACACATTGCAACTGAAATCTCTGTATACATGACAACCAGCATGCATTTTGGGCCTAATACTTGTACAATATGAAATTTGAAAATACACACACATGTACGGTGCGTTTCACGCGTACACGTACATGTACGGCACCTCTACAATAGTGATACAGGCCGTACAGCGTATGTCCCACATGTTAAGTCAAGTGACATGTGAGTCTGTTCATATGGATGCATTTCCCTTGGTGCTGAGTGTTGGACAGGCCACATGAAGGGCTTGCTCCCCCCCCGCACGACAGGGCCCAAACCCCGGACTCCCAGGTGTTACCCCCAAGGGCAACCCGCACCCCGTCTCCCAACGGAACTCCTGCCCCCGGACATCCATGTATCATGGGACCGAACCACTACCGGCTCCCCCGGCCGGATCAGCCGCCATCTTGGACACTGCGCCACGAGGCCGCGTGGCCTCAGCCCGACCCTAACCCTGGGCCTGGCCGGCCCCGACATCCCGGCACCACCATCCACCCAGGAGGTGAACGGACCACTTGGCAGGTCAATGGGAGAAAGAAGCGTCGAGGGCTCTCCCCCGCCAGGTGCCGATCACCCTCCAGCTCCCCCAGGCGCTGGCTCCACCCCCTGCTGGGTGTCTGGACTCCCTCATCCCGGACCCCCCGACCTCCAAGTGCGAGGGTCCGGACATCAAAGGGCGCCAGACCTATAACTAGGGCAGCTCCAGAGCAGGAAGGCAGTTGTATCCTGGAGTCGAGAGACACCGAGAGAACTCAGCCTTGACGGACTACTGGCGCTGCCGTAGCCCTGCCTTGTGAACTATCGTCCTGCCTGCTGGCGCTGCCGCGGCCTTCTGCAACATCCATCCTCGTCGGGACCTGCTGGCGCTGCCGCGGACCGTTGTAACGACCACCTTCATCGGGACCTGCTGGCGCTGCCGCGGACCGTGTAACAACCATCTTCACCGGGACCTGCTGGCGCTGCCGCGGACCGTGTAACGACCATCTTCACCGGGACCTGCTGGCGCTGCCGCGGCCCGTCCAAGCTAGAACATCGAGCTCGAGGATTGTGAGCTATCCACCGTACCATCTCAGCTACCAGATTGGTAACCAGACTGTCCCGCTACCCCCTTTCCCCAAACCAAGAGACTCGAATCGAGGGGACCCCTGAGTCCAGACCTCCTTGTACCATTTCACCGTACCTTAAGATATTACCTATAAAGACCGCTACATCTTATCCTTGTGTGGTGTCTGTCTGTGGGGGGGAAGTTATTCATCTGTACGATCGCTGGAGACGGCTCTCCCCGGAGACCTCTCCCCTTGTCCTCGGCCGACCCTCCCGGTCCGTCTAACATTGGTGGCCAGCGGCGCGATCCGAATCAACGTGTAATCGTACAGAGAGTAGCTCACCCCACGACAAAACCACGATGTCAACCAAAGATAGCAGTTCCACCGAGAAATTCCAAATGGATAAATTGGAAGAGTATAGCCATCGCGAACTTAAACAATTCTGCATGGAACTAGGCATTGCTACCACCGGCCTGAGTACCAAAGACGATTTGAAGCACGCCCTTAAGTCGTGGGCGGAAACCGGGGTCACCGGATCCCCCGACCAAAACGGTGTAGCACCAGAGGGGAACGCCACAGCTCCCGAGGAGCGAGGAACGGGCCTCTCGCAGGAAGAGATCCAAGAAAGAGAAAAAACCAGATTACATGAGTTGGAAATGGCACGACTCAAGATGGACGGGGAACTAAAGTTAGCCGAGCAAAAACTAAATCTAGAACATCTGCGGCTCCGAGAAGAACGGGAAGAAAAACAGAGGCAGAGAGAGCTCGAAGAAAAAAGACTAACATTCGAACACGAGCGCAAACTGGCGGAAATAGAACTTCGGAAACAGAATAAAGAACCGGGGGTGCCTGAGCGACCGCACACCCCGGGAGCAACCGAGAAGAAAGTCCACATCCCCAAGGATGTTGTCCGAGAGTATGTCCGAGAGGACGACATACAACAGTGGTTCAAAGCCTACGAGATCGCCATGACCTCCCACCGGATCGATCGGAGTGACTGGGGAGCCGGCCTATGGGGGAGGTTCGTCAACGAAGGCCGCGATGCCCTACTGCAGCTCCCAGATCATCAGATGTCATCCTATGACCACATGAAGGCTGCCCTCCTCACCCGATATGGGCTCACACCCGAAATGTACCGCCAGAGGTTCCGAGACTGCACCCGGATCCCGGGTACAACTTGGGTGGAATACGTCAACTATTTCAGCTGAGCCTTCGAGGGTTGGATCAAGGGAAGCCACGTAACGACCTACGAGCAACTCTTTAATCTTATGGTGTGGGAGCACCTGTCTAACAACTGGTTCGTCGAGCTCAGGCAGCACCTCCTCGACAGTAAATTGACTGACCCACGGCAACTCGCCGCCGAAGCTGACCGATGGGAAAGCACCCGAGTGGGCCGGAGAGGGCCACACGAGCAAAACCGAAACAACCAAGGTCAGCACCGTCCCCGAGGAGGAGGAGGAGGCCAGGGGCGAGGGAGAGACACCATCCCGGCCAGTCCCGCGGCCAGCACCCCGCCCCCGGCCGGCCGGGGCAACCCCCCGATGCGCCCGGGGTTCCGAGCCAACGTCACGTGTCACCGATGCCAGCGAGTCGGCCACTACGCCAATGACCCGAGCTGCCCGCAGAACCAAACGCCAAAGCCCCGCCAGGTAGCTGCCGCCGCCCTGGGGGGAGAACAAATCTCCGAGGAACAGGAAGAATATGAGCAGGCACAACAAGAGTGGGAACCGGCCGCCATGGTTCTAGCGTGCCTAGGGGGAAAAGACATGGTCCCGCGGGCTCCCCTACCCGCCAACACCCGGAAATATGGCCAGTGGGTGAACATTAATGGGCGTCGGGCCGAAGCCCTACGTGACACAGGGGCCAGTGTGACGGCCGTCCGCTGTCACCTGGTGAAACCAGAGCAGATCCTGCCGAACATTCTCTGCCCCGTCCGCTCAGCCGACAATTCCGAGAGTCTGTGTCGGATGGCCTGCGTCCCCTTCGAATGGGGAGGGGTCTCCGGCCTGTTGAAGGTGACGGTCCGGGATGATGCCCCCGTGGACTGCCTCCTGGGGAATGACCTTGAGAGTTCCCCGTGGGCCGCCGTCGAAAGAAGAGAGCACCTGGGGATGCTGGGCCTCCCGGACTGGGCCTGCGTAACCACCCGGTCCATGGCCGCCCGTGCCGTCCCCCGACCAGAAGAACCAGAATGGCCAGCACCTCCTCCCCCGGTCGCTCCAGTAGAGGACAACGACTATACCGACCCCCCAGAGCCAACGCCCGAAGGGGTCGCCCAGCCCCAGGACCTTCCCGACCTGGCTCAGTGGCGTCAAGAAGGGGGGCCCACCCAGGAACAATTCCGCCAGGAGCAGAAGACCTGCCCCTCCCTCGAGGGACTCCGCCAGCAAGCCAGCGCCCAGAGCGCAGGGGACTCCACCGGAACCCATTGGGTCTATTGGGATAACGACCTGCTCTACAGTGAACAAAGAATCGCGGAGTTAGGGGCCAGTCGAGTGCTGGTGGTGCCCCTCCGTTTCAGAGACTTCCTACTGACTTTGGCCCACGATGTTCCCCTGGCTGGACACCTGGGCCAGGACAAAACCTACAGTCGCCTAGTGACCCACTTTTTCTGGCCGAAGATGCGGAACGACGTCCTTAACCACTGCCGGTCCTGCCCCACGTGCCAGGCCAGTGGGAAGAGCGGCCGTAAGCTGAAAGCCCCACTGCAACCCTTCCCAGTGGTCACCACCCCGTTCGAGAGGGTAGGAATAGACATTGTGGGGCCCCTGGACCCCCGCACAGCACAAGGACATAGGTTCATCCTGGTTCTGGTGGACCACGCCACCCGCTACCCTGAGGCGGTGCCCCTGCGAACTGTAACAGCCCCGGTGGTCGGCCGGGCCCTAATGGGGATCTTCTCCCGGGTGGGCTTCCCCCGAGAAGTCGTCAGCGACCGAGGCACAAACTTTATCTCGAAATATATGAAGTCCCTCTGGCAACAGTGCGGGGTCACCTACCGATTCACGACCCCCTATCACCCTCAAGGGAACGGACTAGTTGAGCGATTCAACCGCACACTCAAGGGAATGATTGGGGGATTGGAAGAGCCCCTCCGTCGCCAGTGGGATGTACTACTCCCGTGCCTCCTCTTCGCCTATCGAGAAGTTCCCCAGAAGTCCCTCGGCTTTAGCCCTTTCGAACTCCTGTACGGGCACCCTGTGCGAGGGCCCCTCAGCCTAGTCAAAGAAGGTTGGGAGATGGCCCCCCTAAAGACCCCTCCAGACGTCTTCAAGTACCTCCTGGCACTACGCAATCAGACCCGGCGCTTCAGGGAGATGGCAAAAGCGAACCTCGAGGCCAGTCAGGAGGACATGAAAAAATGGTACGATCAGAATGCCTCCTCCGTCGAATTCGAACCTGGTCAACAAGTGTGGGTGATGTCCCCACCGAACCATGTGCCTTGCAAGATAAGTGGACGGGGCCCTTCAAAGTGGTCGAACGCAAGAGCCCCGTCACCTACCTCATCGACATGGAGTCCCCCCGGAACCCCCTCCGGGTCCTCCACACCAACAGACTCAAACCCCACTTTGTGCGCTCGGAACTCAGCCTCCTGATGGCTACAGACAGTGGGGCGGAAGAAGACTCCGAGCCCCTCCCTGATCTCCTGAAGACCCAGGAGAACGACGGTTCCGTGGACGGGGTCCGGCTCTCCGATGCCCTCACCCCAGAGCAACGCCAGGGCTGCCGGGACCTCCTGCTGCGGTTTTCTACACTGTTTTCCCTCACCCCAGGGATCACCCCTTGGTGCTTGCACGACGTGGACACCGGGGACAGTCCCCCTATCGGACACCGGGCCTACCGCGTGCCAGATCGGGTGCGGGCCTGCATCCAAGAGGAAGTATCCAAGATGTTCACGCTCGGGGTCATCGAGCCCTCGGACAGCCCCTGGGCCAGCCCGGTCGTACTGGTCCCCAAAGCCGCTGCCCCCGGCACCACTCCTGAACTCCGATTCTGCGTCGACTATCGGGGCTTGAACGCTGTCACCCGGACCGACGCTCATCCTATCCCCCGAGCGGATGAATTGATTGACCGCCTGGGGGCTGCCCGCTACCTCAGCATCTTCGACCTGACAGCGGGCTCCTGGCAGATCGGTCTCACACCCCGGGCCCAGGAACGGTCCGCCTTTTCTACCCCCGATGGCCACTACCACTTCAAGGTCATGCCCTTCGGCATGAAGAATGCCCCCGCTACTTTTCAACGTCTAGTGAACCAGGTCTTGGCGGGGCTCGAAGAGTTTAGCGCCGCCTACCTGGACGATATCGCTGTGTACAGCCGCCACTGGTCCGACCACCTCCACCACCTCCAAGAGGTCCTGCAGGCCCTCCAGCTGGCCGGCCTCACGATTAAGGCCGGCAAGTGCCAAATTGGTCAAGGGTCCGTGACCTACCTCGGACACCAGGTGGGAAGCGGTCTGGTGGCCCCTCTGCAACTCAAAATTGCTGCCATCCAGTCCTGGCAACCCCCCGTCACGCAGACCAAGGTCCGAGCCTTCTTGGGACTCACCGGCTACTACCGGCGGTTCGTGAGGGACTATGGCAGCATTGTGGGGCCCCTCACGGGTCTCACGTCCAAAAACCACCCGAAGAGGATTAACTGGACCCCCGACTGTCAAGCGGCCTTCGAGAAGCTGAAGGCCGCCCTGTGCACCGCCCCTGTGCTCCAGGCCCCCGATTACAGTCGGGAATTCATGGTACAAACAGACGCCTCCGACCACGGCATCGGGGCGGTTCTTTCCCAGCTGAACCCCGAGGGTCTTGACCAGCCGGTGGCCTTCATCAGCAGACGCCTCCTGGCCCGAGAACAGCGCTGGAGCACAATCGAGAGGGAGGCCTTCGCAGTAGTGTGGGCCCTCAAAAAGCTCCGGCCCTATCTCTTCGGTACCCACTTCCGGGTGCAAACCGACCATCGACCCCTGCAGTGGCTAATGCAGATGCGGGGGGAAATCCCAAAACTATTGCGCTGGTCCATCTCCCTGCAGGGAATGGACTTCACTGTGGAACATCGACCGGGCCAAGACCACGCCAACGCAGATGGCCTGTCACGCTTTTTCCGCCTCGACGAGGAGAGTCCCCAAGAGGATGGGTGACTCTCCCCGCCTTCAGCTGGGGGGGACGCATGTTGGACAGGCCACATGAAGGGCTTGCTCCCCCCCCCGCACGACAGGGCCCAAACCCCGGACTCCCAGGTGTTACCCCCAAGGGCAACCCGCACCCCGTCTCCCAACGGAACTCCTGCCCCCGGACATCCATGTATCATGGGACCGAACCACTACCGGCTCCCCCGGCCGGATCAGCCGCCATCTTGGACACTGCGCCACGAGGCCGCGTGGCCTCAGCCCGACCCTAACCCTGGGCCTGGCCGGCCCCGACATCCCGGCACCACCATCCACCCAGGAGGTGAACGGACCACTTGGCAGGTCAATGGGAGAAAGAAGCGTCGAGGGCTCTCCCCCGCCAGGTGCCGATCACCCTCCAGCTCCCCCAGGCGCTGGCTCCACCCCCTGCTGGGTGTCTGGACTCCCTCATCCCGGACCCCCCGACCTCCAAGTGCGAGGGTCCGGACATCAAAGGGCGCCAGACCTATAACTAGGGCAGCTCCAGAGCAGGAAGGCAGTTGTATCCTGGAGTCGAGAGACACCGAGAGAACTCAGCCTTGACGGACTACTGGCGCTGCCGTAGCCCTGCCTTGTGAACTATCGTCCTGCCTGCTGGCGCTGCCGCGGCCTTCTGCAACATCCATCCTCGTCGGGACCTGCTGGTGCTGCCGCGGACCGTTGTAACGACCACCTTCATCGGGACCTGCTGGCGCTGCCGCGGACCGTGTAACGACCATCTTCACCGGGACCTGCTGGCGCTGCCGCGGACCGTGTAACGACCATCTTCACCGGGACCTGCTGGCGCTGCCGCGGCCCGTCCATGCTAGAACATCGAGCTCGAGGATTGTGAGCTATCCACCGTACCATCTCAGCTACCAGATTGGTAACCAGACTGTCCCGCTACCGCCTTTCCCCAAACCAAGAGACTCGAATCGAGGGGACCCCTGAGTCCAGACCTCCTTGTACCATTTCACCGTACCTTAAGATATTACCTATAAAGACCGCTACATCTTATCCTTGTGTGGTGTCTGTCTGTGGGGGGGAAGTTATTCATCTGTACGATCGCTGGAGACGGCTCTCCCCGGAGACCTCTCCCCTTGTCCTCGGCCGACCCTCCCGGTCCGTCTAACACTGAGTCTGTATAATAAAGGTGTTCCTCAGCCTCCAAAGTGCCTCATCTCTGTCACTGCCCATCTCTTGCCACTTTGCAGGTGTCATCTATGGCATAGTTGTCATAGATTGTGCATTTGAGTGTATGTGTACTTTGGCAACCTGCATGCAGTTCTTAATGGCTAATAATCTGTATTGTGCATGAAGTCCATGGTTGTGTATGTATTTGTGCAGGTTGCTCCCCCCAACGGGCTGTCACCGCATGCTGAGGATGTGTCGCCTGTGCTCTGCTCATCCTTCTGTTCACAGATCCTGTGTCAGTCATCTTTGATGATTGTTCCTCCATTTTCTCTGAGTGAGACATGAGTTACCTGACACTCCTTCATTTACGTACGCCTGTTGCAGTTGTCCTTTATGGCATCCATGGCTTTGTGTGATAGTTTTGGCCTATTTTCCAGAGCCTGCCGCCTGCTGCTGCAGCCCCTGCAGGGGCCCACCCAATTCCATGTTTCTGAAAGCCACACGCCTCTAAGATGCTCCTCCCTACCTCCCTCCACTCATTCATCATGCTGTCATCAGCTTGTCTGTGCCACTGTTGTGCCAACGTCGTGCCAAATGCACGACCACCAGCACCTGCAACGTGCACAGTGCACGGCCCTCATGTCCTTGCCTGACCCACATCACACAACAGGCTCATGTTGCAGCCACCCTCCAAGCAATGTACACACAAAATTCTGCAGCATGCTCTCAGGCATCCCCTAAGCGCACACACAAACCCTTTGCATGCAGGGTGTGCAACTCCAACTGCCTACACAACGATGCCTCGCCTTCCAGGCCCTGTCACACCAACCAGGTCATGTCCCTCCTACTCCACAGTGTCTCCGTCCAACAGCACGCCATTTGAGTCTGTTACCTCCTCAACACAACAGGGACACACATCACCCTCATTGCAGTGAGCTTGATAAATGCACCCAAAGCACACATCTTCTTCATTGCCATCTCAGACGGATACAAGATCTCCCACAGGGACGTCCCCAAGAATCCCATAGGATGAATTTCATTTTATTCACAAGTCCACCCTCAAAGTTAGAAATCCGGCTTGGCACAAACCCCCTGGCAACCCTCAGGGTAACACTCCTAGATAGATCTCCAGGCTGACATCCCCAATTTGGCAAAGCCATCAACACGTCCATCTTCACGCACGCCCTCACCTCCACAGGCTACATGTGGATGGGGGCCAGTGAGTTCTGGCTGGTGGAGAGCAACACCACCATCCATCAGTGGTCCATCAACATTTACATCCACGTCTCGGACAGGCAACGCACTAACACACACCCCACTACCAATCCCCCAAAGATGCTTGATGGAAGTCACCCCAGACAAGCTGTGTGGGACTGTGGAACCAACACCACCGCCACACCCTGCAACCTCACACACTGGATCAGCAAATGATCCACCAATGTTGCCACATTGACGGACTTTCCTGTGAAGCACAACAACAGTTAATCCACCTGGGACAAGGCAGACCTACTGGACTCACATAGATGTGGCCGGACTCTTGTGCCAAGTTAGCGACACAATGAACAATCCTTTGCCTTCAAAGCCTGTAAAATGGCACAAACAGACATCACCATATCAGCATCAAGGACAATTTGAGATCCTTCAGATAGGGCCGAGGCACTAAAACACAGGACATCAAGGAGCTCATCAGCATTGTGAGTACACTGACATTAGCTCCCAATCCACAAGACTGCCCACCCTTGCAAGGCAGAGGCAATCCCTTGCAACTTTCTAGCACTGCAGGGTCCTGGACTTACACGCAACGCTAGACACGCAGAGGCAGACAGCACTATTATCCGCGTGAACAAACCCCCTCAGGTTCTGGACTTCCATCTGCAGGAAATACAACACCCGGCTCATGTGCCACATCCACTGGAGATCTCCATCAGGCCCCTTCCAATACAACATCTGTTACACATCATTCCCCATCCTTGTAGCCCCCGCCCAGCACGTCATGTATGTATCCTTTGAGTTAGGCACATTCCATGGTAGATGGAGGCATGCAGTGACCCAGGCCCTTATTAGACAACGGACGGCAGACCCGCAGGCTCTCAAGGAACATCACCGTGCTTCCCTACCCAGGAAATGTAGTCAAGAAGACAGTCAACAAGCAACTGACAAACTGAGGCAAACGCTAAGAGCTCCAGGCAACCTGCACAAGAACATCTTCCACAGTAATCACACCACTGCAACCGTCAGCATGGCCACCACCACCACCAAGTTTGCACCACTCAACAATGGTGAGGCCACCCCCCTCGAACTCTGAACAGCATTCTACACAATGTGCTACCAAACTGTCAGCTCACACATCTCCAACACTGGTATCCAGAGTCTGGACCATTATGAAATCAAGTATTAGCTCACAAGCAAGTCCCGGGGAGTCTGCCTGGAGCCTTACGCATGTAGTACACTGTGGTCATCTGGACCATGCCCCAGGGATCATCTCTCAGCGTGTCAATCTTCAATGTGTCCATGACCCCCCTCTCCTCCATCACATGCGCACACAACCTCATCATCATCTCGTATGCCATTGACAGCCAGCTGCTCCTCACACTCACAAAAGACCATGCCATTTCCAGTTCCTAACTTACGTGAGGCATGAGGTGTGTTACAAAATGGCTAAACATCAGCCACCTGAGGATGGACTTGGCCAAGAATTGGGTATTCATCTGAGGATTGTCCCCTTACAGCTGTGCCAACTCCTTGTGTACCAATGACCGGGGCACTGCACCAGCACCCAGTGGCAACGCACACAAGTTTGTGTTCATCATGGACTGGTTGCTCACAATTGCCATGCAAATGAACAGCATCTGTACCTCATGCTGCAACACCCTCCGCATGATGCACATGATCCACAGATAGATCCACTCCAAGGCAAGACCGCCCGTAGCCAAGGTCCCCGACACCAGCCGGGTCAACTACAGCACCACCCTCTACGGAGCAAGAACAGCAAAAATCCTTGCTGACTTGTCAACATCCCGGGTGCATCTGCACAGCTCATCTTCGACTTCGCGCGCCCCAAACACATCACTGTCCACCTGAGATAGCTGCAATGGCTCAATGTCTGCTGCAGGATGACCTTCAAACTCCTCACCCACACTCAGGAGGCAGGCCCCAACCCAAGACCCCAAACCAACCTTGGACGTCTGTCTTCCAAGACCCCATTGTCCAACTCCCTGCATCCAATCTTGCCCTGTCCACCATTCTTCACAACCACAGGACTACAGCATGCAGCCGAAAGTTCTCTCACCTGGCCAAACAGACCTGGGACTCCCTCCCCGGGCCCCTCCACATGACCCATGACCTCTACGCCTTCATGATACTCTTCCACATTGGTCTGTCTGCACAGTATTGCAAGCCCCCCCTCATTAGCTTGAGGCCATCACATTTGAGTATTGTGCTCCATGTCTGTATTGGATAATACATTGCGACCCATGTGTGTCCTGTACCAGACTACGATCCCAGGGTATGCATGGCTGGCGTTAGTTCAACACTCAGGCATAGTTTAACATTTCCCCACACGTAGGTTGTGGACTCATGCAAAATGACTGCAACATCAAATTCCAATTAATGTGTTTTATTGTAGGTCTGGGGTGTGATTTGTGCAAAGAAATAGGTGCTGTACCGGGATCCTAGAATCCAAAGTTCACAAGGGGAGATGGTATCCTTGGCATTTGAAGTCATCATAGTCCAGACCACAGTCTTCGGCATCATTGGTCAGACTGTGACCAGCAAGACCATGTGGCAGAGAATGTCAGTCAATGAGGTGAATGATGTTGCACATGAAGGCTAGGTGCCATGCCAGGTGACCTGGGAGATGTGGATGGCCTGCTGCTTCTCACGGTCTTTTCCGTGGACGACCCAGCTTCCTTGCGGGACCCTCATATTCAGGCCTTGACGATGCTTGGGACGCTCCGTCGGACGAATCCTCCTCCTCCTCCCTCCCTGTGGCTGGTGTTGGTCTTCGCCTGGTGGCACAGGGAGGGTTGCCCATGTTGCCGGTGATCCGACGGAGTCAATGGCTTATGTCCGTTTGCACCGCCAGGAGCTCAGCCAGTCTTGCCTCCATCCATCCTTGGTGTTCTTGTTGACTGGCGTGTTGCTCGGCCTGCTGGTTCTTGATTTCTGTGAGGGTCTCCAGTACCTGGCTGAGGACCCTGGTGTCACGCCAGTATGCGTCGATGATGCTGCGTACGTGTGTCATACCGGTCCCTTCAGCTGGCTGGTCAGGTTCTCGCCTCCGCCTGCCTCCACTCCCACCACCGCTGCCCACACGAGCCTGGCCTGCTGTTGTGGGCACATCGGGTCTCCGGGACCCCTGAGGGATGGCAGTGGTGGTGTTGTCTGCCTCCTCCTGGGTGCCCGGCGAACCTGGTCCCTCCAGGTCAGACTGGCTCAGTTGTTCAGTGCGGGCAGGGCTCCTGGGTGTCTCCTGGGATGTGGCAGGAATGGGGGTGGTGGTTGGCACAGATGTTCCTGAAGCAGGTGCTGCAGGGTGTCGGACACCAGAGGGTCCAGGTGGATCGAGGTCATCCACGGAGTGTTGAGAGGCGTCGCTGCCGGTGGGATCCGGTTCCTCCCGAGCCTGGGACTGTGATTCTTCCCCCCCATTGCTGGGGGGAGATTCATCACGTCGCCCTGTGTGTGAGAGAAAGACAATGTTAATGCTGTATCATGCGACATCCATTTTTCATACATATTCAAGCTGTCACAGTTCCTCCAGGTAGTTGTATGTGCCTAGCATTCTCCTGCATGTTCACTTGTGGATGGGTATGTTGCGGGGGCAAGATTGATATGTGCTCCTGACTCTTTGACCTGTTGGTTTTAGTCTTGGTTGCTTCTGGGGCTATGTATTGGTCTGGTTGTGAGACATGTCCATTGTGAGAGTGTGTAAATACTTTGGCTATCCCAGGGGTGTGTGGTTATATGAGGGGTGTGTGTGACAGGGCCTTCTGGTGGGTGTAGTGTGATTTGGCAGTGGGTCTCCCAGGTGCTGTAGCTGTCCCCCCATGGAGCATGCTGCAATGAGAGTGAGTGTGAGTTCCTGTCCTAGATATCTGAGCTTGTTGTGTTGTTGTTTGAGTTTTAGTGGTCAGAGGAGGGCCTTGTGCTGCCTACATCAGGGCCAAGTGTCAGCTATCTTGTCAGTACTTTGCCAGTTCCTGTGCATTGAGCATGGTGCATGGGTATGTACCTGTGCCATATGGGATCAGGGCAATGGTGTGTGATTGTGAGTTGAAGAATGCGTTTTGTGAGGCCCCCCCCTCCCAGCATGACGTACATCTATTGTTGTGTTGGTGGTTCGTGTAGCATTGGACATGGCTTGGCCTTGCTTTGTGAATGTGGCATAAACATGTTAGTGGCATGAGCGTTGTTTTTGAGTGTGGTTGTGTCCGGTGAGGGCTTGGGGGTAGTTGCATGCAGTTTGTGTAGTTGGGGTGTGGCTGCCATTCCCCCATGTTCCATGAGTTGTTTGAATACTCACCAGGCTCTGGAAGTCCTTGTAGTCCGTGTACTCCCACCGGCAGGAGCAGGGCCATCACCTTCTCCTCCCAGGGATGGTAATGTACCGGTCTGCGGGGCAGCCCACCTCCAGTGATGTTGGTCTGGGCGTAGGCTTCATTCATCTTCCTCTTGACTGCCCTCCGCAGATCGTACCACCTGGCTTGGCATTCGTTCCTGGTCCTTCTGATGGGTGCAACAGCATTGACCCTAGCGACGATCCTCTGCCACAGGCGTGATTTTTCGGCTACGCTGGTCTGTCTGACCAATGTTCCAAAGAGCTGTGGCTCGACTCTGATGACTTAATTGACAAGGATGTCCAGCTCCTCCCTTGTGAACTTTGGATTCTTGTCTGTGGGCATGGTGTGGGGTGAGGGTGTGGCTGGTTGTGGGTGTGTGTGTGTGAATGTGAAGGTGTGTGTGTGAATGTGAAGAGGGGGTATGTGTGAAGGAGTTTGTGTGAAGGTGTATAGGTTAAGATGTATGGGTGCAGATGTTGGGGTGTGCTCTGTTGCTGTGGTGAGTCTGTTCCAAAGGCTCATGGTTAGTGTGTGTGGGCCCTTTTTATTGGTCCATTTGTGGGTGGGCCTGAGTTTGAAATGTTGGTGGGTGTGTTATAAGGGGTGTTTGTGATTTTGGGCCTCTGTTTGCCTGTTTGGATGTGGCCATGGTGAGTGATTTAGATGTTTTGTTGAGTGTAGAGGTGTTTTGTGGTGTCGTGTGAGTCAAATTGAGCCTCCTTGTGCTGTTTTCCAGTGCCCTGGTTCAGTGTGAGTCGTTTCAACCTCGGGTATGTACGGTGCGTACATACGCGATGTTGTTATACCGTGCTGGCATACCCGTGGTTGTTGTAAGGTCCGTACATACGCGATGCTGGGGGACGGTGCTGGTGTACGTGGCGTACTAGTACGGGGATGGTGTACGAGGCGTACTAGTACGGGGCTGGGGTACGGGGCTGGGGTACGGTGCGTACAGGTACAGGGCCGGTGTACGGGGCGTACTAGTACGGGGCTGAGGTATGGTGCATCCAAGTACGGGGCTGGTGTACGGGGCGTACTGGTACGGGGCTGGGGTACGGGGCTGGTGTACAGGGCGTACCAGTATGGGGCTGTGGTGTGGGGCTGGTGTACGGGGCGTACTAGTACAGGGCTGGGGTATGGGACTGGAGTACAGGGCGTACTAGTACGGGGCTGTGGTACGGGGCTGGTGTACGGGGCGTACTAGTAGGGGGCTGGGGTACGGGTCTGGTGTACGGTGCGTACAAGTACGGGGCTGGGCTACGGGCTGGTGTACGGGGCGTACTGGTATGGGGCTGGAGTATGGGGTGTACTAGTACAGGGCTGGGGTACGGTGAGTACAGGTACGGGGCTGGTGTATGGGGCGTACTAGTACGGGGCTGGGGTACAGTGCGTCCAAGTACGGGGCTGGTGTACGGGGCATACTAGTACGGGGCTGTGGAACGGGGATGGTGTATGGGGCGTACTGGTACGGGGCTGGGGTATGGGGATGGTGTACAGGGCATACTAGTATGGGGCTGTGGTACGGGGCTGGTGTACGGGGCGTACTAGTACAGGTCTGGGGTACGGGTCTGGTGTACGGTGCATACAAGTACGGGGCTGGGCTACGGGGCTGGTGTACGGGGCGTACTAGTACGGGGCTGGGGTACGGTGCGTACAAGTAAGGGGCTGGGGTACGGTGCCGACATACAGGGGGGTGTACGGTGATGACATGCAACGTCCCGCACGGACAAAATTCCGTACGACTCGTATCCCGGGCACAAGTTTACCCGTGATTCGGGTCGTACGGAGTTTGGTCCGTACGGGACGTTTTCCATACGCTTGTGAATTCGGGATGCCGGTACGGATCGTACTTGTGCGGTCGGACTTCAGTTTTACGAGTTGTACGTAAAACTGTCCGGGACGTCTCGGGGACTTTTTCCCAATACGATTCGTATGTATTTTTCACATACGAATCGTACTTCACCGGTGGGACGGCCCTTGTACGATTCATACGTAAAAAAAATACGGATACGAGTCGTACGGGGAAATTTTTTACAGGATCGGAATCGGCACCTTAATGTCAAAACAATTGTTATAAATAAAAATAAATACAAACTAATTAATGCACTATAATGTTTGTAAAATATATATTAGATAATAATATATACAATATATATGTATTTAATATAGATTAAAAATAATGTGAAAAATATAAGAAATAAAAAATATAAAAATGTAATAAATAGACACGTATCCTGATTTGGATGTCGGTCAGTACGCCTCCGACCGCTCATCGGAGGCTTACTGACCGACATCCTTGGTTTGAACTCCGACTGCCATATTTCAATGAGGATGGACCACCCGCTATGCATGCGGCGGTCCCGCATATGCAATTTGGATGCGCCTGCCACACAGGCAGGTGCATCCTGTATTTCTAACATTGCAGCGGGCCGTGCTGCCAGCAGCACCCACCGCAAGGTTAGAAATGCAAGTTGTGCATTTGAATGCACAACGTGACAGGCACCGCGCGGTGCCTGGCACGTTGTTCATGCAAATGCAGGGGGGTACCATAGGTACCCCCCATGTGCACCCCCCATCCCCCAACACCCTTGGGGCCCGATATGGGCCCCCAACAGCAAGGACCGATTGCCTTTCCATGGTGGCAATGCCGCCATGGAAAGGCGAAAGACCGCCTGCTACATAATATGGACGGTGGTGTCTTCCAGACACAGCCTCCATGTTATGGGCTTTTTCCACCCGGTCAACGAGTCAACCGGCGGAAAACCGGCTGAAGGTCTTTCCGGCCGCCGGGGTCCCCACCGCCATAGTAATATGGCGGGGGGAAATGGGTGAAGGGCGGTGGATTATGGTGAGCGGATCGCCACCACCATGTGGGCGGTGGCGATCTGCCCGCCATTGTAATCGACCCCTAAGAGTCCAAACCTGCTAGTCAATGTGACTGGCTTCCGATGGGCTCAAGCAGCCCGTCAGCCAGTCGAAAGGACCTCATAATCCCTAACAGACGGCGTTTCCTACGTCGAGATGATGATAGCTCTTTCCAACAGCAGTTCCAGGTCGGCCTTTCTGACATGAAACTGCTGTCGGAAGGTGTTTTTGGGGCCCCTAGCAATCAATCTATCAATCAATCAATGCATTTATATAGCGCACTACTCACCCGGAGGGTCTCAAATAGGCCTGGGCAAAGCACTACGCTACGCTCCCGAAGTTTGCGAAGTTCGCGCTACTTCGCACTACGCGAACTGCACGTAGCACAGTGCGAACACGCGTAGCGTAGTGTTGCGTAGTGCTGCGGTCATTTTTTGCATGCTCGCGGTCCTCAACGTCAAGTTGGCGACCGCGAGCAAGCAAAATGACATCCCGGCGAGACTTTTTCCTTGTTCACGATCAGCAACATCAAGTTGGCGATTGCGAACAAGGAAAATAAACCTCCCGGCAAGATCCCCAACGCGAGGAGGTCAGGTTTCTCATTGCGAGGGGTCGCGTATGCTCGCGACCGCTCGCGATGAGAAACTACCAGTTCGCGTTGAGAAAGCTGCCGCTCGAGTAAAAATCTCCTCGAGCAGCAGAAAACTACAGCTCGCACTGTGCAAGATGCCATTTTCAATGATTGCACAGTGCCGGTTGCTTGTCCGCACTGTGCAATCATTGAAAACAACATCTTGCACAGTGCGAACATGTTACTACGCAGTTGGCGAAGTGCTACGCGAAGTTCGCGTAGTGCGAACTGCACTTTGCGTAGCTTCGCGAAGTGCTACTTCGCGAACTACGCCCACCCTTAGTCTCAAGGCGCTTGGGGAGGGGGGGTCCGCTACTGCTTGAACAGCCAGGTCTTGAGCTGCTTCCTGAAGGCGAGGTGGTCTTGGGTCAGGCGGAGGTGGGTTGGGAGGGAGTTCCAAGTCTTGGCGGCCAGGTAGGAGAAGGATCTTCCTCCTGTGGTGGCTCTTCGGATGCGGGGGACGGCGGCGAGGGCGTGGTTGGTCGATCGGAGCTGGCGTGTGGGAGTGTAGAAGTTGAGGCGGCTGTTGAGGTATCTC
The DNA here is from genome assembly GCF_964204655.1 of Triturus cristatus. NCBI lineage: Eukaryota > Metazoa > Chordata > Amphibia > Caudata > Salamandridae > Triturus > Triturus cristatus. The sequence continues at coordinate 1,861,212,125 of NC_140590.1, read as the reverse complement.
GGGCCTTGGTTGTGTAGGGCTTTGTGTGCGTGGGTGAGGAGACGGAAGGTGATTCTCTTGTTGACCGGGAGCCAGTGCAGGTCTCTCAGCTGTCCGGAGATGTGGCTGTGTCGGGGGATGTTGAGGATGAGTCTCGCAGAGGCGTTCTGGATCCGCTGGAGTCTCTTCTGGAGTTTGGCAGTGGTTCCGGCGTAGAGGGAGCTGCCGTAGTCTAGTCGGCTGGTGACGAGGGCCTGGGTGACCGTCTTCCTGGTCTCGGTGGGGATCCACCGGAAGATGTTACGAAGCATGCGCAGGATGTTGAAGCACGACGAGGAGACGGCGTTGACTTGTCTGGTCATGGAGAGGGAGGAGTCCAGGATGAATCCCAGGTTGCGTGCGTGGTCTGTTGGTTTGGGTGCGCTGCCCAGGGCGGGGGGGCACCAGGAGTCATCCCAGGCGGAGGGCGAAGAGCCCAGGATGAGGACTTCCGTCTTGTCTGAGTTCAGTTTCAGGCGGCTGTTCATCATCCATTCGGCTACGTCTGTCATCCCTTCGTGTAGGTTGGCTCTGGCGGTGGCGGGGTCGTTGGTGAGGGAGAGGATCATCTGGGTGTCGTCGGCGTAAGAGATGATGTTGAGGTTGTGTTGGCGTGCGATGGCCGCAAGGGGGCTCATGTAGACATTGAAGAGGGTGGGGCTGAGCGAGGAGCCTTGAGGAACGCTGCAGATGACTTCGGTGGCTTCTGATCTGAACGGGGGCGAGGCGGACTCTCTGTGTCCTTCCGGCGAGGAAGGAGATGATCCATTCTAGTGCCTTCTCTTGTATTCCGACGTTGCTGAGGCACTGCACTAGGGTGCGGTGGCAGACAGTGTCGAATGCCGCGGAGAGGTCCAGGAGGATGAGGGCCGCAGTTTCTCCGTTGTCGAGCAGGGCTCGGATGTCATCGGTGGCTGCGATGAGGGCGGTCTCGGTGCTGTGGTTGGCCCGGAAGCCAGACTGCGAGAGGTCGAGGGATCCGTTCGTCTCGAGGAAGGCGGCCAGCTGCTTGTTGACGGTCTTCTCGATGACTTTGGCCGGAAACGGGAGGAGCGAGATGGGGCGGTAGTTTTTGAGTTCGGTGGGGTCCGCTGATGGTTTCTTTAGTAGAGCGCTGAGTTCGGCGTGCTTCCAGCTCTCCGGGAAGGTAGCGGTGTCGAAGGAGGTGTTGATGATGTCCCGCAGGTGGGGTGCGATGACAGCGTTGGCCTTGTTGAAGACGTGGTGAGGGCAGGGGTCGGTTGGAGATCCGGAGTGGATGGAGTTAATCGTGCGTCGGGTTTCTTCGGTGTTGATCGGGGTCCAGGCGTGGAGGGTGATGGTGGGGGTGCCGGTGCTGTCATGGGGTGCGTTGGCTGTGTGATGAAGCTGTTGTGTATGTCTGCGATCTTGTTGTGGAAGTAGGAGGCGAGGGAGTTGCAGAGGTCTTGTGATGGGGTGATGTCGTTGTTTCCGGCGTTGGGGTTGGAGAGCTCTTTGACGATGTTGAAGAGTTCCTTGCTGTTGTGTGCGTTGTTGTCCAGTCGTTCCTTGAATGCGGTTTTCTTGGTGGTGTGGATCAGTTGGTGGTGTTTTCGAGTGGCGAGCTTGAGGGTGGTGATGTTGTCTAGTGTTGGGTCTCTGCGCCAGGCTCTCTCGAGGGCTCGGCAGTTCTTCTTGGAGCTCTTGAGTTCGTCGGTGAACCATGGTGCTTTCTTACTGCCGGGTCTGCTAGGCAGGGTCCTCAGAGGGGCGAGGTCGTCTGCGCAGTTGCTGATCCACTTCGCGAGGTTGTTTGCGGCCTGGCTGGGGTTCGCTGAGCTGGCGGGGGGGTCCTGGCTCAGGGATGCGGCGAGCTGGTCGGCTGTGATCTTGTTCCAGCTTCTTCGTGCAACCTGTTGCTGGTGGTGATGGACCGTGTTCTTTCTGAGGCTGAAGTGGACGCAGCTGTGGTCCGTCCAGTGGAGTCCGGTGGCATGGCTGAAGGCGATGTCCTTGCTGGATGAGAAGACGGGGTCGAGTGTGTGTCCGGCGTAGTGGGTGGGGGTGGTCACCAGCTGCTTGAGACCGAGGTTGGCGAGGTTGTCCAGCAGGGTGGTGGTGTTGTGGTCGTTGTTGTTCTCCAGGTGGAAGTTGAGGTCCCCGAGGAGGATGTAGTCAGCGGAGGGGAGGGCGTGCGGGCTGATGAAGTCGGTGATGTCTTCGCTGAATTGTGTGCGTGGTCCCGGGGGTCTGTAGATGAGGGTGCCTCTGAGGGTGGTCTTGGGGTCGGTGTGGATCTGGAAGTGCAGGTGTTCGGCGGTTGTGAGGGTGTCGTCGGTGTTGGACGTGATGCGGATGGTGTTCCTGTGGATGATGGCGATGCCTCCTCCGGTCTGATTGCCGCGGTCCCTCCGGGTGATCTTGTATCCGTCCGGGATGGCGATGTCAGGCGCTGAGGAGGCATTCATCCAGGTTTCTGTGAGGAAGGCGACGTCTGGTGATGTTGTGTCGAGCAGGTTCCAGAGCTCTACGGCGTGTCTGTGGACGGAGCGGGTGTTGAGCAGGATGCACTTCAGGTGGTTGCTGCTGGTGCTCGGCTTGGTGGGTGCGGGTGCAGTGCAGGTCCGGATGCAGGTGAACTTGCAGGAGTGTCAGCTGAAGGGTCCGTGGGTGCGTCTCGGAGCAAGGCTCCCATCCCTCCACGGCCTCTGGCTGTGGCCCAGGGGGGCACCTATGGTGAACCCATGAAAATCTCTGCACTGTGTGGAAGGCTCCATGAGGTGCCTGCCACACGGTGCAGTGAATAACACAAACTCCCATTTCTCTATGGTAGCTTATGCTGCGGGCTATTTCCACCCGCAGTACCAGCTACCATAGAGAAATGGGAGTTTGCAACTGCACCAAATGCGGTCGCATCCTAATAAGGTGTGCTTAACCGACGAGCTATGGTTGGTCAATTCCCACTCTGCACATTCCCCCGACATTGTAATGAGGCCCTTAATGTCTATTTACATGCAAAACTGTCTTTTCTATTTTTCTATACTACTTTAAAATATGTATGATTATATTAAATATAACAATATATTGTTAAAGATGTAAATTAAACAATATGAACAAAAATAATATTACTTAATAAATGTGATTTTAAAAGATCTTTCATTACAAATAGTAATAAATGTCTATTTATACTATATTCTCAAAACTGCAATTAATCTACTGGTCATACATCAAAAATATATATATTATTCTATTTATGTTACAATATTAATTAAAAACCAATGGAAACAATTAATAATAAAACCTGATCTATGTTTCTAAAATAAATCTACATTTTTGGTATATTAAAATTACATAAATATTTAAAATACCAAATTCAATGTCTTATCTATATAAATAAAAATTACGTTTGCCAAAAATATATATGTGTTTGTTAATTGAAAATATGAAACACTACACATACATAACTTACTATTCGCAGCTCCAAACTACCTTGAGTCAGGGAAGGTGCTGGACACTAAACATATATAATTTTCTATTCCCACTCCAAACTAACTTAAGTCATAGAAGGTGATGGACACTCTGGAGCTCATTACGATGTCGGGCGAAAAGCCTCCGCCCGACACCTACTCGGATTCGGGACTGACCGACTTGTGGTCAGCAGTTCCGACCACTGGATAATGATGCGACTAAACACGATTCGGTCGGATTCCCATTGTTTCCTATGGGAGCTCGTTTAACGCCTGACAACCGATCGTAATACAGGCTCTTATGGGAAAATGGGGTTTGTGCGAAAAACCCTTAACCTTGTCGTAGGCACCACACGGTGCCTACCACACAGTTCAGGGTTTTAAAGAGGGTCCCTTATGGGAAGAGGATGTAGCCTAATGGCTAGAATGGTCAATCTCAAATCTGGGGAACTGGGTTTGAGTCTCGGAAACGACCCTCAACATCCTGTGATTCTGGCCAAATCACTTAATCTCCCCATGCCTAACAAAAATGAATGTGTCCTTGTGTAAGCAACTGGTGCTCATGTAAAGTGCTCTGATACCCGATACCTTTGGGTCTAGTTTGTGCTATATAAATATCTGGGGGAAAAAAAAGGTGCTTCCTCGGCCACCAACTGAAGACCACAGGGGCCAAAGTCACTGGAAATTGACATCGTAATCCTGACGGCGGAAACGCTGTCCATAGGGATGTACAATGCGTTTCTGCCTGACACAAATATTCCGCGAGTCGGTTGGAAATGATTCGGAATAAATGAGTGGTTTAAATTCTGACCACGAACAACGTAATCGGGCAGTCGGAATGTAAACCGACCTAGTCGGTTGGAAGAGCTCCAACGCGGTCGCAAAGATACCGACTTTAGGGAGGAGGTTTTTCGCCCGACGTCGTAACGAGCCTCTAAACATATTGGATTTACGATTCCCAAACCAAACTAGTTAACGTCATATAAGATGCTAAACAGTAAACATACATATATTACTATTCCCACTACAATCTACCTCTAAACAACAAAGGTGCTGGACACTAAACAAACATATTACACTATTCCCACTACAATATAGCTTACATAAAAAAGATACTGTACTTAAAGCATACATATATCTTAAATCATAAAAAGTAGTAAAAAAAACCCCACAATTTTATGTTAGTACTAAAATATACCTTAATTTAAGTTAGAATTTCATCATTAAACCTATTACTACACCAAAATAACTTAAACCATGCAAAGTGCTAAACAATAAGCAATATTAACATATTGTGAACTCTCAAATATAAATAGTTATATTAATAATTGAAAACATTTAATTCTAAATGTTCTAATATATATTCAAAATAAGGGCTTGATTATGAGTTTGGCAGTCTTCTGACCACCAGACTCACGGTGGCGCAGCAGTGGTGGTCCACCGTCAGCCGTATTATGACTTCTAAAGTCTTTGTGGCAGAGGAACGTTGGCTGCACCAGAGAACAGTCATTCCCTGGTGGTGTCACAGGAGCACCACAAAACAATATGCTAAGAAGGGACTGGCGCAGTCCCACTCAGGATGTTACGAGTTCTTGGACCGCCAGCCTTTTCATGGTGGAGCCTGCGATGAAAAGGCTTGTGGTGCAGGAACAAAGCGGGTCCTACAGGGCCCCTATGGCCACACCGCCATAGGGATACATTCAGGGGGGCACAAAATGTACCCCCTGTCTGTATCCCCCACAAAGTTCTAGCACGGCATGGAGGTGGACATCTATGCGGTGCTGGAACTTTTTTGCTGTTCCCATTGCGGTGCCTGTTTTCCAGGCACTGCCATGGGGAGGTCAGAGAACCGCCGACTGTATTTACGGTCGGCAGTGCTTCCATGGCTTTGGCGCAGCGGAAGCAGTATTGTGCTGTCGCCCCTGTTCCAAAGTCATAATCAAGTCTAAGGGGGTGATTGTAGCGTTGTTTGGGACCGCCGCCAGATATGCGGCGGTCCTACCACTGCAATTAAGATGCGCCTGCCATACTGGCGGGCGCATCCATGGCTTTTAACATTGCGGGCGCACCGTACGCAATGTTAAAAGTGCTTGCACTGCATTCTCCTGCACTATATGGCAGTCACCACGTGGTGCCTGCCACTTGGTCCATGGAAAGGCAGGGGGTACCATGGGTACCCCACAGTGCAGCGACACCCCCCAAACAAGGGGGGCAGCAATGGGCCCCAAAACTCGATCCCCGCCAGACTTCCGATGAAAAGGCCTTTCTAAACCCACATCCTAATTTGGTGCATGGTGTCTTCTAGGCACCGCCACCATTTTAGTGGCCCTGAACGGTCCGCCAGGCAATTGGTGCGATTGCCTTTGGCGGTGAAGCGGCGGACGGACGTTGCGTCTGCCGTGGTACCCACTGCAATCCTAATTTGGCGGTCGGTAAAAGGCTTTGTGATGGCGGAAGGACCGCCACCGCGGGCCCGGCGGTGACGGTCCTTCCGCCATCATAATGACCCCCTTAGTCATCTCTATATAATAATAAATCTAAATTAGTCATAAATGAGTATAATTTTTTCTGTTTTTTTTAAACCTTTAAATTAATTTTTTTATTTTTTCCAATTCAATTGTTTGCAATTAGTCTATTAAAACCATTACAAAAATGTTACATATAAAAAAATCCTACTTAAATAAACAATTTCAAATAAAAATACAAATTAATCAAATACATATTGTTTATTTCTAATTTAAATATTTAAAATGCACAACTACCTTTTTTCAAATTATTGACTAAAATCATAGTATGAAAAGTAAATGCTTTTTTAAATTTTAAATCAAATTTAAATCAACTTATTTTACCAAACACAACAATATTTCACTTTTTTATTTTACAATGTGTTTTTAAATAACAGATGTTTTAGAATTAAGAGCCCGATTAAGATGGCGGGCGGATATAAGAAGCGAGACCAACCAACTAGCCGTCGATGTTCCCCCCATAGGGATTACGATGCGACTGCCGGCGACCAGGGCCTGATTAAGATGGAGAGTGGACATAAGAAACGGGACGGACCAACTAGCCGGCGATGGTCCCGCCACAGGGATTACAATGCAACTGCCTGCAAGGCGGTCACACCTTGTATTCTTTGCGATGGGTTCTGCTGGCTGCAGTACCCGCCACAATGCACATGGTGCAAGGATATGTAGGAGGGCACAATAAGTGCCCCCCCGTGTCCACATCGGAGGGCCTAGGTAGAAGGGGGGCTTGATTCCTGCCTGTTCATGGCGGGTTAATCGCCGTGAACAGGTGGACAGAAAGGGACATCGTAACCCCTATGGCAGTGCCTGGTAGGCACCACCACCATTGTAGGGAATACGGCCCCGTCCGTCACACAGGCGGTCTCAAGGAGCCTGTCTGATGCATCCTCCCGCCATTCAGATTTGGCTGGCAGATATGATGGGTCCGATGGCGGTGGAACCGCCACCAATGGCGGTGGCGGTCTCCCCATCATCCTAATAGGGCCCTAAGTAAACATAATCTGTGAATTTATATAATTTGATTTAATTTTTAATTTTATCTTTACAGAAATATACATAACATTGTTATGAATTTATAAATGATTCGATACTAAATTTAAATTTTATAATAAATATATTTTTTCACCAATCAATTTATACCCAAATTGATAGAAATCAATTGATTTAAAATATTCAACTTTTCCCCAAAACTACCACTCAAATAATTATTTTAATAAAAAAAAAAGGTGCTTCCTCGGCCACCAACTGAAGGCCACAGGGGCCAAAGTCACTGGAAATTGACATTGTAATCCTGACGGCGGAAACGCTGTCCATAGGGGTTGTACAATGCGTTTCTGACTGACACAAATACTCCGCGAGTCGGTCGGAAATGATTTGGAATAAATGAGTGGTTTAAATTCTGACCACGAATAACGTAATCGGGCAGTCGAAATGTAAACCGACCTAGTCGGTTGGAAGAGCTCCAACACGGTCGCAAAGATATCGACTTTAGGGAGGAGGTTTTCCGCCCGACATCGTAATGAGCCCTTAAACATATAGAATTTACCATTCCCAATCCAAACTAGTTTACGGCATATAAGATGCTAAACAGTAAACATACATATATTACTATTCCCACTCCAATCTACCTCTAAACAACAAAGGTGCTGGACACTAAACAAACATATTACACTATTCCCACTACAATATAGCCTACATAAAAAAGATACTGTACTCAAGGCATACATATATCTTAAATCATAAAAAGTAGTTAAAAAAAACATAATTTTATGTTAGTACTAAAATGTACCTTAATTTAAGGTAGAATTTCATCATTAAACCTATTACTACACCAAAATATCTTAAACCATGCAAAGTGCTAAACAATAAGCAATTTTAACATATTGTGAACTCTCAAATATAAATAGTTATATTAATAATTGAAAACATTTAATTCTAAATGTTCTAATATATATTCAAAATAAGGGCTTGATTATGAGTTTGGCGGTCTACTGACCACCAGACTCACGGTGGCGCAGCAGTGGTGGTCCACCGTCAGCCGTATTATGACTTCTAAAGTCTTTGTGGCAGAGGAACGTTGGCTGCACCAGAGAACAGTCATTCCCTGGTGGTGTCACAGGAGCTCCACAAAACAATATGCTAAGAAGGAACTGGCGCAGTCTCACTCAGGATGTTACGAGTTCCTGGACCGCCAGCCTTTTCATGGTGGAGCCTGCGATGAAAAGGCTGGTGGTGCAGGAACAAAGCGGGTCCTACAGGGCCCCTATGGCCACACCGCCATAGGGATACATTCAGGGGGGCACAAAATGTGCCCCCTGTCTGTACCCCCCACAAAGTTCTAGCACGGCATGGAGGTGGACGTCCATGCGGTGCTGGAACTTTTTTGCTGTTCCCATTGCGGTGCCTGTTTTCCAGGCACTGCCATGGAGAGGACAGAGAACCGGCGACTGTATTTACGGTCGGCAGTGCTTCCATGGCTTTGGCGCAGCGGAAGCAGCATTGTGCCGTCGCCCCTGCGCCAAAGTCATAATCAAGCCTAAGTGGGTGACCATAGCGTTGTTTGGGACCGCCGCCAGACATGCGGTGGTCCCACCACTGCAATTAAGATGCGCCTGCCATACTGGCGGGCGCATCCATGGCTTTTAACATTGCGGGTGCACCGTACGCAATGTTAAAAGTGCTTGCACTGCATTTTCCTGCACTATATGGCAGGCACCACGTGGTGCCTGCCACTTGGTCCATGGAAAGGCAGGGGGTACCATGGGTACCCCACAGTGCAGCGACACCCCCCCCAAACAAGGGGGGCCAGCAATGGGCCCCCAAACTCGATCCCCGCCAGACTTCCCATGGAAAGGCCTTTCTAAACCCACATCCTAATTTATGGATGGTGTCTTCTAGGCACCACCACCATTTTAGTGGCCCTGAACGGTCCGCCAGGCAATTGGTGTGCCTTTGGCGGTGAAGCGGCGGACGGTCGTTGCGTCTGCCGTGGTACCCACTGCAATCCTAATTTGGCGGTCGGCAAAAGGCTTTGTGATGGCGGAAGGACCGCCACCGCGGGCCCGGCGGTGGCGGTCCTTCAGCCATCATAATGACCCCTAAGTCATCTCTATATAATAATAAATCTAAATTAGTCATAAATTAGTATAATTTTTTCTGGTTTTTTTAAACCTTTAAATTAATTTTTTTATTTTTTCCAATTCAATTGTTTAGCAATTAGTCTATTAAAACCATTACAAAAATGTTACATATAAAAAAATCCAATTTAAATAAAATAAATAATTTCAAATAAAAATACAAATTAATCAAATACATATTGTTTATTTCTAATTTAAATATTTAATATGCACAACTACCTTTTTTTCAAATTATTGACTAAAATCATAGTATGAAAAGTAAATGTTTTTTTTTATTTTAAATCAAATTTAAATCAATTTATTTTACCAAACACAACAATATTTCACTTTTTTATTTTACAGTGCGTTTTTAAATAACAGATGTTTTAGAATTAAGGGCCCGATTAAGATGGCGGGCGGATATAAGAAGCGAGACCAACCAACTAGTCGTCGATGTTCCCCCCATAGGGATTACGATGCGACTGCCTGCGACCAGGGCCTGATTAAGATGGAGGGTGGACATAAGAAACGGGACGGACCAACTAGCCGGCGATTGTCCCGCCACAGGGATTACAATGAAACTGCCTGCAAGGCGGTCCCACCTTGTATTCTTTGCGATGGGTTATGATGGCTGCAGTACCCGCCGCAATGCACATGGTGCAGGGATATGTAGGAGGGCACAATAAGTACCCCCCGTGTCCACATCGGAGGGCCTAGGTAGAAGGGGGGCTTGACTCCTGCCTGTTCATGGCGGGTTAATCGCCGTGAACAGGTGGACAGAAAGGGACATCGTAACCCCTATGGGAGTGCCTGGTAGGCACCACCACCATTGTACGGAATACGGCCCCGTCCGTCGCACAGGCGGTCTCAAGGAGCCTGTCTGATGCATCCTCCCGCCATTCAGATTTGGCTGGCAGATACGATGGGTCCGATGGCGGTGGAACCGCCACCAATGGGCTGTCGGTGGCGGTCTCCCCATCATCCTACTAGGGCCCTAAGTAAAAATAATCTGTGAATTTATATAATTTGATTACATTTTTAATTTTATCTTTACAGAGACCACACAGGGGAAGACCTTGGAAGCAAACTTTATTTCTTGTACGGCGAATGCATTTCGGCAATTTGTCAGCCTTCATCAGCGCCCAAGTGTCCAGGAGGCTTCCAACATCGCGAATGTCAATCTTGCCGCCCTCTTATTGGCCGAGGGCCCGCTCTATATATATATATATATATAGGTATTAATATACACATATTTATATAGAATTATATGTTATTATTGAAACAAAAAAAGCTTCTTGTGTCCAAATTTAAATACTTGAAACCCATGAATTAGTGAAAACAAACATTTTCCTTTCATATCTGCATGTTATGTTATAAAAATAGATTACAACATATTGCTTAAAACAGTATTTGTGTGCCTCGTCACGCATGCCATAACAGTTTTCGGTAAGGCATAGGCATACACATATTGTGCTTTAGGGGAGGCATAGACAGCCGGGCAGGCGCAGACATACAGGTAGAAGCTGTATTTCTAAGCTTCCCTCTGACATAGCACATCTAGTTAGAACGCGTGAGGTTTATTTTCTACGCATGCGCAGTAGCACAATACCAGCTGAACTCTATGCGCATGCGTTTGTAAGCAGTGTCTTGACTTTCTGGGCATACGCAGTAGTACTATGGCGGCTGCGCGCCGTGTACATTCCCGGTAAGCAGTCTCTTGTTTTCTGGGCATGCGCAGTGGGATTCCGGCATTAAAAGGAGGCGGTCGCGCAGTCCCTTTCTGTCTTGTATTCTGGCCCGGCCGCTGTGAAAATAAATATACATTTATCGCTGAAGGCAAACATGTCCCAGCGGGAGCCAGGTGAGGCGGTGGGCCCTGAGCTGTGCTGAGGTGCAGGGATAGCAACAGACGGGAACTGGCCAAAGCTGCGAGGAGAGGGAGACAGGCTCAAAGATGGAGCCCTCGAGGAAAGGAACTTTAAATAAACGTGTAATGGCCACAGGAGCGCAGACCGTGACATGAATCATTCATGAGGGTCACGGATGCAGAATGATGCACGGAGCTTGAAGTGGGTTGGAAAAACTCGTGGCTTATATAATTAGGGGCGTGGCTTAAAACAACCAGCTTAAAAAAAACCTGTGCTTAGCATAGTGTGCAGCCGACTGGTATTTTGCGGTTTGGTCTTTGCATCCAGATATATAATACAAGTAACATTACAACGACAACAAGCCAGGACGGTAAACAGCGTTTACCACGCATGCGTAACAACAGATGCCATAACAACGCGGTCGTTGTGTTGTCATTTCGCATACCGCTACAACGCAAGTCCGAACGACTTGTGTTGGGATGCAGAAGGTGTTGGACTAGTGTCTGCTCAGACTGGAGTTGGAGTAGTAAATTATACTATTCCAACATCCAGCGCCACCTAACGCAAGTCGTTGTTACGCCTTGCGTTGCAACGGTATGCGAAATAACGCAGTCGTTGTAACGACCGCGTTGTTATGGCATGCATGGTAAACGCATGCGAAGAAAGATCACATATTCAGCCAGGAATATTAACTTTGTCAATGGTTGTTAGCTGCATAATATAAATAAGCAACAACTGTGGCTTTGTTGTAAAAAACATTGAAGATTCTTCAGTTCTGAAATAAGACTAAAAGAACTAAAACGAGTCTCTGAAGTTGCATCAAAGGCTTTGAGCAGTGGTACTGCTCAGTGCTTGAAATGGAAAAATAGAAGTGCAGGTAGTCTCCAATTAAAAGTATTACGTCTCGCTTGAGAAGTGCCGGTACTCTCCTCAAAATGAAATAGTGCTGGTGCTCCGTACCGGGCAGTAACAGCCCATATAAAGCATTGGTACTGCTGCAGAGTTAAGATTTTTCTTCACTCTGAGGGCAAAAACGGAGCACCCGGTAGGGACCCATCCCAGCACCAGCTTTTAAGAGCTGCCGATGCTGAGCCCTGGCAGGACCTGCCCACTTAAAGCCCTGGTGATACATGTTTGTAAGCAAAATGAAGGTCGCCAGGGAAGCAAATTTTAAGACGCAAGAACCAGGACAGGTCCCCCACAAAAGCCGGAGTAAAGTCTTTTGTGCTACTTTTACGACTGGCTTGTCCTGGTTTTTGCGTAGCCTTGTAAATGTATGTATGTGTGTGTAGATATATATATATATATATATATCCACCATACGATTTCTGCACCTACTAGAAATCATATATACACAAATTAGCCTTGTAAATGTATATGTATATATTAGGGTGACCAGGCGTCCCGAATTTGCCAGGACGGTCCCTGTTTTTCACCAGCTGTCTGGGCAGATTTTGAGAAATTTAGCTCATGTCCCTGTTTTTAGAGAGGGTCGACTAAAAACTGGGGGAGGTATTTTTTATGTTTTACAAAGCGGGGATAGTTAGCAGTTGTTCAAAGAAAGCAATTTAATTCACAGGCAAGCTACTGGGTTTAAAAATAGCATTTTATGTATGTTCTTACTGCTGTTTTGTAATTCTCAGCTGAGGAGCGCTGTCATTCTGTGCGCTCGCTTGACGTAAAATATAGTTCTTCTATTTTTGTGATATGTCCAGTTTTTTTGCTTTAAAATTCTGGTCACCCTAATATATACATTTACAAAGCTACTCTACTTTATATAACATTAGCCGTGGCTGGACCTCATCCGTGAGCACCCTGCCCTCCTTCCCCACTCTGCCTTCCTTCTGCTACAAGAACGCAGCCACCCTCCTCCTGCTTTGCCTGAAAGGAACAGATAATTTAAAATCACTTCAGATTGTATAAGCACCCGTTGAAAGGAGATCATAGTTTTCATTCTGCTTTGCAGAATGACTTGACTACTCTCCAAAAGCTGGGAAATGTCTTGGAAATGAAGAAATGCGTCATGACAGCCCTCTGAAAACCTGGACTGTCCGGGGAAATCTGTAACTTGCGGTCACCTTACCAGGGGAGCTTTGCTATCTATGACCAGTGCCTGATAACTACTGTGATGCCCCCTGGGCTGTGATGTGTGTGGGTTCTGTTGTGGATTGTGGGGCTGGAGGAAGCTGGGCTTGGAACTTGGACAGGAAATTCCTCTCAAGAGGTTTTCAAAGCTTCTTTAATACATTCTGCCTCTTAACCCTGTACGCACTTAACAAGAAATACAATAACACGGGAAGAGGTATACAGATGTAAACATATGTAAAACTGTCACTACGGAGGTTGGAACACAAGGTCGGGCATATATTAAAGCCAAGAGATTAAACATTTCTCAGAACTCTGTCACCCCCAGCTTGGTTTACACATTAGTAATGCTATTGATGTGGAATCCTGGAGTCATTCTCCCAGTCCACACCATGCGGGCCTTGCGCAGAGAGGGGCACCTGGTACCTACTATTCCACATTATACACCGAGCACCTGGGAAGTCCATTAGGCACCCCAACATTCCTAATACCACTGATAGCAATCATTTCAGGTACTGACTCTTGTCTATTTTAGACAAACCCACACTCTGCAGGTCACTTAGCCATCGTTCCTAGACGAATCTCTGGCATTTGCTCTGCTACTTGTGATTTTTACTCCTACCACTCGTTAATGGGTTTCCTCATTTTCTTTTAATTTGTGACTCGTTCTCCATTACTTCAGCTCCTTACTTCTCATTATACTTTTTGAAACACTTTTCCTTTTCTTCTTTTAGCTCTCAACTTTCTCTCAAACTTGAACATTTTGTCTCTGTCTGCACTTTTCTCATGCACATTGTCTGCAAATTCCTGTGACAAACGCCTACTGTGAACCAACCTCAGTTTGTCTTTTTTTCTTCTTTCCAGGGTCATAGATTCTACAGGGTTCCAAATCCCTGTTGAAACCAAAAAGTAATCATCCTTGGCAAAAGCAATGTGTGGAAACCAGGATCACCTAAACCAGCAGGTAATGACTAAAAAGCAGCAATTTCTCTCCTTCACAGTGGGCAGTACCGCAAATGAACAGAATCACGCCTGGTTCAAAAGGGCTCGAGAGATTTGTTAACATTTGTTTCTTCTGCATCTGATGTGATAGCAATATAATCTGAGCATTAACCTATCACCATGCTTGTCAAGCTTACCAACCATGGACATTAAGGAAGAATTTTCACCATGAGTTTTTCTGTTGCTAGCCATTTCTAAGCTGAAAAATTAGGAATGTGATGTGATGTGTGTATGAGAATGTTTGGTCTGTAGTTTTGGGATATGAGGTTAGTGTAAATGTGATGATGCTATAGGTACATATTTAATATTGTTTTTTTGATGTTACTTTTATCTTTGCACATCCATGCCAAATGTGCACATTTAACACAATTGTATAGCTTTTGTATTATTTATGATCTGTATCGTTTACATGGACACAGAGAAAACTATGGTGTTTTTACAATTTATAAAGAAAATGTAATTTACATAAATTTAAAAGAAAATGACAGAAATAAATGATAAGATAAAATAATAAATAAATAAATGATTTGATGTATTCTTGCTGACTGTTTCTGACATTGTACACCAAAGGGATAGCGCTATAGAGCTTATTACAGCCAATGCATAGTTAGAGTTGGTCAAGTGGGAGGTGTATGTGTGTATATATATATATATATGTGTGTATATATATATATATAAGAAACAACTCCTGCTTCTGTGCTCCAATTCCCAGGCGGGAGGAAAAGAACAGGTACGGACCACCAATAATTTCAGTGCTTTATTGTTCTAAAGGCATCCACTGCATGACGCGTTTCGACCGGGTCACCCCGGTCTTGATCACATGACGTGCTAAGCCAATGGCATGTCTTAAATAATGCTATACAAAAACGTAAAAGAGAGAACCCCTCCTACTTAATAGACATAGAAGGTACAAAATGACATAATAACAACAAATAGTATCCTGATTAAAAAATCTCTATATTGTATACTCAACCTCTAAGAGTTATTTGCAATAAAGTATTATATATGAGAAAATTACTAGCAAAAATAGAGGTTATACACAGGTGTCATATGGCCAAGTGGCCAAAGTTAATCATACGTAGAGTACCATCAGCGAATACATCATCTCAATTTATACTGCTGTACCAACCATATGTCAGTATCAGTAGAGCGTTCAACAAAGTGCAAGTGCGAATAAGTGCTGTGTGCGACACATCTAGAATTAAAATTTCCAAAAAACAGGGAGTTAGCAGCTGTTTCAAAAGTTACTATATAATATATAGGTTTGCAAAATCCCATTAAACGCATAAATAAAGTAAGTTTAAGTAAATCCAAAATAGGGGAAATCTTGATCACATAGGCAGCCATTAACAGCAACTAAGCCTAGTTATACTATATATAGCGTACCCATGTGTGAAAGTAAAAAAAGGGGTCCCTCAAATTTGCATAATACAATATCAGAAAGTAGCAGCACCTAGAAATGATAAAGTTTCAGATAAACAATATGCAAAACCTGCTCACATAAAAACTGTAAAGGTAATGCTTAGATTGTAGAATCAATCCAGATATGAATGCAACAATATACCCATAAATATATAAATATGAGTATAAATATAAATATAAACATGAGTATAAATACAGTATAAACACATTATGGACTTGATATAAGCTTAATAAATATATGTGCGCACAAATATTGGTTTGTCTGTAATTCATTCGTGATGTGAATCTCTTAGTAACCAACTAAAATCAAGAACTCTAAAATTCCATTACACCAGTTAAAACCAAAATGAATGGTTAAAACTGAACTAAAACGGGGATAGCAAACCAGGTCTTAAAAGTTGGCCAAAAGATTTCACTAATATGTAAAATACGAAAAACCGTGTGCACACATAAAAATAAATCAATCTGCAACCATAAAGAGCCATATAGGGATACCTAACATGGTCTAAAAGAATGTTTCCTAGGCTGAAAATGAGTTTACAGAAAATTGTGTAAATCTTCACCCATGTTGAGCCCATTAGGCATCTTAGTATCAAGTGTTAATATGTATTGTGCTCCATCTGGCGCAACCTCCTTTCCCTGTTTCCTCCCCTAAGTAGTTTTGGTACTGCATCAATGACATAATAAGTAAGATCTTTGAGATTGTTATTATGTACCAAATTGAAATGTCGTGCAACCGGGTAGTTGTGATCTGTGTTGACAATAGCACGTAAATATTGCAGGATACGGTTAAATACCTGCAATTTTGTGCTTCCCACATACCTTAACTGACAATTACATTCTAGTATGTAGACCGCAAAATCAGTGCGGCATGTGAAATGGCCTTTGATTTGTATGGGTTCAGGATCAAAAGCATCTGTATATTCTTGTTTATTAATGCCAAATTTGTAGGCTCTACAAGTGTTGCATTTAAAAAAGCCTGTTTTGGAAGATAGCCAGGTAGTGGGTGTCAATATAACTTCTGGACTAGTTCTCACTAAGTGTCCCGCATAGAACGAGCTCTACGGAATGTAAAGGAGGGGGAATCAGGGAGTATGTGAGAAAGAGTAAGGTCAGTTTTAACAATATGCCAGTTGTTCAATATCATTTTTCTTATCTGATGTTCTTGATCGCTGTAAGTAGTTATAAGTCTTATTATGTTGTGTTCGCCCGGTTTGACATTTGTTGTAATTGGCTCAGTATGATCAATTGTGATTACTGGCAAATTGTGTGCATTAGCCTTGGTTAAAGCAGTGAGTAAAGCCTTACTAGTATAACCTCTTTGTAAGAATCTTTGAAATGCCTCTGCCTGACAGGAATTGCGGTCAGCGTCAGTACTACAAATTCTTTTCATTCTGAGGAACTCCCCATAGGGAATACTACTGATGAGATGCCTTGGGTATGCACTATGGGCATGTAGGATGGAATTACCCGCCGTGACCTTCCTGTGCAATTTAGTTTGAATGGTATCATTAGCAATATACATTTCTACATCTAGAAATTGTACATTCTCATTGCTAATGTGTGCTGTGAATTGTAAATTGGAACTATTGATGTTAATGGCATTGACAACATTTTCTGCCGATTCGATGGTGCCTTGCCAAATTACACAGATGTCATCTATGAAACGCCCCCATTCATTAACGTGTTCATCAAACAGCCACCCATGAGTCTGCCTGAGGACACGCTCCTCCCACCTGCCAACATGTAAACATGCATAGCTGGGAGAGAAGCATGCCCCCATAGCCACCCCGCGCAGCTGTCGAAATACCTCCTTTTTGAATAAAAACAGATTGTTGTTCAGACATGTTTCGATCATTTGTAAGATCGTAGTGTTGTGCTTATAACAATGGATATCTCTAGAATCCAAATAGTGTTTAACAGCTGTTAGTCCATCGCTGTGTCGGATACTAGTATATAATGAGCAAATATCCATCACTATTAGAAGGTAGTCTGGTTTCCATGTTACTCGTCGTAGTTTGGTAAGAAAATGACCTGTGTCTTTGATATATGATGGCAATTTTTCCACAAATATATATTTCTGGCTTCTCATAATGTTCTTCTGATTTATTCTGGATACAAATTCTATTCTTCTAATATTGTATTTCTGGGTGATCCTAATGATTTTTGTCCTGATGATGACCCCTGTTAAAGCAACAGCCACAATCTCTGTCGGAGTGAACCACTAAATTCATCTGTGCTTAACCCCCTGGTAGCTTGGCACAAAAACAATCAGTCTTAACTTAGAGGCAATGTGTAAAGAATGTATGCAGCACATAAACAGTAATAAAGTGAAAACACAACACAAGAAAACCCCCAAACTAATTTAGAAAAATACAGTACATTTTAATAAATAATTTGACAACAAAATGACAAAAATCCAATTAGTAGAACCAGAGTTATGGAAATTTAGAGTTTAAGGTAAAATGAGTGCATAAAAGATCAAAGTGCCACCGTGGACATCTAATTGCTGGGTCAAAATCAAAAATATCGCTGACCGTGATGGAGCCGCAGGTCAGATACAAAAAGTGGATTGGGCCCAGTCGGCGCTTACCTTCAGGCTTAAAAGAAATTCTGAAGAAAATGTTCTGAGTGGGTAATCATCAGCGGGGCAAGGCTGCAGGCGGTGTCCGAAGAGTAAGTGCCGTTGTCAGGAAGCCGCTGAATGAACTAGCGGTGAAGATTTCTTCATTTAGAATTGTTTGGTTTTTTGAATGTCGAAAATCTCCAATGGGACGAGGCAGGAGACTATAGCTGAAGAGAGTTCCGGGATGCCTGATACTCCTTTTGTGAAGGACCGCTGAACAGGATTTGCTGCCCTGGAGAAGAACGTAACAGGAGCTGCAGTGAAGGATGCACCTTGGGTGGATACCCAAGCAAATTGGTCCCTGTCTTCTTTCGGTTCTCAGAGCAGTTTTTAAGCAAACACCTTTAAAGTCCCAAATTTAGAATTTTGTCTATCTGGACACCTTTAGCACCACCACAAAGTGTCCTGGACTGGGGAGGCCCCACTTGAGGGTTAGGACTCACTCAGGCTAGGTCCAGGTGCAAGTTCAAGATGGTGTGAGCCTTTTCTGTCCCTGAGGCTCTGATCAGGAGACCAGCAAATTAGCCCTTGGAGTCACTATGCTAATCCTGTTTTCAGATGATGAAGCGGGGCTCAAGCAGCAAGGCATGCCTCTGTGGGTACACAGCAGTCTCTAGGCAGCAAAGGAGTGCCTCCTGGTGCACCAAATCACTCTTCTATAGTACACAGCAGGCCACAGCTGCAGGCTGAGAGTCCTCCGCAGGTCCAGAAAGTGAGCTGAAGGTCCCCTTTATATACACGGCGCCTCCTTTGAAGTAGGAGAAGTTTTTAGAGAATCCACTTTGAAGTGCTTGTATTTTTCGGATTCACCTGCTATGGCTCCAGGCTGGCTGCATGAGCAATGCAGGGGTGACCAGTCCTTTGTATGAAGGCAGAGCACTGTCTATTCGTTTGCAAGGGGGGTTGTGTTCCGCCCCGCCCCGATCCTGCTGTTTGCTCGCTCATCCAGGCACAGCTAATCCCTCTATTGTGTGACTGCCTGGGAGGATTAAACAAAGTCAAACATTCAGTTATATGTTATCGTACGGGACGGGTAGGCCTCACGGTAGTAAAAAACAAATTTTTGAGTTTTTCACCACCAGGACACGTAAAACTTAAATGTACATGTCCAGCCCTTTATTTACAATGCACCCTGCCCTATGGGATATCTAGGACCTACCGTAGGAGTTTAAGGCTTGGCAAGGGGGTTATATTGCCAGTTCAAAACTGCATTCAGGCTGCAATGGCAGGCCTGCAGCATGTTTTAAGGGGCTACTTACGTGGGTGTCATAATAGGTGCTGCAGGCCACTAGTAGTGTTTAATTTACATTCCCTGGGTATATGGTATACCACTCTACAGTGGACTTAAAAGTAAATTAAGCCGCATTGGTGTAAAACTATCTTGCCATGTTTAAGGGAGAGAGCATAAGCACTTTAACACTGGTTAGCAGTGGTAAAGTGCAGAGTCCTATGGTCAACAAAAACACATTTCAGCAAAAATAGAGTGAAGGCAAAAAATTTGGGGTTGACCTTGCAGCCTGACCCACTTCACCTGTAGAGAGGGCCTGGCTCGACAGTATTTGTTTTTTTCTTGCACCTTATGGAAATTCAAGAAATTGAAAAGATTGCTGGTGACAGACAACCCCGTGCCACATACTTTTCTTTCCCGCTGGAGACACTGTGACAGATTTATGGATGCAAGAAGTGAAGGACTATTTATATATATATATATATATATATATATATATATATATATACCACTGACGATATGTAGTCATAGTTAGGACCAACGTTTCCATAGGAAAGCGTTTGTGGCCAATAACTTTGGCGCCACGCCGTTTGATCAATCTTCACGAAATTGAACAAAAACGTCCCCTTTTTGGTTCAGCTGCTGTGTTGAAAGTTTCAGGGTGATCCGTCAGGCGGGGCCGATAAAAAAGGTCGGACCCAAAATGTTTTTTCCCCATAATATGTCTACGGGGAGTTTTGAACATGACTACAGCTTGAACTGCTGTACTGAATTACACCAAATTTGGCAGAATGCTAGATGTTGGTCCACAAAGCATACTTCTTGTGATTTGGTGTAAATCCATTCAGTGGTTTCAGAGATATTTAGGTTTAAAAAATATAGATATTTGGGGACGCAGGTCCTTGCAGCGGACTCATGAATCCTACTGATATTTGAATGGCTGCCAACGCTTCAACCAGGAAGTGTTGGCAGCTGTCTTGGGACTCAGCTTGAAGCTGAGTCCCACAAAAAAGTAAAAGATAAATAAAAAGGGGGCACGGTAGGAATACCCTGACCCCCCAGATATGGTGGGGGGGTCCCACAGGGACCCCGCCGGGGGCTAAAAGCATTTTTTGAATTTTGCCACAAATTCGCGGGTGGACCTACGCAACATTTTAAAAAAGAAAGACGCGCAGGCTCCCTCATGTCTTTTCCATGAAGACCCTGGGTGGGCCAAATCCCAGGGCAGTGTTTATTAAATATGCTAGGGGTGCCCATGCGGCACCCCCGTGCCCCAGTGACATCCACCTCCCCAAGGCAAACAATAAAATGATGCAGGGGCTATATGTAAAATTAGCACAGAGGAGGCCCGTATCGCCTCCCCCGCAGCCCCGGGGACGACCATCTCGCTGGGATGTTCTTCACAATTTATGCTGGGGTTGCCCTGGGGACCACCACTTCTCCTGGGCAAATGTATTAAGGCGGGGGGCCCCTGAAGCTCCCCGCTGCCCTGGGACCGCCACCTCTCCGAGTCGAAATCTGGCATAAATGCAGGGGGGGGGTGGACCCACGCAGCCCCATGGACTGCTTCCTCCCCTTGCCTAAATGTACTACTAATTCGTGACAAATGTTAATGATCCAGGGACCACCACCGCTCCAGCTCCTGCTATATTCCAGGGTGCCCACCCCTGGGACATAGCTGTTTGCTATGGCTTCGAAGGAGGTTTTCCTCTACCGCCAAGGATTAGCAAACAGTGCTCCGCTTAGAGCAAGTGAGAGCCTTGAGGCTCCCCTGTTTTCCCCATCACTAGAAAGTAGGTGCCATGGGTGAGACCAGGGCAACCACACCAGAGGCCAGGCCCCAAGGGATGGGTCCCCCAGGGCCAAAATTGGCCCAGGAGGAGGGCCACGTGGCCTCCTCCTGAGTATATGAAAAATAAACCAAACACCGCCAAGTAGCCCGAGGCCCTGCGCACATTCTTCAATACTCCGCAAATGTGCCTCCTCAGGCCTACTCTGTCACTTGCCGCAATGCGGGACACGGGGTACTTGGTCAGGAAGCGATCGAGGCGTTCCTCGTCCACCGGGAGAGGGGCTGCATATAACTGTGTGTAATGCCGCCGGACTGCATCTAGGATAGAGACCTGCGTATGTATTAGGGTGTCGCCCTCGGTGTGGATCGCTGTGATCGGTTGAAGGGTTGTATCCTGTTTCACCAACCACGCCAGCAGAGCACCCGCTCTATCACCTTGTCTATGTACACGCGCTGCGTATGCCCTAAAATTATAGCGGCGATCAGCTAGTGCTCCAGCATATGCAGTTTTAGCTTCCGCTACTTGGGCAAGTATGGCTGCATTGGTGTCAGCTGCGTGTGTGAGTGGCCAATGCGTGTTCTGTATCATGTATGTAGCGCTCTAGGACACGGCGTGCCCCTGCGATGTGTTGAAAGCTTGTGCTCCTGATGACCATTTTAAATGTGTTCCATTCCGTGGCTCAAGTGGTAGCAGTGTGTGTGTTGAAATGAAAAATATGCTTATATAGCGCATGGCTACCCGGAGGCATCCCAGCGCTGCGGAGTGCGAGTCAAGGAGACAGCGGATTTATGGAAATAGCCATGTCTTAAGTTGTTTCCTGAATGACAGATGGTTGGCTTCCTTACGAATGGAGAGAGGAAGAGTATTCCACAGTCTCGGGGCGTTGTAGTAAAGGAGTCAACCTCCTGACCGAGCCCTTCTGATTCTGGGGACCACTGCTAGATGAAGTTGGTCTGAGCGGAGATTTCTCGTGGCTTTATAAGGTTTCATTAAGTTTTTGATGGCGGGAGGGTCTTTATTATGAAAGATTTTGTGTGCGATACAGAGGGTCTTGAGATGTATTCTCTCTTGTATTGGAAGCCAATGAAGTGTCTTCAGGGCAGGCTTGGCTGAGCAGCGGCTATTAGTGTCAGTGAGTAGTCTGGCGGCTGAGTTTTGGACAATCAGAAGTTTGGAAATAACTGCTCTAGGTGCGCCCAGATAAAGGGCGTTGCCATAGTGTTCTCGTGGAAGTAGTGCTGTATGTGCTCCGCCTGCATCTGTCAGAAGATCGGGTCCTCTAGGCAGTCCCTGGGTAAACGTCATGTAGGTACCGGTGGTCGAGGCGGGCGCCACGCAAGTGTAATAGTGTGAGCGTCATGATCGGACATGATCCTTCCCAAATAGTATCTGGGGTGCCGCTCGCAGGCGCGGACTCTGTTTTAAACATTTATTTTAGCTGTCATCACCACCGAGGAGTTGCTGGTAACTGCGTGGGGAGAGCGACTGGCGCGGCCATCACGGGAGGCTGCCACTAACAGGGACTGCGAGGACCAGGGTGCATTGGGCTGCAATTAGTGAACGCACCTGATCCTCTTCCCGGACACACCTCCTACTGCTATTCCACTGACTCCATTTCACGCGTGAGCGGGACGCGTGCGGGGCGCAGTCCGGGGCGAAGCCCGGGCAAAGGGCGGGCTCGTCTGAGCTCGTCAGAGATCGGCAGAGGACGGGACGGGCCACTGCTCTTGGCTGTTGTGGTACGTGGATACATATTCGTCCCCTGTTGCCTGTGACTGCTTGTGCTGTATTTGATCCATTGCACTATTGGCCCCACACGATCATTGTCCTTTTTCCCTGATACTGTGGCTGGCGTATTGGGAATGGCAACTGGAGGTGTAGGAAAGGGGAGGAAGTCCCTTACAGGGTCTGGAGTTGTTGGTACGCTTGATAACTTCATTACGAGAGCCTCCTCGGTCTTACAAAGAGAAATCGAGTTAACTGAAAAAAGGCTCTCTCTTGATCAAGTGTTCACTAAAAGGTCGTCCTTGGGAAAGATAGCAACAGTGTTGTCACCAACCAACATTCGCACTCTCAGTAATCCGGTTAATACTCAGGGAAGACTATTGACAACTCCAGCCCTGATTCATAACACCAATAGCTCTACTGAGTGTGAAGAGTCTGTTGACCAGGTTCCATCTTCCCCTCCAAACACTGTGGGGTTCACTAGATCTGGCCAACCGATTCGTTCAGTAGATACAAATATTACTTCAACAAAAAAGACTGTGAGACGAAAGCGGAGTGCCATAGTTTTGTCGAATAAAAGATCGATATACGCCAAGCGGTCTAAACCTGGAGTAACGAACTGTGCAGTCAACACTGAACCGGTCAACTTGGCATCTAAAAGCACAGAGTGTAATCTACCTATGGAAGCTGGAGGAGAATTCTGGTCAAAACTAGAGCAGTTATTTACAGCCACATGTCTTCCACTGCATAATAGACTTGCTGAAATAGAAAAAAAACTCTCTGATTTCGAATTGCGGTTTGCTGATGTTCAGGGGAAAATTGAGGAGGGCACCCATATTAATACCAACCCCTCCCCTACTGTAACAAACTCTGCTGAACCAACTGTATCTGCAACAAAATCCCCTACCCAGAGATCAGGAGTTTCAGTTGATTCTAACATGCAGCGCGATAGGTTTGGTACCACTACCCAATCAACCTCTGACAGCCTTGGGCTACCAATTGTTACTGCAAACGCTGCGAGCAGGGGTAATTCTGCCACCACTAACACACCTCTTGAAGTGAGCACTAAAAATCTGCCACCCGACACACTTACCTGTTCAAATTATGCCACTCAAATGAAACCCAAGCTGACTTGCTTGGACCTTCCCCCTGCATCAGTCCCGTTTGTGGTGGTACTCACAGGTGTTCCGACTCTGGATAAGGGCATAAAGGAGGATTTTAGTATGCTCAAGAACAAGTGTATCCATTGGCTGAACTGCCATAAACCCCTTCCAACTGGGTGTAAGAGCGAAATTCTCTTTGCAAGACGGCTGGATTGGGTGGGCCACAGAACAAAAGATATACAGGGTGATTGCGTGGTAATCAATTTTAGGAACACTAGAACAGTTGGTTACATTTGTAACACGCAGTCACGTACCTTAGCTAGTGCTGAAACATCTATTAAAGCCCTTCCGTTAACCTATTTCTATCCGGGTCCATCTACAATAGGCTGTGAAGCTTCTAGGAGACATGTGGTGATGGGACCAGGTTGGGAACAGGTGGGCTCTACTTCTCGCTGGCCTAACACAATACAAGCTGACATGCAATTTTGCCCACCAGCTCTTGAATCCCTCTTTCATTTCAATAATTATAGTGTGTTAGACCAGGTGGACTGACGTCCGGTCCCCAGTGTTTCTTCTATCTTGACTGGGGCCCAGAAAGAGCTAAATAACACCAAGCTCGATAGGGGGATTAACTGCTTTTTGCCTGAGCCCCCTCTTCTTGCCCACATATTAACTTCCAAGGTAGCTTGTCACACGGAAAGCTCCGTCGTTTACTTGGAAGACCCTCCCGCATTGTCTCTGTCGGGGGGGCCAGCACAGGAAAACGGAAGGGCAAACGTGGGTAAAGATTGTAGCTCCCCTAGTTTCTCTCTTGCTAGCCAGGAGCCTAAGGCTGACGTCAATCTCATTTCTTGGAATGTAGCGGGTTTAAAGAACAAACAGACTTGTAAAGACTGGGGTAGTTTTATGGATACATTCGATATCTGCATGCTACAAGAGACTTGGGCTACGGAAAACTACCAACGAGATGGGTTTGCCTCCTTTGGTATTTGTGCCTCCTCTAGTGGCAGGGGGAGGCCTTCTGGAGGTCTTAGTACCTGGGTTGCAATACACCTCGGTGTTACGGCCAGGCAACTACAAACGGGATCTGATGACATTTTATGTGTTTTATTAGAATTACCTGGGAACAAATACCTAGTTCTTTTAAACGTTTATTCAAGACCCTCTCCAGGAGGTGGTGAATCCAAGGTTATTACAGCTTTGAATGATTTTATTTTGTCTTTAAACCCAGGATACTCTGTTATAGTAGGTGGCGATTTTAATTGTCAATACGAGCCACTTAGCCTCCTTGCACAAAACGACCCTGTGGCGGAAGATACATATTTAAATATTCCCGAACCCATTATCACTCCGGTTAGAGCCTGGACCCCACTAGTGTTGCAAATGTGTTCTCTTTCCCTTTCGTTGAGGGCTTGTAATGGCAGATTCAAATCTGACCAGCCTGGACAAACTACCTTCAACAGAGCTGGGCATTTATCGATTTTGGATTATATCCTGATTGACATAAAATCCTGGGATAAGGTTTTGGATTTTAGGGTGATCGCCCGTGATGATAGTGATCACAATGCTCTCACTCTGAAACTAAAACCTGATCAGTGGGGACTAGCAACCTATGACAATGGGATGCTCTCTCTTCAGCAACCTCTTATTCTCCACAATAATAAGCGGAGAGTTAGATGGCCAAGTATTCTTACGTGTCCCTTGAAACTGGCAGAAATGTATAGTTTGGCACTTCCATGTCTTTCTGAAATGGCTGAAGTTGTGTTGAATTGCTCCTCTGTTGAAACTTTATCTAGCCCAGTTACCATCCACACCAAGTTAGCTACGAGACTTTTAGATGTTTTCTCTAGTTCCTAGGCCCCTAAGGCCCATGTGGCTAACAAACATTCTTGGTATACTTCTGAGTGCAGTGTGGTAAATAATTTAATTACCGGGACTTAGTTTGATACAGAAACATAATAAAATAGCTCAGTAAATAAGAGGCAGAATCCGTGGTATTAGAGGTTCGGAATGGGCTTTATTCCAGTGGTCGATTATAATCGGTGGCTCCAGGTTCCATCACCACGAAGGTTCAGGAAGTGAAGTACATACATTATTAACAATCAATTACTTTTATACAATAGGCATTACAGTGAGGCAAATACAAGAGGCGTAACAATTGATAGTGGTGATAATATATTCGTACGTAGCAAAAATAGGCGTAACTGGGAGTGATTTGAAGAACGTCATCAGATGTGATGTCATAAG
Source organism: Triturus cristatus (assembly GCF_964204655.1). NCBI lineage: Eukaryota > Metazoa > Chordata > Amphibia > Caudata > Salamandridae > Triturus > Triturus cristatus. Next base: position 1,861,185,939 of record NC_140590.1, on the reverse strand, counting down.
AGGGTGGTTACATGAAAGAATTTCGCAATGTCAGCAGAAATACTTGGCAGATATGCGCGCGCAGCAGCATGACGTGTAATTGACGTGCAACTAGGGGGTGAAGGGGACTTGACATTTAGCTCTACATGTGGCGACAGAAGTCTGGAGGGTCAAGTCAACCTAATCCCAAATCATATCTAACATCCTATGTTTAAAGAACTAAGTTATCCAAAAGAGAGGTCTCTTCGAGTAGAATCTTATTCTATACTGACTATACTGACTGTTAGTGCGTGTACAAGCGTCTAAGTGTCTATACTAGATGCGAGGGCGGAATCTTCCATAGTAATAGGGCTATGAATTACTTGCATGAAGACAGAGAAACCGGGCCTTTGCTCGGTAGCTGGCAGAATGTTTACTTAAACTACTAGACAGGAATGCATTGGGCAGGGATCGGAGCAGATAACTTCGAAGGTGAAATACAGTTTTTGGCAGGCAGCAGGCCGATGTCAGGCTTCGTGAGCCGCGCAGAGAATGAGACAAAGTTCATGGTCACAGATGCAGGCTCAAACTGGAGCTTTCAGAGGCAGAAGGCAAGAAGAGTTTGATGACAGAATCAGGGCCTACTTGCCTGGACTGTAAAATGGCATAAGTGAACCATATAAAGCCGGTGGCCTTTCATACTTAGGAATGGAATATCCGGCCTATTCATGGCGGATCTGACAGAGGACATGTTAACGGTGGACGCACATGTATTTGCGTCTTCATAACTGGAACTGGAGGGAACATACATGTACTTGTAACATGCACATAGAACCGTTGGGGTCCAAGATAGGGGACATAACTGACCAGAAAAATCCATATTTCCACATTCCCTCCTTGTCCCCTACTTGCCCGTCAAGAGATATCAATCTTCATTAATCCATTGATCTGTTCATATAGCATCATTTGTTCTTCTTTCTTCTTCCGGGATTTTGAATGAAAATCTTGATGTGGAATGCACGATGTGGCACACAGACCACAAATCGCTGGTCCACATTGTAGACATAGACAGCAACTGAATAGTATGAGAAGGCCAATACCTAGGAAAGATAGGACCTTCCATCCAAAGGTAGATAATACACTCCAAAACCAACCGGACCAAGTCCAGGTGCCTGGATTCTGGTGTATCTGGCTTACAATCTTATGAAGACGAGTTATGGCTTTATATACAGATGGCGAATTTTCTGGTATGAAAATGCAACAGCTAGATCCGATGACCCTACAAGCTCCGCCCCTATCGGCCAGGATGACGTCAAGGACAAGACGATTTTGAAGCACAACAATCCGCATAGCAGACTGCTCTTCCGTTAAATTGCCTAAGGCGGAAATAGTTTCGTTCACTACTGCTTCAAGGGTTCTAGTTAATCTACGTATCAGCTTACTATTAGTAACGGTACCTATATAGGGAAAGAGACCTTTATTGAAATCTGTGTATTTTTCCCATGCTGTTTCAGTGTAATCGACTATCGGGAGATCTCTCCTTACTCTATTATATACTAAATGAATATTTCTGTGATAATCAGCAGGAGCTAGAAAAACAGGTGGCAAAAGGAATCCAATATAGCAAGTACCATCCCAATCTAGAGGTAAACGTACATATGCCGTCTGACCACATATGAAATAGGAATGGCGGGAAGCTCTAAATGTAGACTTGCCTTGATCACTAAATTCTACTACAGTGGTGCATTTACTATGGCCCATGTGTATGGAACCATTCTTTCTTATACATAATTCACCTTTTACTGGAAATATTGACATAGCGGGCAAAATTGAAGTAGCTTCTGATTCGACATTTAGGATCATAAGATTGAGCGTAAAATTACCTAATCCATACACTTCATTTTCTAGATCAGTTCCTGTTCTCTGGGGAAGTCCCTCCTTGTTAGGGTGGCAGACTTTAAGCAAAACTAAGTTCAAATTTCCCCATACCCAGTTATCTTGATAAACTGCAGAATTCGAATCTAGAGAATTAATTAAACTAAACCATGCTCCACAGGAGCCGTTGTGTGTGAACGGGTATGGAAAGAGAGGTAGAATTCCTTTATAATTCTGATAGGGAGGGAGTCGGCCACATATCCAACAATTTGTAGCATTGCTAACCTGATGGGAATGATGCAACATACTAATAAACGTGTTATTGCGCAGTGCAAATCTATAAGACAACTCAAGCGGAGGTAATTCACTAAAAGAATGTTCAGCAGTAACATTGTAAACATGTCTAGAAATAGGATAATATATGTGCAACAATATACTTGCAGTAATTATTAAAAGACTTGAGAAAAACAAAATTAATAACGTCACTATGCAATGACTACGCAGTGATTTACAGTACGCCTGTCGTTTCAACATTTTTCGGGTGCTTTCTCTATTCAGGTCCAAGGGATACATGTCAGAGACAATTCAACCGCTTCACCTTGGAGAGGACTTAAACAATCAAATTGCTCGACTGATTGGGCCTGAGCTTTAATTTATAATGTTCGGAATCACTTTTTTCCACAAAAGGAAGTTTTGAGTCAATGGGTGAAGACACACAAGGTGTGGTATTCACATCTGATTTTAGTCCATGAAATTTCTTGATATGACTTGAATGAATCCATCCTTTTCTGCCTTCGATCTTCACGGCTGTTCTTGTGGTGAGCAACACCAGCTGAGGTGACCTCCACCTAGGTTCCAGCTGAGTCTTTCGATCAAAGTTCCTCACGAGGACCAAGTCTCCCGGAACCACGTCATGGGGTTTCACCTCAGTGTTGTCAGGAAAAGCTGCAGCTACCTGTGAACGACAAGATTGTAGTGCAGACATCAAGGAAGCCAAGTAATCTGTCAGCATGTTACAGTCAATATCAGTTATTTTGCGTGGTATAGGCGTCCCCCACATATTTGGTGGTCTGCCGAAGATCACTTCATACGGGGATAGCCCTGTTCGAGAGTGTGCTACCATTCTTGTGTAAAAGAGTGCAACTGGTAATGCTACTACCCAGTCGACACCTTTCTCTCTGCATATTTTGGATAATCTTATTTTCAGAGTCTGATTATGTCTTTCTACGAGACCTGCTGCTTCGGGGTGTCGGACACAGTGGAATTTCCACTGATAGCCTAACAAAAGTGAAACGTGTTTCATTAATTCGGATGAGAACGGCTGGCCGTTATCTGAGTGAACAACACGTGGTAAACCGTATCGTGGGAAGAATTCTCGAACCAACTGTTTGGCAGTAGTCGGGGCAGTGTAATCTGAAACCGGGTATGCCTCCGTCCAACGGGAAAGAGCACACACAACTACGAGAACATATTTGAATCCTCTACATCGTTCCATCTGGATATAATCCATCTGGAGGACTTCAAAAGGATGATCAGGAGGATGAAATCCACCCTGTTCTACGGGAACGCTTTTTCCTGGGTTGAACTGGCAACAGATCATACAGGTACGAACTTTTTGTTTGGCTGCAGCTCGTAAATGTTTATTAAACCAAATGTGTTGAATGCTATCTAGCATAGCTTTTTCTCCTAGATGTGCTGGACTATGTACAGTGTTAATTATAACTTGGACCATTGAATCAGGAAGGAACCACACAGACTTTTCCTTCATCATCCATCCTTGATCGGTTTGGATCCCTCCTAATTCAGTCCATTTCTTTATTTCGTCTGGTGTAGCATGTGTCTGTATGTCAATTACGTCAAGAGTAGGATCTTTAACCGTCATACAATGTGTTGGCGTCGGGACTATTGTCTTTGTCATGTCGGATGTTTGAGTTTGAGCAGTCTGTTTAGCTGTTCTATCAGCTAAATCATTGCCTTGAGAAATGATATCAGTAACTTTCGTATGAGCTTTACATTTCATAATTGATATTGCAGTGGGTAGATGTATTGCATCTAATAAAGCATGAATGAGGGGTCCGTGCTGAATGTGGGCACCGTGAGAAGTTAAATAACCTCTCTCTCGCCACAGCACGCCGAAGTCATGTACGACTCCGAATGCATAACGTGAATCAGTGTATATGTTGACTTTTTTATTTGTGGCTTGAATACAGGCTTGTGTCAGAGCGACGAGCTCTGCTGCTTGAGCGGACAAGGTATTTATGCAATTTGTTTCAATGATTTCAGTGTCTGTTGTGACTGCGTAAGCGGCCACTAGTTCTCCTGTACCTTTTCTCATACATGAACCATCTACATACAACGTCAGGTCTGGGTCTGATAATGGGACATCGGTTAAATCTTGTCTGGGTTTCGTCGTGATTGTAATAACGTCAATACAGTCATGGGCTAGTGGGTCTGTTCCATTTACAGGTAAAAGTGTGGCAGGATTCAATGTGTTACAACGTCTGATTTCTATATGTGGCTGAAACAGTGTTAGTTCATACCCTGTAAGTCTTGCTATAGTCAAATGTTGTGTTTGCGTTCGATTCACAAGAACCTCCACTGCATGTGGTACTTGTACTGTCAATGGATGTCCTAACACTATGGCATCGCTTTGTCTGATTGCTAAAGCTGTCGCTGCCACTGATTTCAGGCACGCAGGCAGAGCCTGAGCTACGGGATCTAATGTACTAGAAAAATAAGCACATGGTGTGTGTGCTCCTGCTTGTTCCTGTGTGAGTACTGACAAGGCAGTACCTTCGTGTTCTGCAATAAAGAGTGTAAACTGTTTACTGTAACATGGTGTTGCTAAAACAGGTGCTTGACATAAAGCTTTCTTTAAGCTTTCAAAAGCTTGTGTATGTTCCTGAGTCCAAGGGAGGACAGTCGATGTGGCTGCCTCCTGTGTTGTCAACTGAATGAGTGGTTTTGCTAGAAATGCATACTGAGGGATCCACTGCCTACAATATGAAGTGAGGCCTATGAAAGCCCGTACCTCCTTTTGTGTCTTGGGTATTGGCATGTTAGCTATTAACTGAATGCGGTCGGGTGTAAGCTGCCTTCCCTCCTTGGACAGCGAGTGTCCAAGATAAACAACTCGCTGGACACAGAATTGCAGCTTAGAAGGGGACACCTTGTGCCCCTTTTCGGCTAGAAATTGTAAAACTGTCAGTGATGCTTTCTCACATTCGGGTTCGCTTCTACCGGTGATCAGCAGATCATCGACATATTGAAGCAAGGCAGTGTTAACTGGCATGTGGATACTGTCGAGTTCTCGTTTCAGTGCTTGGCTATAGATGCTGGGGCTTTCTGTAAATCCTTGAGGTGCGCGTGAGAATTTGAAGCTACGTCCATTTAAACTAAATCCGAACAAATATTGGCTTTCCGGATCTATTGGGACGCTGAAAAAGGCATTTTTGAGATCAATTACAGTAAAGAATGTTGCTTCGGAATCAATAGCTGTCAATAATGATGAGATATCGGGGACCACAGGGAATTGTGGCACAATACACTTGTTTAATTCGCGCAGATCAATAACCAATCGATATACTGGCGGGGCCTTCGGATCTGTTCGTTTGAGAATCGGAATTATCGGTGAATTACATATATTGGAGTCTGTTTCTACAACCACTCCTTGGGCAATGAGCTCGTCAATGATTTGTAGTAAAGCCACTACAGCATCTGGTGGTAACTTGTATTGTCGCATTCGTGGTAGTACCACTCCTGCCTTTAGTGTAACTCGATATGGTGTAATATTCATGCAACCAACATCAGTAGGGCCTTGTGCCCATAGATGTGTAGGTAAAGTCTGCAATCGGGGATCCATGTCTCTAGACACATAATGACCTTTAAAATCACGTAAAAACAATCTTACTCCTTCCGGAGAACAACATATTATAGCTCCTAGAGCTTTCAATGTCTTTATTCCTAACAGGTTTTCTGGACATGATTTAGTAAGCAATAAATCTGTAGTTCGGGTCAAAGGTCCTATCGTAAGTGGAAGAGGTTGTGACACTTCATTAACAATAGGTTTTCCTGAAAAACCAAGGGAAATATTCTGTGAGCCTGAGAGGGGTGCCCCTGGAACTTCACTACGTTTTATAGTTGTTCGACTTGCCCCTGTATCGAGTAAAAATTTTCTGTCTTGGCCTAATAATTCACTATGTACATAAGGTCCTTCTTGATCTACAGGGATCTCGATAAGGGGTAAGTCAACTTCCCTCTCTAGGCTGGTTCATGCATATCGTTGATAATCAGGATAGTCATACTGTGCGGTCTGGTACAGTTGTCGTGTCGTAGTTTGCGTGGCAGCAACAGGCAGCGCTGGTGCAGCTGGCACAAACTGTATAGTCTGTTGTGGAGCTGGCATGGACTGTGCATGCTGCAAGGCTCCTTGTTCATTCTGATCCTGTCTAAGTGGCCGTGGTCTTTCTTTTGTAATACCCGTGGCGATATTACGCTTCAGGACTGGACAATCGTGTACATGATGACCTAGTTGTTTACAATAGTTGCATGTCCCTTTTACAGGTCCTGCTAAATCGCCAGAATGTGTCGTACCCTTTTTATGTCCTTCAGCTGGAACTGTCTGGGAGACTAGCATTTTCATTTTCGTGTCTTTCATGCGTCTTTGTTCATGATCTTGTTCCTCTCTAATTCTATTGTGATGATACTGTAACATTTGTAACATTTGTGATGGAGTGTTACCTTGCCAAGTACTCTCGAATTTTAATACTCTATTCTTCACTTGAGGCAAGGAATTTTCAACTAATTTTGTCACAAACAGATGTGGGTATGATTCGCTACTTGCTTTTATGCCACTATTTATACCGAAACATTTTTCAAATCGTGCATAGAAATCACTAGTGTCTTCATCTTGCTTTTGTTTACAGGCTGAAATTGCACCCCAGTCTTCCTTTTTCGTGGTTAATAAACGTGGCAGTACCTGTACTAGTAAACCTGGTAGTGCTTTAGTTTTGTCCCCAAGCCCCGAACCTAGACCTCGGGCCTTTTCTTCATTTTCTAATGCTGTCCAATCTATCTTTTGGTCTCCCACCTCCCACTCTTTTTCCTTGAGTTTTTCATAAATGCCAGCAGGCATTAATACCTTTAATATTGTCATAATGTCGGGATAGGTATACTCTCCCATGAGTAACATGTCTTTAATTTCTCGGTGGAAACCCGCTGGGTCTTTGTCATGACTGGGTACCACTTTCTTTATTTCTAACAATTCTATTTTCGATATGGGTGTATATACAAATACACGTTTAAACTCATTGTCCTCGCCTTTTATTGGGTGTACTTCTCGTAAGGGATTCTGTCTGTCCATGTAATACGTGGTTCTTTCCTTAATGGGCAGTGAGACATGTCCTGGACATACAAAAAGAATGTACTGCTTTCTTGATTCTAGTATTTCTTTAATTAGCTTAGTACCTGAACCTCTCCATTTATTCGTGAGTAATTCAGTCAATATATCAGGTAAGGGACCAGGATCTGAATGTTGGCTTTTATATAGTATTAGAAGTTGTTGAATCATATAAATCCCAGCTAAACGCTGTTCATCTGGGGTGAGATTCAAAAATGTGTGTGCTACTGTATCATCACTATACTTCCCGGGACTGTCAACCCAATGGACAGCTGACCTGGCTAATTCTTGTTCATCCATAGAATCGAGAAAATGATAACCCCTTCGTTCTCGGAGTAATTTATCAGCTGCTTGGAATGAATGTTCGTTAGACCTTATATTTATTATTGGTGTTTGAAAATTCCTGTTATTTTCTAGACATATAGGACGTATCGGATCAGTAAGACATCTAGTACTATTACAAGATCTTCCTCTACCTACATAGGCTATAGTTTCTGACTGTCCTGTGGGCAGTCCTGATGCTTCTTCCTCGCTTTGTTCGAACTGGTCTACCGCTAATCTTTCTTCGTGTAGGCGTTCTATTTCTTTACGGATCTTTCGGCACATGGCTATTATACAGTTTTGCTTATCATGTCTCCCTTCTGATATATTCTGGCTCCATCTGGTAAGAATTTGCATTGCTTCCGGGTCTACCCCCGGTCGGTCTTGATTTCTGATCACACAATTTATGAGGAAACGTAACAGTTCCCCCTGTATTTCCACTTTCTGGTATTCCATAGCTCTGTTAATACATTCAGAATCTCGTCCTGTTTGGACAAAATGGTATATATTATCTAGATGCGCAGTCATTCCTGGTAACTTCCCTAAATACACCGCGGCTCGTCTGATACGTAATGATGCTAGGGTCATTTCGTCCTCTTTTCCGGGCACAGGGTCATATCTACAATCTATAAGAAGTTCCTTAAGCGTACGGGCATTTATGAGTTTGGGGGTACGTGAATGTGCTGACTCTTGAAAAGTAAGTTTATTTATTCTAGGTGGCGTAGAAAAGATATTGGTAGCACCTCCGGTAGCCCCGTCTGGGGTATCGGGTGTGAAAGGATTCGTTGAACGTGATACAGCAACTATAGGTGTGGATACAGCTATAGAAGTAGCTGTAGGAACAGATGCAGAAACAGATGTGCTTGCCGGAACTTGTGTCAGAACTTGTTGCTGTAGGGATACGGGTACTGGATCTTGGCGTTGAACCTCCCTGGCAGGCGGTCTATGTGGGGCGGGATTAGCATACTCGGGAGCTGCGTCATCTAAATATGAGGAAAGAAAAACATCTTCTGCGGTTCTAGGATGCCCCTTAGGATGTACCTTTATTGGAAATAATGGGGTTGGCAAGTCTTTTGGTATCCCTGGAGTAGCCTTAGGTAATCCTTCGGCCAGAAGGGGATGCATACCATTCATAAGGGCATTTCTTTGTCTGTCTACTTGTTCTGATTTTACTCGTGCACCTTCTTCAATTAATAGATTTTCTCGGACTTCATTTGAATTCTCTTTACTCTTCTCTTCCTGTCTACGTGCTTTTTCTGTACGTCTATACGATTCTTTACGCCATAATTCAATGGCGTCTTTCTGTGATTGTCTAGCTTTCTTTTTCCATAATTCTTCCTCTACTTTCACGATGCACTCTGCATCCCAGGTCCCAGCCGCGGGCCACCTCTGATTTTCTGGTAATTCCTTAGTGTAGTCTACCCATAAATCAAGAAATAATATAGCGTCTAAGCCATGTTTATGATACATGAAGTGCCCTGGAGTGTCCCTAGGAGGAATAGGAACGGCTTCTTCGAGTTCCCCTTTTCTTGTTGTGATCTGTCTTAATTTCGAAAAGAGCGGCATATTGAAAACTGATCTGATACTTGATTTTGAACAAACTTAATACATTAAACACAATAATGAACAGTCATTCACACCACAATATGCAGAACGTTATTAAAACATTTAACATTTAACATTTAACTGAGCAACGATGATGATGATGATCTAAGAAAAACTTAATCACTAAACATAATACTCGACTTGAACTGAATTATTCTGAATTTATATACTTGATATACTAGATATACTGCTAAACAGTACAGATACACTGCTGAAACAGTGCAGACCGGATTTGTGTACCCAAACCCGTCTGGACCGGCACAACTTATGTGCACGCCAGAACGCCTCCCCAGTAATGGTACTCACCGGGTAGCTCGGAACGGAAGGCCTCGGAAACTGAACTGAACTTGAACCGGACTGGACTCGACTCGAACACTTCGGACACTGGACTCGACTTGGGACTTCGGAAAACTGGTGGGCCTCTGTATACCTCGGATCCTGCTCTCTCAGCTAGGCTCTGGTCGGGATACTTCGCACTTCTCACCGCCTCGTCTGGGTGTTGATCGCAGCCTCAGTCGCCCCCGCTTGACCGGAGGGAGATACAGGAAATCCTGCTGGTACGCGTTATTGTCCGTCCAGCTGTGGCAGGAGACCGGGCCTGCAACGCACCGCCGGCGCGTGAGATGAGAAAGTGTCCCTATTCGGGCGCCATTCATGTGGTAAATAATTTAATTACCGGGACTTAGTTTGATACAGAAACATAATAAAATAGCTCAGTAAATAAGAGGCAGAATCCGTGGTATTAGAGGTTCGGAATGGGCTTTATTCCAGTGGTCGATTATAATCGGTGGCTCCAGGTTCCATCACCACGAAGGTTCAGGAAGTGAAGTACATACATTATTAACAATCAATTACTTTTATACAATAGGCATTACAGTGAGGCAAATACAAGAGGCGTAACAATTGATAGTGGTGATAATATATTCGTACGTAGCAAAAATAGGCGTAACTGGGAGTGATTTGAAGAACGTCATCAGATGTGATGTCATAAGAGGGTGGTTACATGAAAGAATTTCGCAATGTCAGCAGAAATACTTGGCAGATATGCGCGCGCAGCAGCATGACGTGTAATTGACGTGCAACTAGGGGGTGAAGGGGACTTGACATTTAGCTCTACATGTGGCGACAGAAGTCTGGAGGGTCAAGTCAACCTAATCCCAAATCATATCTAACATCCTATGTTTAAAGAACTAAGTTATCCAAAAGAGAGGTCTCTTCGAGTAGAATCTTATTCTATACTGACTATACTGACTGTTAGTGCGTGTACAAGCGTCTAAGTGTCTATACTAGATGCGAGGGCGGAATCTTCCATAGTAATAGGGCTATGAATTACTTGCATGAAGACAGAGAAACCGGGCCTTTGCTCGGTAGCTGGCAGAATGTTTACTTAAACTACTAGACAGGAATGCATTGGGCAGGGATCGGAGCAGATAACTTCGAAGGTGAAATACAGTTTTTGGCAGGCAGCAGGCCGATGTCAGGCTTCGTGAGCCGCGCAGAGAATGAGACAAAGTTCATGGTCACAGATGCAGGCTCAGACTGGAGCTTTCAGAGGCAGAAGGCAAGAAGAGTTTGATGACAGAATCAGGGCCTACTTGCCTGGACTGTAAAATGGCATAAGTGAACCATATAAAGCCGGTGGCCTTTCATACTTAGGAATGGAATATCCGGCCTATTCATGGCGGATCTGACAGAGGACATGTTAACGGTGGACGCACATGTATTTGCGTCTTCATAACTGGAACTGGAGGGAACATACATGTACTTGTAACATGCACATAGAACCGTTGGGGTCCAAGATAGGGGACATAACTGACCAGAAAAATCCATATTTCCACAGCAGGAAGTTAAAATCTGAGTTGATCTTGGCTATAAAAGCTAAAGACAAATCCAGGACTAAATTAGCCCGTGTGCAATATAAAAAACAGATTGACAGGGCCAAGAAATCCTGGGAAGATGATAAGTGGGAGGAGCTGAGATTATCACTACAGCATAAGGATTTTAGGACTTTTTGGGCCATTGTCAGTAATGGTAAGAAAGATCCTGACACCATCACTGGCTCCAACATAGCTCCTGCAGTATGGGAAGGGCACTTTGGGGGTCTATACTCTATAGCAAATTCCGATTCATCCTTCTTAAGTGATTCCTTTTCCAACACAACTTGTTGTGCTGAACCTACCCCACGAATTACGATCCAGGAGGTCGAAAATGCCATTTCCACGCTCATTCCCAATAAAGCGCCGGGTCTGGACAAAATCCCAGGTGACCTTTTTAGGTCCGAACCCGCGATATGGGCGCCTTACCTATGTGTTCTTTTTAATTCCATTTTATTTGGGGCAGAACCACCGTTAACATGGCGAGGGGCTGAGATAGTGCCCATCCACAAAAAAGGTTGTCCCTTACAGCCTTCGAATTATCGCCCGATAAGCCTAATTGATACGACCCAAAAATTATTCGGGCGCATAATTCTGAATAGATTACAGGCTTGGGAAGAAGAAAATAACATCCTAAGCACTTTGCAGGCTGGTTTTAGGAAGGGCACCTCAACTCTGGACCAGATCTTTCGTCTCCAGGTCTTATTCTGGAAGTCTGTGAATGTAGAGGGTGGCAGCCTCTACCTCATATTTGTTGATTTAAGATCTGCATTCGATCTGGTCCCTAGAGAAAAGCTTTGGGCTGTGCTCCAGACGTTAAATGTTCCCTCATATCTTCTAGAGGTCCTGAAAAACCTACATACGACCAACTTTGCCCAGGTTAGATGCGGAAAGTATGGGGAACTTTCCGAACGCTTTCCAGTTAGCCGCGGAGTACGACAAGGATGTGTGCTAGCGCCCACTTTGTTCTGCCTTTACATCAACGGGCTCATAAACCATCTATTAGCTCTAAAAGACACTGATGTTCCCAGGCTTGCCTCGGGCAAGGTACCAGCGTTAATGTTTGCTGACGACACCTTGTTGTCACGCACTCCCATGGGAATTCAACGCATTTTAGATGGCTTTGTAGACTTCTGCAGTGACCGGGGCCTTGAGATCAATCTTGCCAAAACCAAATTTATGATCCTTAACCCTCCTAAACGTACTCGCCCCAACCCAGTTCTAAACGCCATCCCTTTGGAACGGGTGAAAACGTTTACCTATTTAGGGATCATACTGCAAGAAGACCTGGGCTGGGGAGGTCAGGTCATTAATTCTACCCTCAAGCTGACCCAAACCACAGGGGGCATGGCCAGATTATTCAAAGGTTCAGCTTTCAAACCAGCTCTACCAATAGTTGAAATCTTTAAAACACAGGCCAGACCGGCTTCGACTTATGGAGCGGAACTATGGGGTCATTCCAAAATAGGTAGTCTATTGAGGGTAGAAAATTCCTTTATAAGGAAATTGTTGAGCTTACCCTCTAGTACACCGCTAGTCCCCATTAGATTTGATTTGGGACTGCTTCCAATTGAAGAAGTGGTGGCGGCCCGACCTGTGCAATACTGGAAGAGACTTTGGTCCAACCAGGACCTGGAAGTTTATAGAGATGACTTTTTGGAGCTTTGGCCCGTAATAAAACACATGAATATCCCTTGGTTAATCTATGTCAGGGATATTTGCCGCAAGATTGGTCGCCAGGAACTCTGGGACACTCCAGGAATTTCTTGCCCAGCTGTTTCTAAAACCAATCTTGCTGAGGAAATCAGGCATTTTAATCTACTCCGCTTGCACACAAACCCAAATGTAGGTAGGCTGACGGAGCAGTTTCTTTTGGTTAAACCAAATTATGAAAGGGAGTCATTTGTGGATGTGATTTTCCCCCCTGTTGCTAGGAAGTTATACGTCCAATTTAGAATAGGTACCTTACCACTAAGATCTTTTACTTCTAAATGGGACATTAACAAAAGTATTTTATGCCCTGCATGTGGCTATAAACAGGAGGACGAAAAGCATGTGTTTTTCTTTTGCCCAACATACCGTGCACACAGAATTCGCTGGGTAAAATTAATTTGTAAGAATCTTGGTTTTCGTGATTGTGCTAACGCCCTGCGAGTTTTAAAATACGACACCCATCCCCCAATTGTATTCGCTGTCTCACGTTTCTTAAATGCTGTATGGTTGCAGCGGAGGAAATTTGCTACCAATTGTTAATCCTTTGGATATTTCAATTTAATTGGTTTCTGTATTTTGCTTAGGTGGCTGAAATGTGTTGTGCTTTGTACAAAAATTGTTGTTATGTATTGTTGCTTTTAGGGCCTCTGTGGTCGAAATAAAGTTTAAGAATGAATGAAATAGTATCTTCTAGGACGGTAGGGAGGATGAAGGGGAAGCACAGGAAGCTGTCGAGTCGAACCTTAAGATCGTGTGGTACGGAATGAAATGAGTAAAATGTTGCAGTCGGGTGTTTTGAGCACCGAGCATCTGTCAAACACCAGTGGGCTGTCCACGCTGCGAAGTGGTTGGCCTGCACTACTGTCGGGGAAGTGGAGTGTGGAGGGTAAGATCTGTCCAGTGTTGTATTTTGTACACAGTTATAATCCCTTCCCAAGATCGAATGCGCTTGATTGTAAGAGCAGAGTGGCAATGAAAGCGCATCACAGAATTTACCCTGGTATACATTAGGCGCGTAGACGCTCCCCAAAACTACTGATTGGCCATCCCGGAGTCCCTGTAGGAGAGCATACCGCACGTCCGGGTCGATCGTTCTAAGCTGCTCCTGGAACAGAACCCCATGGCGAATCCAAATGAGGGTTCCTCGCGTGTAGGCGGAATTTGTGGTAGCGCAGAGGATCTTGTGCCAGCGCTTATGCAGTTTTGCAACCTCCCCCACGGTCAGGTGAGTCTCTTGTAACAACGCGATTTGCGTCTTCCGGCGTTTTATGTAAGCATAGACTGAGTATTGCTTGCGTGCATTGTGCATACCACGCACATTAAACGTGAGTATGATAATGGTGCCGTGGTGTGCCATTGGAAGCTAGCAGGGTTCGATGGGGTAAGGGGGACCACAGCCGCCAGCCCTGAGTCGTGGCCCATCCTGTCCCCCCCAGGCGCCTACAATAAGTGAGTGTTGCCGTGGCCTATTGGATATGTTGAGTTGGTGACACAGTGTAGAAGGGTAAAAGAACACGGGGGAGCAACAGGGGTAGGGGACCAGCCTCAATACTAGGGACCTACCGCCAAAGGCGGTACGTCCAAACTTACTCTCATGCGAAAAGAGAGCTCGAAAACGTATATGGGGGTGGCGTTAAATGCTTCGGTGTGGTTCTCCGTAGGGCAGTAATGTAATTATTGCGTGCCAACTGGCCTATTACAAATCTGTGTAGTTACTGTGATCGCTATGCATGAACATTCCTACCATGAGTTGCATCTTATTGCTGCTGGCATTGAACCGCGTCTCCGGAGGCTACTAATGTCCAGGTCAAATCATGGATTTGGCGGTCTGAGGGGTGACCAGGGGTGGAGTAGTCGAGTTTACCCTGGACTGCGTTTCCTCGCTGTCATCCTCACCATCTGAGGAAAAGAGTTCAGGGGCCCGGTCCATGTCCTCTAAGGGGGAAGAAGACTGGAGTTCCACCACGGCTTGTAGGGCTTTCCGTTGTTCACGGATGATTTGGTCTAGGTCAGGTGACTCCAGGAGGTGAGGCTGCGCTGTGGAGTCTTTCCCGCTGTGTTGCTCTCGCGAGCGACGTCTTTTGGGTTGCGACGCCTTCTGTCTTCAGGCACGTGTGGCCTCTTCAACCGGACGCTGTCTAAAGTTCTTGTCTGCCTAGTCAGAGGCATCTTCAGCGTCTTCGAAAAAGAGAGTGGAGCCATTGTGGATAATCTTGAGCCGCGCCAGGAATAGCAAGGAGTATTGTATCTTTTCTGCAAGCAGGCGGCGCTTCACCGCCAAGAAAGATGACCTTTTCCCGCTGTACAGCTCAGGAGTAGTCTGGAAACAGCATTATCTGCTTGTTTTCAACACGGATGGGGCCTGCTTGCCGGGCTGCTCTCAGTACCGCATCGCGGTTTAAAAAATGGAGGTATTTTGCAAGCATCGGCTGACGCGGGGCACCAGGCGGGGGTCTGCGCGCTGGGACCCGATGGGCTCGTTCTATGGAGAAAAATGTAGTGCGGTCCGTACTCGGCGTGAAGGATTTCGTCCACGTTTCCATATACTCCACCGGGTTCTTGTCTTCAATCCCTTCCTGAAGCCCCAGCATGCAAATATTACAACGTCGGGAGTTCCCTTCAAGATCGTCGATCGTAGTCATACGGCCCAAGAGGGTTTGCAAGGTGTCCTGGTGCGCCTCGACAGTGGCTGTACAGCAGCCATCTCCTTCTCCCCGTCCGCAACTTTGTCGGCCAGTTTGCGATGATCATCGTGAAGGAAGCTGATCTCAGTACCCAGGGTGCCTAGCCGTTCCTCCATAGACACCCGGGAGTGTTCGATGGCCGCCAGTACCTGATCCTGTTTGTCGGCGATGGTGCTATTGCCTTAGATGTGGATCGGGTGCTTGGGAAATTTTCCAGCGCGGTCTCTGGCACAGTTGCGCTCAACAGGGCTCTCGACTTCCCCATTTTGGTATAAGCAGGGATGGTCTGTATAATGGACGTCACGCGTACCTGGATTGAATGCCGCAACTACTCCAATCTCCGGGGTGCGCTCTTAGCCATCCCGGTGACCCCCATGGATGGCCGCTATCTGCAGAAGTGCGCCGGGGGGGTGAAAGAAGCAACGCCAATGGGAGAGCGCAGAGGTTCCGAGCGCCTGTTCTGTCACTCCCAGCCCTTCCACCTCCTTGGGGCCGCGCGTTGGCAAAAACGGGGACGGGGAGGGGGGGAAACGCCAGTGACCAGGAGCTGGGCTCACAGATCCCCCGCAAACCGCACCTGATCTAATCGGGCCGCTTCTGTAGGCTCACTGGGCACACACTCGGCGGGCACCCCTAATGGTGCCCACGCACTTCGCGTCTACACTCACCCCCTCCTGCCACGTATGGCGTGTGTTGATCCGGGATGTTGCCGTCTCCCCCTCAGGGCCTCTGTTGTATATTGTGTCTTACTTTAGGGGGTCAGGTCCACTAGAATGAGCAAGGGGGAGACCAGCCACAACACACCTCTCCCCTCCCTGTGGCATCCGCTATCCCTCAGTCCCCCCGAGTCAAGTTGCTCCTGGGAGGTCCTGGTTGCATGCTAATTGGTGCCAGGGGTGGGGGAGAAGGCTTCACGGACACAAGTCTGTTATGGGCTTTCAAGTTGCCACGGCCGCCATGTTAAGGTCAGGCGGGCCCGAGGCAAAGTCAGTGAACCGGCACAACCTCCTCACAGTGGGCAACGACCTCTAGATCCGTGACCACAGGGCTCTTCCCACCCCGCGGCGGCCGTGAAAGCAGGCGGGTGCCATCTTAGGGTCAGGTTTCTCTGACGGCAGTAGAAATCGTGGCAGGAGCATGAAAACTGGACATCCCCCCCGATCGCCGATTCCGAGTAGGAAACAGAGGATCCCTCTTCCCTGCCGTGGTGACATGCGGCGCGAGTCGGAGCCCCCGACTGCATCAGGCTCCTACCAGCGGGATGAAGGGGCAGTCTCTTGGTGCCGATCAGGCTCCCAACGCCTCCTGCAGGTTATCTCTACAATCTCCGCCTCCAGCCACTGGGTCCGTGCCCTTCGGTCGCCTGTGGTCAGGTTGCAAGGGTTTTATGGCCAGGTGTGGGCTCAACTGGTCGGGCAGGAGCCTCAGGGGGAGACGGTCGCCATCTTGCGCTCAAGGCCAGCGCCGAACGAAGTCATTTCTTTGTAGGAATCCTGCAGTGCAGTAGGACGCAGCTTCCGGAATCACCCTCTACACACTTTCATGCAGTAGAGTGCCGATTTTCGGCGAGTTGCGCCGCGGTTTAACGGGCGAGTTTCAAGCCCGAGAGCGAAGCCTCAGCAGAGCATGTCTGCCAACGTAGCCTGCTGGGCCATGCCCCCTGGAACTCTTTCTTGTTACCACCAGTAAGTCCCAGGCAGTGAGATTGTTGAGAGCTGATTGAAGGCCCTGCCCCTTTCTCCACCACTCTGGAAACATGACAACTAGTTCACTGAAACAGCCAGAGGTTACAGGGACGTTATAGTTAGGAAATACAATTTTTAAAAACGTAGAAATTCACTGAAGAAACCAAAATTTTCAGGGATGTTAAAGTAAGCTTCAGATTTTATATGCACAAAACCATAGAAAGTCAACAGTTATAGTAATGCTTATCTCAAGAAACTATAAACTCATGCCCTAAGTTAACTAAAACACGCACCCTCACCATTTACTGCTGATTACCCCACATATTACATCACTGTTGACATCTTCCATCAAATAATAATATCACTGCAACTTTTGCAGTAAAATTATTGATGTAAAAACGGGGCATGGTGGGGCTGAGAATTATAGTTACCAAAGACCGTGAGTTATAGTTTCCTGGTTCCCCTGCACGAGATCGATAAGATTTGCAGAGGGCCCGCCTCTTGGTTTTCCTTCAACATCTTCAAAACTACTGAACGGATTTACACCAAATAACAAAAAAGGCTCTTTCTGGACCAAGAGTTAGCTCTCTGCCAAATTTGGTGTAATTCCATTCAGCGGTTCAGGCTGTAACCGTGTCTAAAATTTGTAAACATAGGAAACGCACTTTTTGACCCCTCCCCCTTTTTTCCCAGATCCTGCTTGACAGATCACGCCAAAAATTTCCATGCACAACTACAATTAGGAGGGTACTTTTGGGGTGAAACTTTCGTGAAGATTCACCAAACGGCACCAAAGTAATCAAGTCAAAAAACGCTTTTCCTATGGAGACAAGGTCCTAACTATAACTACCGTCTGCGAGTAGGTAATCTATATATATTATCTACTGGCGGTCGCCAGTAGATAGTTATAGTTAGGACCGAGTTTCCATAGGAAATCTCAAAATTCTATTTTGAATAACTTTGGCGCCGATTGGCGAATCCTCGCGAAATTTTCAAAACTAATGGGGCGCTCCGTTCAGCTCCTACCCTGAAAGTCTCGGGGTGATTCGTCAAGCGGGGGACGAGAAAAAGGGGGGGTCCCAAAACACGTTTTCCCCATGGATTTTTCCATAGGGACTTTAGTCGCAGCTACAGCCTGAACGGCTGAACAGAATTATGTGAAATTTGGCAGAGAGGTAGCCATAAGGTCCATGAAGTGCCTTTTGCAGGTTTGGTGTAAATCTGTTCAGTATTTCAAGAGAAAATAGCATTTAAATCAATATATATATATCTGTACGCGCGCAGCGTGCGCGCTGGGTGCGCGCACTCGGCCGTGCGCGAGCGCACTTCTGATTGGTTGTTAAACATTCGAATCGGTGGAAATCAGGAAGCGGCGGCCGCCATTTTGTCTCTCGCATTTTGAGGGGGTGAAAAACAAAGGCCTCTGGCAGGGTAGCGGCGGCTGGAGGCGTCGCTGTGGTTCATCATCAGAGCTGCCAGAACTGCGGGGAGACAGGCAACAGGAGCCGCGCAGGGGCATGTCTAGCGCGGAGAAGCCCAGCGCTTCCAGCACGGCCCGCTGAGAAGTCCGAGACGTGAAGGAGGGACTGGCGTGCGACACCTCAGCTACTGGGCGGGAGCTGACCTGGCCCGGGTAGTGCCATGTCCCGCCGCCCGTACTGTCCGCGGCACGCCTGACACCCGTGGGCACCATGGAGCGGACACTTTCCCCCCTGGCAGCGAAGAGCGGCGGCAGCAGCTCCTCGTCCTCGCCTAGCCTGTCAGTCTCCTCCTCGGGCTCCGAGACTCTCTCCGAGGGCGGCGTGAAGCACCCGTCTGTGTCGGACTGCAGCGCAGGCTCGTCGGACTCTGAGGGGCAGAGGACCGTCCGGGAAGAGGACCAGAGCCGGGGCAGGGTCTGCGGGGACCTTCGGAGTCTGGTAACGGCACTGACCGCAAGGGAGGGCCCCGGGATGCAGACCCGGCCGGGCAAGAGAAGCAAGAGGAGGTTAGGGCACCCGCGAGCGTATTCACTTCACAGGATGATGGTCTCTGTGTTACTGTGCTCATAACGGTATATCATTATGGGCTGCATGAGCTAAATTATGTGATTGGTGCATACGTCACATGTTGTCAAAGTTCTTACGAGAATCCAGAGCGCACAGAGTTCGGGTCCTACCTGGATTTCCCATTGCCCTGCCGTGCAGTTTTAAGTTGTAGGAGGATATGGTCAACAAGTGGCCTGTAGCACAATCTGAGTGCTTACCGTCCTAATAGTGCATTGTTGGCCCACTGTGTCTCCTGGGCATGTGGTAGTTTGTTTCTGCAGGAATCTTGGTCTTTTGGGTTTGCTGTGCACTTGGCCGTCTATGGCTGCCTGGAGCAAGGCCCTGTGTGGCTGCTGGTCTCATGTCTTTTTAAGGGTGCCTGAAACCTCCTCCTCGGGCTTCGAGACTCTCTCCGAGGTCGGCGTGAAGCACCCGTCTGTGTCGGACTGCAGCGCAGGCTCGTCGGACTCTGAGGGGCAGAGGACCGTCCGGGAAGAGGACCAGAGCCGGGGCAGGGTCTGCGGGGACCTTCGGAGTCTGGTAACGGCACTGGAGAGCCGCCTGACCGCAAGGGAGGGCTCCCGGGATGCAGACCCGGCCGGGCAAGAGAAGTAAGAGGAAGTGAGGGCACCCGCGAGCGTATTCACTTCACAGGATGGTCTCTGTGTTACTGTGCTTATAACGGTATATCATTATGGGCTGCATGACCTAAATTATGTGATTGGTGCATACGTCACATGTTGTCAAAGTTCTTACGAGAATCCAGAGCGCACAGAGTTCGGGTCCTACCTGGATTTCCCATTGCCCTGCCGTGCAGTTTTAAGTTGTAGGAGGATATGGTCAACAAGTGGCCAGTAGCACAATCTGAGTGCTTACCGTCCTAATAGTGCATTGTTGGCCCACTGTGTCTCCTGGGCGTGTGGTAGTTTGTTTCTGCAGGAATCTTGGTCTTTTGGGTTTGCTGTGCACTTGGCCGTCTATGGCTGCCTGGAGCGCGGCCCTGTGTGGCTGCTGGTCTCATGACTTTTTAAGGGTGCTTGAAACTCACTGATGCCTGGCCTTGTAGTCATCTCTTGCTGCTTGCCATGGCATGGCTACCAAACAGTTAGCCACGCTTGTACAGCAGGCCACTTGATCCTGTGCGAGTGCCCTTCTGTGATGCTGTGAAGAGTTTTTCTTTCCCAGTGAGTGATTCCTAAGTGGTTCCGTGCAGTACAATCTTGATGCGGACCCAGTGATGGAAGATTGTTAGGTGCCTAGTGAATTAAATACGACTATTGACTACAGCAGATATATATCTATATCTTTCAGTACCTTCACAGTCCTATCTGAAGTGAACGTACACACTATGTTTAGGTCTAAATATGATTTGTAAACCTGGACTTTTTAGTACATGCATTGTTGATCGCCATATGGGTATCTTCCTGCAAAGGGCAGGTTGGACCGAATATTGATGTTCTATGGGCTTATAAGTATGTATGTGTGTGTGTGTGTGTGTATATGTATGTGTGTGTATATATATATATATATATATATATTCACTGAAAAAACCATGGGTTTCACACACGTTATAGTTAGGAATTAGCATTTAAAAAACCTTGCAAATTCACTTAAAAAACCATAGGTTTCACACATGTTATAGTTAGCAGAACATTTCACTCGTACAAAACCAATGAAATTCCCCCGTTATAGTTAGTGCAGGCAACTATAACTCACGCGACCGCAATCCTCTGCTGATGACGTCAGATATTACATCACTGATGACATATGTGTCTTTCTGAAAAATAAATATTTGTAATATATGTATAGCTAAAGATTAATGGAAGAAGACATGGGTAAATAAGTGTCTAAATACAGTGATGTAATATCTGATGTCATCAGCAGAGGATTGCGGTCGCGTGAGTTATAGTTGCCTGCACTAACTATAACGGGGGAATTTCATTGGTTTTGTACGAGTGAAATGTTCTGCTAACTATAACATGTGTGAAACCTATGGTTTTTTAAGTGAATCTATATATATATATATCCATCCCATAAACTGCATATGACCTCTCTCATGGCATGTCCTGTGACATAACTTATATCACTCATGACATCTTCCAAGGATTGTATGTATGTTTATTTTTTTATAGTTTACATAGTGGCAGGTAAATACCATAATTTTTTTCTACCTAATTTTGCACAGCCGGTGTCCAGCTATTCGGTGTGTTTACAAAACACCTGTGCCCCTACTGCATCAGAGGTGTGTATAGGTATTGAACTCGTTATATATCTTTGTATTCAAGAGTAACAACTTGTGTTCAGCACGTTCTGTACAAGTTTCTTTGGCATCTGGAGAAATGTTTTCCAAAGATTCCATGTACTACATACTGAGGGGTATATCTGAGCTGTTTTACATCGCTCTTGCGCCCCGCCAAAAGTGATGCAAACCTGAAGTGAGATTTACGTCGCGACGCAAGGCCACTTTACATGGCTCCATAAATCTGGAGTAAAGTAACACAGTGAAAATCACTAAGTTGCCTTACTCTGCCCTGGGAAGGCGTTCTATTGTCGTTGCATGGATTTTGATGCAATCCAAGATTTACCAGAATTGGTAAACCTGGAAATGCCCTAAAAAGATACGCCTTCCCAGGAGAGACTTAACGAGAAGTATCAAAATTATAAAATTAAAATTAAATTAAATCTGTTTGAGGCATGAGAACTGTAGATCACATGCTTTGCATAGTCTGCCATCTAGTGTTGGGTCCGGATGTTTGCAGTTTGTTTTTCTTCGAAGAAGTCTTTTCCAGTCACAAGGTAGGTGACTCCTCCTTTCGGTGATAGTGCGCATGGGCATTGACTCCATTGTTTTTTTTCGCCATCGGGTTCGGATGTGAGTTGCGGCAGTCTGGTTTGACACTGTTTCTCAGGTTGGGCCTACCCGCGTCAGGCTCTCTAGCAGTCGATGGAACTGACTCCATTCAAATTCTGCCCCGGGTGTCACGCTAAGTTTCCACGCACCGACTTGCAATCTCTGTCTATCCCCGGAACACGACGAACAAGACTGCAACGCATGCCGATCCTTTCGATCCAAGAAGATGCTTCATGACCGTCGGGCTCAAAATCACGAAATGCACCAACAAAGCGGCTCCGCACCGGATATCTTCGGTGAAGATTCCGACCAGGAAGAATTCCACACACAAGGAGCCAAAGAAGAGGGGGAACACATCTCCGTGTCTGAAGCCGACTCCGACATGGAAGAACAAGAGCAAGTGACACCGGGTCAGCGTACCATTAGTGCAGACACCCCCCTGCCCCAACATTCGTTGAAGAAAAAGGCTCTGGTCCCTCCTCTGCCCTCGGGCCAAGGTCCGCACCGAGAAAACGTTTCGGATGCCACGCCCTCCGGCCCTGCACCAAAACACAAATCAAAGCCTTTCGGCTCAGGATCGAGTCGGCCCCATGTCGATGCCGAACCGAAACCTTCAGCATCGAAATCAAAGCACTTCGTTGTGGCCATTACCTCGCTATCGAAGAGTAAATCTTCGGAGCCAAAAATGTTGATGCCGAAAAGTATGGCACCCAAAGGGGAATCGACTGTTCCATCTAAAGAGCCTCATTTTGACGTTCCGCCTGCAAACATGGATCCAAAACAAAAAGAACTGGTTATCCATCCAGATACTGGACTTTACAAGAGGACTACCACATTCCTTTAAAACACATGTGGGTACTAACCCTTCTCCTCCTCCCATTACAACTCTTTCACCCATTGACCCAAATCACACCCACAAATTCCCCACAACCTCAATCACCTGATACACAAGATGAAGGGGTTTGGGATGAAGATAGGCCATAGGACACTAATGACCCCTCGGAGGACTAAAATACAGATCCGCTCACGGACAACGATCCGGATCTATACCGTTCCAAACCCTCACCACCTGATGACAATATAGGGTATATAGAGCTACTTAATAGGACTGCTCAATACCATGGGGTGGAATTACATAAAGAGGCTCTTGAAGAGGATTTTCTATTTGAGACCTTATGTTCCTCTCAGAGATCAACACAGACACTACCTATGCTTAAAGGGACTGCTTAAACACACTGACGAGATTTTTAAAGACCCTGTGCAGGTAAGAATTATCAAGCCCAGAATAGAGAAAAAGCAAAGCCAGCACCTGCTGACCCCACTTACATCAGGGGTCAACTTCCATTAGACTCCCTTGTAGTCTCCAACAATCGTAAAAGAGTAAACTCACAAACTACAGGAGATGCCCCTCCTCCTCATAAGGAGTCAAAATTAATTGATGCCTCGGGCAAAAGAATAGCATCGCAAGCAGCCAATCACTGGCGAATTGCAACTGCACAAGTTCTCTTTGCTCGCTACGAGCAATAATCAATTGCTCTCGTCAAGAGGTTACTTTAGAGGAGGATTTAGAGGGAACACCAGCAAGGGAAGAGGCAGAGGCAACTCAACACGCACTTCACCTGCAAACACCAAACAGTGACTTCCTTCCCCTACCCCCGATCATTCCACTCCTGTCGGGGGACGTCTCTCCCAATTTCTACCCGTCTGGAATACAATCAGCTCAGACAGATGGGTTTTACAAATTATCCAATATGGTTATTGCCTGGAACTTGCAAACACTTCCACAAACTTTCCTCCAAGATCACACTCAATGTCACAAGAACATCTCAACCTTCTCAAACAAAAAGTTATTTCTCTGTTGCAAAAGGGAGCTATAGAACCAGTCCCATTACAATATCAAGGGGCAGGTGTATACACCCTATACTTCTTAATTCCCATAAAAGACGGCTCTCTCAGACCTATACTGGACCTCCGAGACCTGAATCTATACATCCAATCGGATCACTTTCATATGCTGACACTCTAACAAGTAATCCTGCTCCTTCAGCGAGGTGACTTTCTGTCAACTTTAGATTTAAAGGGCCCCTGCTTCCATATCCCAATACACCCCGCTCACCGCAAATACCTCAGGTTTGTGGTAGTGGGGCTACATTATCAATGCAAAGTGCTCCCATTCGGAGTCACTACTTCTTCCAGGGTTTTCACCAAATGCCTGGCAGTAGTCGCAGCTCATCTACGAAGACAACACATTCACGTTTTCCCATACTTAGACAACTGGCTCATAAAAGCAAGCTTGCAAGCAAACTGTCTACAACATACTCACAAAACAGTGCAGCTGCGCCACGATCTTGGATTCTCAGTGAAGCTTTTGGCTTCGAAAAATGTTGACACAGACACACAGGAGGTGTTGTACATTAATACGTTAAACCTCAATTTCACTGCTTTCAACAATACCAGCAAAGGGGTTTATTAAAATCTTTCTAGTCCTCATTTACCACGTATTTTTTAATATTCACTCACCAATCACTGTAGACCCTACCACTCGCACCCTCTCACACTACAGATAGTGGTTACATCTAGTGCTCCCGCGTACTCGTTGGTTAGTAGCATGCCGCACTCCGTAGAGGAGTGTGAAGACCCCTATGCTGAAGCATGACACCAAGGGCCCTTTTGGTGTGTGAGGAGTATTTTAAGAAACGCAATGTGCCTCCTACCATTGTAGGATACACATCATCCGCAAGACCATACATCTTTTCACACCTTTGAATCCTTGTGGGTGGATTCCATTTGGGAAGGAAAACATGGCAGGAGCAGAGATAAAGAGAAAGGGTAGGCAGGAAAAGAGCGGTGGCTGCAGGGTGTTTACAGGGGGGGCAGAATGCCTGACTCGAGATGAGAATCCCAGGTGAGTAAAAATGTAAATCCAGTATTTATAAAGCGCACAGCTACCTGGAGGCATCCCGACGCTGGGGGCCGTCGGGAAGATTAAGCGAGCTATTGCCCAGAGTCACATGGTGCTGGGCTAACTTGCCACCGGTGCGGGGGATCGAACCGTGAGCCCCCGCGTCCGGTGTCAGTCACCCTGGCCGCTGCGTCACACCTCTTCCTTCTAGTGAAAGGCACAAAAGCAGAAAAGAGCACAGAAAGTGCAAAATGAGCACAGACTAGTTCAAAAAGGGCACATATAGCACATTAAAACACAAAAGAGTAGAATAAGCGCACAAACAGAGCACAGAAGAGTACAAACTGTGCAAAAAGAACACAAAAACTGCACAAAAAAGCACATAATAGCACAGGGGAGCACCAACAAAGCACAAGGAAGCACAAATTAGCACAACGGAGCACAGAAAGCACAGAAGAGAACCGGGGGTGAGAACAGAGGATAGACGGCCAGAATGGGCTAAAGTAGCGGGGCAAGACCCTCGAGACAAAGTTGCTGGTTCTGAAAGGCCCTTTACTGGTCAGAGGATCAGTTGAGATAAGTGTGGGGCTGGGCTGCCATTACATAGGTCCTGGAAGGGGGTAGAGTGCAGGGGCGATAAGTGGGCCTAACACATCGCTGGAAGAAGAGGCAGGCTTGAAAACGTGGCAGAAGAACACATATGGGGTGGAGAAGGCGGGAAAATCACAGGATGGGTGTGGGGGGCTGCAGGGAATGCCACAGGGGGCAGAAATCCTGACTCAAGGTGAAATGGCCAAAGTGACTGAAAGATCCGGGATGCCGTAAAAAGAACCTAGCTCTGGGTGAAAGACTTCCGCTCAATTAGAGTGGGAGAGTCTACAGGCAGGAAAGAAGAATTTCTTTCTTGAGTCCCCTCACTCACCAGGATTTCCCCTTGGTGACATGCTTCATCATAGGGGCCATCTCAATCCGCTGCGGATTGAGGCGTGCAGCCACTTGCAGAGTTACGTAGGAGCACTTTAGTGAGAAAAAAGTGTAGTGTGGTGATGTGGAGTGGGAGAAGTGAATTAAAACACCTAACTAGTGGGCAAAGTACCTTTATTCTAGCTCCTAGTTGGTATATCTAAGAACAGGAGTGACTACTGGGAGAAGAAACTTAACCATAATGAGTTACGAGTCACCAGTATAAGTCAACATGTTTTGAGCCTCCCCAAAGCTCTTCTTCAGGACTACACAGGGACCAGCCCTGTGTGTACCTCTCAAAAGGTGACCAATAAATAAGGTGAATGGATAAATAAAGAAAGCGCTGCACCTAATATGCGTGCGCTAAAATAACACATTAATGACATACATGTGATTAACTCATTGTTAACGTAGTATCTGTAGGATAAAAAGAAAGAACATTGTTAAGGTAACAAAAGCCTACCAGTGTAAGCTGGAAGGCATGGTCAGTATAAACACCAGTTTCTAGCGTATAAATGCTCCTCTATAGTGTGTGAATTTTAGCAGTTACATAGTGTTCCGTCGTGCTATGCAAGAGGAAAACACATATGGCTGAATTCTCAGGTGGAGATAATGAGTGCTCTTTGGAGTGATTTGAGTGTGGATCTCGCGAGAGCCTGTGACCCGGGACTGAGAGCTGGTGAGGTAGAGAGGCCGGACGCTGCTGCTGGCGTGGAGAGAGTCAAGAGTCGAGTGAGCAGGTCACGGGTGACAGGGGGGGGAGCCAATACCACCAAGGCCCCCTGAGTCTCCCGAACGGCACCCGCAGTCCTGCTCTCTTTCACCGTGAGTCGTCTCAGCATTAGCCGCGCCGCGCCGGCCGCTTTAGCAGCTTTACGACGCTGGAGTCAAGTGGTGGTACGTGAGGGGAGCAACGAGCAGAGGGCGGGGAAGGCTGAAGAACTCCGTTTATATGTTCACACCCGTCCCCTGTACCCCCGCAAAACTCCCGTAAGTCCAGCAGTCCCCCTGGATGAGTAATACTAGCCGGGGGGGGGGCGGACAACCAGAGCGAGTGTGCCAGGAGACCAGGAGCTTGGAGAGAGTGAGAGGAGGACGCAGGAGGCAGTGGGAGTGAGCCCTCCACACCGTGGATCGTGATCTGAGCCGCAAGCTGTACTGGGAGGCTCTGTAGGAGGCTGCAGGTAGCACCAGTAAGTCTCGGGAAGGTCTGGGAAGGTCCATTGATCCCCAGTGAGCCGCGTGCGAGCCGGACCGGCAGAATAGAGCCGTACTGTGAAGTACTGTGCCCCCAGGCTCTAGGTTCCAGGCCGGATCTTCCATCAGTTCTCTTGGGAAACTAATGTCTGCCACGCAAGTAGGTGACTGAAGGTGTTCTATCTTGCTTTCTAACATACGTGTTGCAATGGCAAAGCGATTGCGATGCAAGGAGAAAATTGTTGGTGTTACGGGTGGCGTGGCGGGAACATTAGATGCTTTTCTGACACGTGCAGAATCCGTTCTTAATCGTGAAATCCTGATGACGGAAAAGAGACTTTCCTTGGACCCTGTCTCTCTGCAAAGGAGGTCTTCTTTGAGACACATTAGTCGGGCGATATCCCCAGGGCAAGCAGTCTTGGTCTCTCATGAAGCTTCCGGTCATTTCCCTGCTACGGACAGCGCTACCAATGATCTGCAACTTGTTAATAATGGGCCTATAGTTTCTATCTCTCCTTCATGCTCAGCGCAGACCCCTCCTCTAGATGAACAAGTAAACTCGAGGACTGGTTCTTCTGCTGCGCAAGTGGACGAACAATCCCCACCCTTGGACTCATCCCCGGTGCTTTCTTTTTCCCCCCAAAAGTCTTGTGAACTAGTGTCGGTACAAGAGGTTGATGTGTCCCATAGAGTTATGAGGGCCAGGAATTATAAACATAAGATGTCCCCTATTAAACAAAGGGGTGGTACAATTTTACGTGCACTGGCAGTTAAACGGACACTTAAGGTTCCATCTAAGGGATC
The DNA here is from genome assembly GCF_964204655.1 of Triturus cristatus. Lineage (NCBI taxonomy): Eukaryota > Metazoa > Chordata > Amphibia > Caudata > Salamandridae > Triturus > Triturus cristatus. Next base: position 1,861,158,082 of record NC_140590.1, on the reverse strand, counting down.
CAAACAACCCCTAAAGAATAAATCTCTTCTCCCAGCGCCTGTCGTAGAAACCCATATAACTGACAGGGACTTGTCAAATCAAGCAGCGACTCCACCCACACACACATCTCAGGACCCCTTACCTATGGGAAGCAACGACAAGCAATGGTTAAGACTCGAGGCACTTAAGTCTGTGCTGCTGGAGCCTCTGACCAGTAGGTGGCTGAAAATTGAGGAGAAGCTCGTAGCGATAGAACACAGGATAAATGGGGCCAAAGAAAAGAGATCTACTAGTGTCACGTTTTCCCATTTGGAGGCTACCAGTCCACCGACTACATCTGGGGTGGCTAGGTCGGATACTCCCTTGGCGAGGGTAGACGTGGGGGGGGGGGTTACGTCTGCAAGTGCCCCTAATAATGCTCTCACTAATCATGCTCATATTCCCAATAACCTCGAGTCAAATAGCCAGACCACTCCGGGGGTTAGTACGTTAATCTCCACCCACCCTCCCACTGTGCCTCTGATTAGCACAGACTTAAATACCGTTTCCCCCCCTATGATCCCATCTGTAGTATCCCGGATAGGCCACGGGAGACCATTGGCGGGTTCTGCCTGTCAAAATAGCTACATTGCCCAAGGGGTCAGCATTCAATGTTCTAATAAGCAGGGGAAGGATGTGGGGGGTATAAATCATGAACATGCTGCTATTGCTATAATTGATCTCCCCCCTGCATTCAGCCCATTTACCATTGTTTTGGCAGGGGTTCCGGGTGCACAAGGGGAAAACACTCACAAGCTAATGAATAAGGTTCTCCACTGGTTATGTAGACATGCCGGTTTTAACCTCGAAGACCACGCTTCAATACTAATGGCCAGGAGGGTAGCATGGATCGGAAAGAGTACTAAAAGACTTCCGGTGAGATTGTGTTATTGTCACCCTAAGGCATCTAGGCATGGTTCAGAGCATTACTCAACGGTGCAATGATTACATAACTTTTGACACCCAAATAAGACCTTTACCTCTTGCTTACTTCTATAGACCGACGGGCCGCCCTAACTCTATCTTGGGCCTCCCGAGAACGGGTGGAGGTTGGCTGAATGGTCAGGTCTACTATGGTAAACGTTTTGCCCCATTGGAGAGCCTGGAGTCATTAGAGGGTGTAGACTGACTGAGTTCTTGGGTTCTACATCAGTCTTTAACCTCTGCTTACTCATCAGGCCAGACAGGGGTCATTTGCTCAGCCAGTGAAGTAGGAACAAATGTTGGTACTGGAGTTCGATCCCACGATGCCAGTTTGAAACTTTCTCTCTACAACACAGATATAGTTACACCAAGCCCAACTGAGCATCGGGCACTTAATGAAGGCGTGAACACATGTGAACACAGGGGCATTAACTTCATTTCTTGGAACATAGCGGGATTAACCAGAAAACTTCACGACCCACACTGGCTGAGAATGATTAGGAAGTATGACATAATGTGTCTCCAAGAGACTTGGGAAATTGGACATGACACTTTTTTGGAAGGTTATAAATCTTACCATAGACAAGCAGCAAAATCATCATCTGGGAGGGCTAAGGGAGGTTTGATTGTTTTTGTAAGGTTGGGGATGTCAGGCACATGGAGGGACTTGCTGTTGGATTCAGCAGTGATGCAGGGTATCACAATGAGCAGGCACGTCATGTGTCTGATTATCCTAAATTTTTACAATGCACAATCTAACTGTGAAGGAGGCAACTCGCTCTCTGAGCTTAACTCGAGGCTGAGCTCAATACTGGACAAGAATGCAGGTCGAACCGAACTAATCTTGCTGGGAGACTTTAATTGTCATCTGTGCCCAAACTTGAAGATCACCATGGGAGACTGGTCGACATGCCCGGTGCGTAAGGGCTTACATATGGAACACTCGCAGGCAGGTCTAGAACTCACTACTATTACAAATTCTTTAGGCTTAGTAAATATAATGGAAACGCTCTCCGTCACTGGAGATAGTCTAATCCCCCCAACTTTTAAAGGGAGAGGCTGTAATTCTTTTATTGATTTTGTTTTTGCCACCTCTTTGTTGGCAAGCAGAATCCTAAATTTTCACATTATTTCCAGCCCATTCAATGATCACAACCCTCTTGCCTTTTTGCTCCCCACCAACATTTGTGCCACATCACTGACTAGTCATCTTAAGGCCTCCTCCCTCTCAACCACGGGCCAAGGGCGGCGAGTAAGATGGGCACAAGTAGACACGGAATTATTAATTTCTCTTTTTAAAGATGGACAGGAGCATATTATGAATTGCCTAGATCCCACTGTGGGGGGGGGGCTAGAAATAATTACTTCCTTTGAGGCTCTTGCAAATCTGATTAGCACTCTCCTTACTGCCCCTGCGAGGAAAATTAACCCACCGCAAAATAGATGGTTTGATGCCTCATGTTCACTTGCTCTAAGGAACCTCAAAATGGTTATGAAAGAATCCCCGCGGGTAAAGGCAAAAGTGGCTGAATGTCGGAAACAGTATAATAGGGTGTTAAAGGAGCGCAAGAACCAAATTCAGCGCACGGCCTGGGAAGATTTAACAGTGGCTGCAGAATTACACGACACTACACGCTTCTGGCAGGTGATAAATAGTCCCTGCTTTGCAGATCCAAATAAGCCAGACATCTCAACAGTAATTTTACCGGATGATTGGCAGGTGTATTTTAAAGGTCTTTATAATCACCCCACAGATCAAGTGGCCTTTCTGGCCCCAGTAGCCCCAACGGTTTCGACACAGTCACTATTTTTCTCTATGGAGGAAGTCAGTGTAGGTATTGCCGCCCTAAGCCGTAACAAGGCCCCGGGTCCTGACGGTATTCCGCCAGATCTTTATCATAGCAATCCTGAAGTGTGGATCCCGCTTCTGACTAGAGTTTTAAATGCTGCTATCACAAGTAAAATGCCAGCCTCATGGTCCTCTGCAATAATTGTCCCGATATACAAGAAGGGGGATAGGGACAGTCCACACTGTTATCGTCCTATTTCGTTAATAGACGCCTCCATGAAGGTTTTGGGCGGGGTGATTTTAAATAGACTAGAGGACTGGGCAGAACTTAAGGGGGTGAGCACCGACACTCAGTACGGGTTTCGGAAGGGAAAGTCCACAGTGGATCAATGTCTCAACCTATATTTAATTAGTGCCAAATACACCATCGCCAAAAAGGGATCATTATTTCTGGCCTTTATGGATCTCTCAGCTGCGTTCGATCGTGTGAATCGCAGCAAATTGTGGGCACTGCTTGGCGATATGGGGATTGACCCAGCCCTTATAGGCATATTGCACACTCTTCACTCTGACACCTCAGCCGTAGTTAGGTACTCGCCAGCGGGGGAATTTAACCAAACGTTTTGAATGCTCGAGTGGGGTGCGTCAGGGCTGTATCCTCGCGCCTTTTTTATTTGTGTTATATATAAATGGGTTGGACTCCACTCTTAGCAGTATTGCGACAGATTTCCCTAGGATTGGTTTATGTAAAGTCCCTGTCCTTTTATACGCAGATGATACTGTTCTCCTGGCCCGCACTCCCTCTGCACTGCAAATTTTAATAGACGGTTTTACAACTTTTATGACTAATCTGGACATGTCTACTAATCTCACTAAATCATATGTGATGACGGTAGGGGAGAAACCACGAAGACAACAGAACTTTACTATTGGTACACATATACTAGGAAACGTACCCTTGTTTACTTACTTAGGCATAACCTTTGATGCAAAGCTGAATTTTAAAAATCTAATAGATGAAAAATGTCTCAACATGTCCAGGATCACAGGGTCCATCAAGGGATATGCCCCACGGCTGGGGTATTGGACGCCCGGCCTTTTTTAAAATTGTATAACTCCATCTGTTGTTCAGCGGTTCTATATGGTAGTGAAGTTTGGGGCTTCATAGAAACGTCTAAACTTCAAACTGTTGAAAAAAAATATTTGAAAAGCTTGCTGAGAGTTCCGCTTAGCTCACCTACTTTCAGCATACATGAGGAGTTGGGGGTCAGCTATCTCTCTGACCTGGTGGCCGTCAAACCTCTTCTTTGCTGGCTTAAAATTTGGCTCAACGAAGACTCCGGATTAACAAAATCTGTCTTATTGGACTGCCTGAAACTGGATCATAGCAGCAGGATCCTGTGGCTGCGATACGTCAAATCCACATTCATGAAGTTGGGACGTGAGGAACTGTATAGTGCACCCGAGATAATTAGGTCCAGCGACAAGGGGAGTATAAAGATCTTGCACTCTAACTTTCTGGTTAGCAATCGTGAAAAGGCGGAACTCTCAAAGCGGACTGTGAGAGAACATGCCTTGGCCAAAACAACCACTGGTATAGAACCCTATCTGTCTTTTGTACTTAATCCACATGAAAGATTCTTAATGACCCTTTTTAGATTTGGTCTTATTCATTTTTTATTAGCAGTGCCAGAGGGTTTTACTGATAAACCTAGCGATAAAGGGCCCTGCGGCTGCGATCGTAGATCTCCGCAGGATACCCTTCATTTTATATTTTTATGCTCTTTTTATGCCGGGCCAAGGAGACAGTATCTGAAAGACCTGCTTAAGAAACTTCAGTTTAAACATGTAAGGGTGGCATTACTGTTTTTAAAAATGTCTACCGATCAATTCACTTTATTCTGTGTTTTAAACTTTTTGAAGGCAGCAATGAGACTGCGTAAAACTAGAGGAGTTGTATATTAATTCATTGTAATGAACTTGAATACTGTGGTAAACAAAATTCTTTACCGGGACTTAATTTTGATACGGAAACATAATAAATATAGCTCAGTAAAATGAGAGGCAGAATCCGTGATATTAGAGGTTCGGAATGGGCTTTATTCCAATGAACGATTATAATCGGTTGCTCCAAGTTCCATCACCACAGAGGTTCAGGAAGTGAAGTACATACTTTATTGACAAGAAATGACTTTTATAGTACATACATTACAATGAAGCGAATGCAGTAGGCGTAACAATTGATAAGAAAAATGACGATTCATATGCGTAACCGAAAATGGGTGTAATAAGGAGTAAAAAGGAACATAATTGGTTATGATGTCATATATAGGTGGATCTATAAGATAATACTTGGCATAGATGCGCGCGCAGCAGCATGACGTGTGATTGACGTGCAACTAGGGGGTGAAGGGGACTTGACATTTAGCTCTACATGTGGAGACGAAAAGTCTGGGGGGTCAAGTCAACCTAATCCCAAATCATATCTAACATCCTATGTTTAAAGAACTATGTTATCCACAAAAGAAGGACTCTCGGACAGAATCTATTCTATACTGACTGTGCGTGCGTGTACAAGCGTCTAAGTGTCTACACTAAATGCAAGGGGGTAGGAATATTCCAGGGTAACAGGACTATGAATTACTTGCATAAAGACAGAGAAGCCGAGCCATTGCTCGGTAGCTGGAAGGAATGTTTACTTAAACTACTAGACAGGAATGCATCGGCTGAGGGGTGAAGCAGATAATTCGAAGGTGAAATACAGTTCTTGGCAGAGAATAGGCTGATGTCAGGCTTCGTGAGCCGCGCAGAGAATGAGACAAAAGTTCATGGTCACAGATGCAGGCTCAGACTGGAGTTTTCAGAGGCAGAAGGCAAGAAGAGTTCGATGACAGAATCAGGGCCTACTTGCCTGGACTGTAAAATGGCATAAGTGAACCATATAAAGCCGGTGGCTTTTCATACTTAGGAATGGAATATCCGGCCTATTCATGGCGGATCTGACAGAGGACATGTTGGCGGTGGACGCACATGTGTTTGCGTCTTCATAACTGGAACTGGAGGAAACATACATGTACTTGTAACATGCACATGAAACCGTTGGGGTCCAAGATAGGGGACATAACTGACCAGAAAAATCCATATTTCCACATTCCCTCCTTGTCCCCTACTTGCCCGTCAAGAGATATCAATCTTCATTAATCCATTGATCTGTTCATATAGCATCATTTGTTCTTCTTTCTTCTTCCGGGATCTTGAATGAAAATCTTGATGTGGAATGCACGATGTGGCACACAGACCACAAATCGCTGGTCCACATTGTAGACATAGACAGCAACTGAATAGTATGAGAAGGCCAATACCTAGGAAGGATAGAACTCTCCATCCCCAGGCTGATATCACACTCCAAAACCAACCGGACCAAGTCCAGGTGCCTGGATTCTGGTGTATCTGGCTTACAATCTTATGAAGGCGAGTTATAGCTTTATATACAGATGGCGAATTTTCTGGTATGAATACGCAGCAGCTTGATCCGATGACCCTACAAGCTCCGCCCCTATCAGCCAGGATGACGTCAAGGACAAGACGATTTTGAAGCACAACAATCCGCATAGCAGACTGCTCTTCTGTTAAATTGCCTAAGGCGGAAATAGTTTCATTCACTACTGCTTCAAGGGTTCTAGTCAATCTACGTATCAGCTTACTATTAGTAACAGTACCTATATAGGGAAAGATGCCTTTATTGAAATCTGTGTATTTTTCCCATGCTGTTTCAGTGTAATCGACAATTGGGAGATCTCTCCGCTCTCTGTTGTGTACTAAATGAATATTTCTATAATAATCAGGAGGAGCTAGGAAAACAGGTGGCAAAAGGAATGCAATGTAGCAGGTACCATCCCAATCTAGAGGTAGACGCATATATGCAGTCTGACCACATATAAAATAGGAGTGGCGACAAGCTCTAAATGAAGATTTGCCTTGATCACTGAATTCTACTATAGTAGTGCATTTGCTATGGCCCATATGTATGGAACCAACTTTTCTTACACACAATTCACCTTTCGCTGGGAATACTGACATGGTTGGTAAAACTAGTTCAACTTCGGATTCGACATTTAGAACCATGAGATTAGGAGTAAAGTTACCTAATCCATATACTTCATTTTCTAGATCAGTTCCTGTTCCTTTGGGGCGACCCTCCTTGTCAGGGTAACAGACTTTGAATAAAACTAGGTTCAGATTTCCCCACACCCACTGGTCTTGGTAAACGGCTGTATCTGAGTCTATGGAATTGATTAAACTAAACCATGCTCCACAGGAGCCATTATGTGTAAACGGATGTGGAAAGAAAGGCAGGACTCCTTCATAATTCTGATAGGGAGGGAGCCGGCCACACACCCAACAATTAGTTGCATTACTAGTCTGATGGGAATGATGTAACATACTAATGAAAGTGTTATTGCGCAGCGCAAGTCTATAAGACAATTCATGTGGCGGTAGGTCACTAAAAGAATGTTCATCAGTAACATTGTAAACATTTCTGGCAATAGGGTAATATATGTGCAACAATATACTTGCAGTAATTATTGAAAGACTTAAGAAAAACAAGATTAATAATGTCACTATGCAATGGCTACGCAGTGATTTACAATACGCCTGTCGTTTCATCATTTTTCGCGACTGTCCATGATTCAGGTCTAGGCGATACATGTCGGAGACAGATTCAACCGCTTCACCTAGGAGAGGACTTAAACAATCAAATCGTCCGACGGCCTAGGCCTTAATTTTAGTTTATAAAGTTCGGAGTCACTTTTTTCCACAAAAGGAAGTTTTGAGTCAATGGGTGAAGACACACAAGGTGTGGTATTCACATCTGATTTCAGTCCATGAAATTTCTTGATATGACTTGAATGAATCCATCCTTTCCTGCCTTCAATCTTCACGGCTGTCCTTGTGGTCAGCAAGACCAACTTGGGTGTCTTCCACCTGGGCTCCAGCTGAGTCTTTCGGTCGAAATTCCTCACAAGGACGAGGTCCCCCGGAATTACGTCATGGGGTTTCACCTCAGTGTTGTCGGGAAAGGCTGCAGCTACCTGTGAACGACAAGATTGTAGTGCAGACATCAAGGAAGCCAAGTAATCTGTCAGCATATTACAGTCAATATCAGTTATTTTGCGTGGTATAGGCGTCCCCCACATATTTGGTGGTCTGCCGAAGATCACCTCATACGGGGATAGCCCTGTTCGAGAGTGTGCTACCATTCTTGTGAAAAAGAGTGCAACTGGTAGTGCTACTACCCAGTCGACACCTTTCTCCCTGCATATTTTGGACAATCTAATTTTCAGGGTCTGATTATGTCTTTCTACGAGACCTGCTGCCTCAGGGTGTCGGACACAGTGGAATTTCCACTGATAACCTAACAGAAGTGAAACATGTTTCATTAATTCGGATGAGAACGGCTGGCCGTTATCTGAGTGAACAACACGTGGTAAACCGTATCGTGGGAAGAATTCTCGAACTAACTGTTTGGCAGTAGTCAGGGCAGTGTAATCTGAAACCGGGTATGCCTCCGTCCAGCGGGACAGAGCGCAGACAACTACTAGAACATATTTGAATCCTCGACATCGTTCCATCTGGATATAATCCATCTGGAGGACTTCAAAAGGGTGATTAGGAGGATGAAATCCACCTTGTTCCACGGGAACACTTTTTCCTGGGTTGAACTGGCAACAGATCATACAGGTACGGACCTTTTGTTTGGCTGCTGCTCGTAAATGTTTATTGAACCAAATGTGTTGAATGCTATCTAGCATAGCTTTTTCTCCTAGATGTGCTGGACTATGTATAGTGTTAACTATAACTTGGACCATTGAATCAGGAAGGAACCACACAGACTTTTCCTTCATCATCCATCCTTGGTCCGTTTGGATCCCTCCTAATTCAGTCCATTTCTTTATTTCGTCTGGTGTAGCATGTGTCTGTATGTCAATTACGTCAAGGGTAGGATCTTTAACTGTCATACAATGTATCGGCATCGGGACTATTGTCTTTGTCATGTCGGATGTTTGGGTTTGAGCAGTCTGTTTAGCTGTCCTGTCGGCTAGATCATTGCCTTGAGAAATGATATCAGTAACCTTCGTATGAGCCTTACATTTCATAATTGATATTGCAGTAGGTAGATGTATTGCATCTAATAAGGCATGAATGAGGGGTCCGTGCTGAATGTGGGCACCGTGGGAAGTTAAATAACCTCTCTCTCGCCACAGCACGCCGAAGTCATGTACAACTCCGAATGCATAACGTGAATCAGTGTATATGTTGACTTTTTTATTTGTGGCTTGAATACAGGCTTGTGTCAGAGCAATAAGCTCTGCGGCTTGAGCTGACAAAGTATTTATACGATTAGTTTCAATGACTTCAGTATCTGTTGTGACTGCGTAAGCAGCCACCAACTCTCCTGTATTTGTTCTCATACATGAACCATCTACATACAATGTCAGGTCTGGGTCTGACAATGGGACATCGGTTAAGTCTTGTCTAGGTTTCGTCGTTATTGTAATAACTTCAATACAGTCATGGGCTAGTGGGTCTGTTCCGATTACTGGCAGAAGTGTGGCAGGATTCAATGTGTTACAGCGTCTGATTTCTATGTGTGGCTGAAACAATGTAAGTTCGTACCCTGTAAGTCGCGCTATAGTCAAGTGTTGTGTTTGCGTTCTATTTACAAGAACCTCTACTGCATGTGGTACTTGAACTGTCAATGGATGTCCTAACACTATGGCATCGCTTTGTCTGATTGCTAAAGCTGTCGCTGCCACTGATTTTAGGCATGCAGGCAAAGCCTGAGCTACGGGATCTAATGTACTAGAAAAGTAAGCACATGGTTTGTGTGCTCCTGCTTGTTCCTGTGTGAGTACTGACAAGGCAGTGCCTTCGCGTTCTGTAACAAAGAGTGTAAACTGTTTTCTGTAACATGGCGTTGCTAAAACAGGTGCTTGACATAAAGCTTTCTTTAGGCTTTCAAAAGCTTGTGTATGTTCCTGGGTCCAAGGGAGAACAGTCGATGTGGCTGCCTCCTGTGTTGTCAACTGAATGAGTGGTTTTGCTAGAAATGCGTACTGAGGGATCCACTGCCTGCAATATGACGTGAGGCCTATGAAAGCCCGCACCTCCTTTTGTGTCTTGGGTATTTGCATGTTAGCTATTAACTGAATGCGGTCGGGTGTAAGCTGCCTTCCCTCCTTGGACAGCGAGTGTCCAAGATAAATAACTCGCTGGACACAGAATTGCAGCTTAGAAGGGGACACCTTGTGTCCCTTTTCAGCTAGAAATTGTAAAACTGTCAGTGATGCTTTCTCACATTCGGGTTCGCTTCTAGCGGTGATCAACAGATCATCGACATATTGAAGCAGGGCAGTGTTAACTGGCATGTGGATACTGTCAAGTTCTCGTTTCAGTGCTTGGCTATAGATGCTGGGGCTTTCTGTAAATCCTTGAGGTGCGCGTGAGAATTTAAAGCTACGTCCATTTAAACTAAATCCGAACAAATATTGGCTTTCCGGATCTATTGGGACGCTGAAAAAGGCATTCTTGAGATCGATTACAGTAAAGAATGTCGCTTCGGAATCAATAGCTGTCAGTAATGACGAGATATCTGGGACCACAGGAAATTGTGGCACAATGCATTTGTTTAATTCGCGCAGATCAATAACCAATCGATATACTGGCGGGGCCTTTGGATCTGTTCGTTTAAGAATCGGAATTATCGGTGAATTACATATATTGGAGTCTGTTTCTACAACTACTCCTTGGGTAATGAGCTCGTCAATGATTTGTAGTAAAGCCACTACAGCATCTGGTGGTAACTTGTATTGTCGTATTCGTGGTAGCACCACTCCTGCCTTTAATGTGACTCGATATGGTGTAATATTCATGCAACCAACATCAGTAGGGCCTTGTGCCCATAGATGTGTAGGTAAAGTCTGCAGTCGGGGATCCATGTCTCTAGACACATAATGACCTTTAAAATCACGTAAAAACAACCTTACTCCTTCCGGAGAACAACATATTATAGCTCCTAGAGCTTTCAGTGTTTTTATTCCTAACAGATTTTCTGGACATGATTTAGTAAGCAATAAATCTGTAGTTCGGGTCAAAGGTCCTATCGTAAGTGGGAGAGGCTGTGACACTTCATTAACAATAGGTTTTCCTGAAAAACCAAGGGAAATATTCTGAGAGCCTGAGAGGGGTGCCCCTGGAACTTCACTACGTTTTATGGTTGTTCGACTTGCCCCTGTATCGAGTAAAAATTTTCTGTCTTGGCCTAATAATTCACTATGTACATAAGGTCCTTCTTGATCTACAGGGATCTCGATAAGGGGTAAGTCAACTTCCCTCTCTAGGCTGGTTCATGCGTATCGTTGATAATCAGGATAGTCGTACTGTGCGGTCTGGTACAGTTGTCGTGTTGTGGTTTGTGTGGCAGCAACAGGCAGCGCTGGTGCAGCTGGCACGAACTGTACAGACTGTGGTGGAGCTGGCATGGACTGTGCATGCTGCGGAGCTCCTTGTTCATTCTGGTCCTGTCTAGGTGGCCGTGGTCTTTCTTGTGTTTTACCTATGGCGATATTATGTTTCAAAACTGGACAATCGTGTACGTAATGACCTGGCTTTTTACAATAATTGCATGTCCCTTTTACAGGTCCGGCTGAATCGGAATGTGTCATACCCTTTTTATGTCCTTCAGCTGGAACTGTCTGAGAAACTAACATTTTCATTTTCGTGTCTTTCATGCGTCTGTGTTCATGTTCTTGTTCCTCTCTAATTCTATTGTGATGGTACTGTAACATTTGTAACATTTGTGATGGAGTGTTACCTTGCCAGGTACTCTCGAATTTTAATACTCTATTCTTTACTTGGGGCAGGGCATTTTCTACTAATTTTGTTACAAACAGATGTGGGTATGATTCGCTACTTGCTTTTAGGCCACTATTTATACCAAAACATTTTTCAAATCGGGCATAGTAATCACTAGTGTCTTCATCTTGTTTCTGTTTACAGGCTGAAATTGTACCCCAATCTTCCTTTTTCGTAGTCAATAAACGTGGCAGTACCTGTACTAATAAACCTGGTAGTGCTTTAGTTTTATCCCCGAGTCCTGCTCCTGCAGTTCGGGCCTTTTCTTCTGCTTCTAATACTGACCATTCTATCTTTTGGTCTCCTACCTCCCACTCTTTTTCCCTGAGTTTCTCATAAATGCCAGCAGGCATCAATACCTTTAATATTGTCATAATGTCGGGATAGGTATACTCTCCCATGAGTAACATGTCTTTAATTTCTCGGTGAAAACCCGCTGGATCTTTGTCATGACTGGGTACCACTTTCTTCATTTCTAACAATTCTATTTTTGATATGGGCGTATATACAAATACGCGCTTAAACTCGTTGTCCTCGCCCTTTATTGGGTGCACTTCTCGTAAGGGATTCTGTCTATCCATGTAATACGTGGTTCTTTCCTTGATGGGCAGTGAAACATGTTCTGAACATACAAAAAGAATGTATTGCTTTCTTGATTCTAGTATTTCTTTAATTAATTTAGTACCTGAACCTCTCCATCTATTCATAAGCAATTCAGTCAATATATCAGGTAAGGGACCAGGGTCCGAATGCTGACTCTGATACAGTATAATGAGTTGTTGAATCATATAAATCCCAGCTAACCGCTGTTCATCTGGGGTGAGATTCAAAAATGCGCGTGCTACTGTATCATCACTATATTTTCCGGGACTGTCAACCCAATGGACAGCTGACCTGGCTAATTCTTGTTCATCCATAGAATCGAGAAAATGATAACCCCTTCGTTCTCGGAGTAGTTTGTCGGCGGCTTGGAACGAATGCTCGTTAGACCTGATGTTAATTATAGGTATTTGGAAATTCCTGTTATTATCTGGACATATCGGACGTATCGGGTCAATAGGACATCTATTACTATTACAAGATCTTCCTTTACCTACATAGGCTATGGTGTCTGACTGTCCTGCGGGCAGTCCTGACCCTTCCCCCTCGTTTTGTTCGAACTCGTCTACCGCTAATCTTTCTTCGTGTAGGCGTTCTATTTCTTTACGGATCTTTCGGCACATGGCTATTATACAATTTTGTTTATCATGTCTACCTTCTGATATATTCTGGCTCCATCTGGTAAGAATTTGCATTGCTTCCGGGTCTACCCCCGGTCGGTCTTCATTTCTGATCACACAATTTATGAGGAAACGTAACAGTTCCCCCTGTATCTCCACTTTCTGGTATTCCATAGCTCTGTTAATACATTCTGGATCTCGCCCTGTTTGGACAAAATGGTATATTTTATCTAGATGCGCCGTCATTCCTGGTAACTTCCCTAAATACACCGCGGCTCGTCTGATACGTAATGATGCTAGGGTCATTTCGTCCTCTTTGCCGGGCACAGGGTCATATCTACAATCTATAAGAAGTTCCTTAAGCGTACGGGCATTTATGAGTTTGGGTGTACGTGAATGTGCTGACTCTTGAAAAGTAAGTTTATTTATTCTGGGTGGCGTAGAAAAAATGTTACTAGCACCTCCCGTAGCCCCATCTGGGGTGTCGGGTGTGAAAGGATTCGTTGAACGTGACACAGCAACTATAGGTGTGGACACAGCTATAGAAGCAGCTGTAGGAACAGATGTAGAAACAGATGTGCTTGTCGGAACTTGTGACACGATCTGTTGCTGTAGGGATACGGGTACTGGATCTTGGCGTTGAACCTCCCTGATAGGCGGTCTATGTGGGGCGGAATTAGCATACTCGGGAGCTGCGTCATCTAAATATGAGGAAAGAAAAACATCTTCTGCGGTTCTAGGATGCCCCTTAGGATGTACCTTTATTGGAAATAATGGGGGCGGCAAGTCTTTCGGTGTTTCTGGAGTAGCTTTAGGTAATCCTTCGGCCAGAAGGGGATACATACCATTCATAAGGGCATTTCTTTGTCTGTCTACTTGTTCTGATTTCACTCGGATACCTTCCTCAATTAATAGATTTTCTCGAACTTTATTGGAATTCTCTTTACTCTTCTCCTCCTGTCTACGTGCTTTTTCTGTTCGTCTATGTGATTCTTTACGCCATAACTCAATGGCGTCTTTCTGTGACTGTCTGACTTTCCTTTTCCATAACTCTTCTTCTACTTTCATGATGCACTCTGCATCCCAGGTTCCCGCTGTGGGCCACCTCTGACTTTCTGGTAATTCCTTAGTGTAGTCTACCCATAGATCAAGAAATAATATGGCGTCTAAGCCATGTTTATGATACATGAAGTACCCTGGAGTGTCCCTAGGAGGAATAGGAACGGCTTCTTCGAGTACCCCTTTTCTTGTAGTGATCTGTCTTAGTTTCGAAAAGAGCGGCATATTGAGAACTGATCTGATACTTAATCTTGAACACACTTAGTACAAAAGCACAATAATGAACAACCATTCATACCACAATATGCAGGACGTTTAACACATTAAACATTAAACATTAAACATTTTTTAACCTTTAAAATAACCAACAATGATGATCGTCTGCATAACTAATCACCAAGCATAATTCTTTGACAATAACTAGATACTTCGGAATACTTGATATACTGCTAAACAGTACATATACACTGCTAAAACAGTGCAGACCGGTTTTGTGTACCCAAACCCGTCTTGACCGGCACAACCTATGTGCACGTCAGAAATGCCTCCCCAGCAATGGTACTCACCGGGTAGCTTCGGAAACGGAAGGCCTCGGAAACTGAACTTGGACCGGACTGGACTCGACTCGACTCGTCCGAAATTGGACTCGACTTGGGACTTCGGAAACTGGTGGGCCTCTGTATACCTCGGATCTTGCTCTCTCAGCTAGGCTCTGGTCGGGATACTTCGCACTTCTCACCGCCTCGTCTGGGTGTTGATCGCAGCCTCAGTCGCCCCCGCTTGACCGGAGGGAGATACAGGAAATCCTGCTGGTACGCGTTATTGTCCGTCCAGCTGTGGCAGGAGACCGGGCCTGCAACTCACCGCCGGCGCGTGAGATGAGAAAGTGTCCCTATTCGGGCGCCATTCATGTGGTAAACAAAATTCTTTACCGGGACTTAATTTTGATACGGAAACATAATAAATATAGCTCAGTAAAATGAGAGGCAGAATCCGTGATATTAGAGGTTCGGAATGGGCTTTATTCCAATGAACGATTATAATCGGTTGCTCCAAGTTCCATCACCACAGAGGTTCAGGAAGTGAAGTACATGCCGGACTTCACATCACAGCTTCTGATTGGTAGCCAACCAGCACCGATTCATCAGGAAGCATCTTGATTTAAGGCGTTGTATCTCGACCCCCAAATACACAAAGGTATATTTCTCAGCCGACAAAACCCGGTTCTGTTCCGGGCCAGCGCTCCATCGCGATCAGCCTGAACTTGTGACTTGGTCCTGTGCGAATAGATAACTGCAGTGATTTGTGCTTCTTGGTGCTATTTTTACTTAAAACTTTTAACTTTCATAACTTCAGATCTATGGATTCGATTTATGTGGTTTTGTGTCATTTTATTTATCAAAAGATAATCTAATTTGCTAACTCAGTTTGGGATTTTCCTTTTTTTGTGTTTCCACCTCTCAGTTAAGCCTAGCTGCTTGTGCCAAGGTACCAGAGGTGAGCACAGGTTCATCTAGTAACTGTTGTGGTTCTCCCTGATGAGGATTCTGGCTGTTGCTTGAGAAGGGTTCACACACCCCTTAACCTACAAACCAATATTTCACAGTTACCCCAGGGAACCTTTTTCCTATTGGTTAAAGAGGGGCCAGGAGTCTTCTCGACCTACGGGCTAGTACCAGGCACAAATGTGGCACCACTGGGCACCAACTTCAGAGCCCTACTGGCCTGTGGAAGTCAGAAGAAAGACTGCACCTGTTAGTGAGACATATGAGGAGATTAGAGAGGCTGGACCTGCTCCCACTTGTACCCAGGACAAAGACATGGACTCTAAGGGTCAGTTGGTTGATGTCCTGCATGGCTACAGGGAGACAACAGACTGTTAGAAGCACCTTTTCCTTAAAAGCCCTACTGACCAGTTCCAACTGAGCTTGCTCTTGACCCTGCTGGTGGCTTCTGCTGATGTGGTTCTTGACCCCCCTAGGGCTGTCCGTGAGGTCCTGGGGCAGTTGACCGTATCAAAGGGTCAAACCTGCCAGGTCAATCCAACGAAGGGTCATTGTGCTGGCAAAAGATTCAGGTTGCTAAAGCTCTGCGCTTTTCTGCTGTAGCAAATCCATTTCTACTGAAGGTCACGGAGAAGGAGTAAGGCAACGTGGAGCCCTGTTTGGCTCCAGCTTACAGCCTTGCTCTGCTGGAGGAATCCGGACTCCAAAAAAGTGACCTAAGCCTGAAAGAAGTCAGCAAAGGTATCTGGCCAGTGAGTACCCTTCCTTGGGTGTGAATTTGAATTCCTCCCGCTCTTCACTTTGTCTCCAAAAGATAACGGCTTCATCAGTACTTGTGAAGCCTTT
Source organism: Triturus cristatus (assembly GCF_964204655.1). Classification (NCBI taxonomy): domain Eukaryota; kingdom Metazoa; phylum Chordata; class Amphibia; order Caudata; family Salamandridae; genus Triturus; species Triturus cristatus. The sequence continues at coordinate 1,861,141,804 of NC_140590.1, read as the reverse complement.
CTCGGCCACAGCTTGCTGTCTTTCATCTTAGAGACTCAGTCAGAGGCTAAACCTTCCAAATTAGATGAACCTGGTTTTTATACCATTGTCAGGCCTTAATTTGAAACTTGAAAAATTCATATCTCGGATTCAGTTTTCTATCCCATGTGACTAGGATAGTGGACTGCATCCTCATTTACTGTTAACGTATATCGCTGTGAGAGCTAATACGCTTCTCTCGTTTAATATATTCTTCTTCTGTATACTTACATGTATAACGCACAAATGCCAGCCACACCACCAATTAAAGCATTCCATCCCTCACCTTTTTATATACTTCAGTATGTCACGCTAAGTGGAACAGGTATGCCCAGACGTGGGTCCCGTGCACACACTGGAATCAAGCTATACCTGGTTTATGAGCCATCATTTGGGCAGAACCAGTCCCGGTTTGCTAGTTTTGTGATTCAGGGAGAATCTGGCCTGGAAGTTCGGAAATGAACTGTTTCCATTGGAGCAGGGTCAAGACTTATTTGCATATGCTCAGGTCCAAAATGAGGTGGCATGGTGTGCAAAATAATGGTGCACTGGTATGTGGCCTGAGTAATACCAGTGGTTGAGATTAATTCAAACATTCGATCCATCCCTTTTTTAGGTCTCGCCTGAGACAGCGCTTTAGCGCTGCTCTGGCGAGACTTATAGTAAGCGACTTTTGGAAGTGGAAACAAGTGCATTTCAGGCCGCCAACTACAGTGCATGTGCTCCGGGCGCGCGCACCATTTGGCAGCCTGAAAGCATTCGTTTTCTTTCAGTTTCGAGGCCGCACGGTCGCTTTGATGTTTAATGGCGATCGCTATCACTTTCACATTCGCGGCCGCACGGCCGCTTCCCTTCCTCCCTCCATGAATGCCTCTCCTTTACTCATTGAGTCTTAATTTATAGTTGTAGTCTTGTTGCACAGTGCATTTTATATACGTTTTTCCTTCCAGCAAGATACCAATTTCGACAACGCCCGTAGATTTTCATTGAAAACCCCAGGCATTGAAGTAACTAGGCTGACAATTTACCCCTCCTAGTTTTGTGGGTATTAATCCCCTTACATATTAAATTTTTTGGTCCCCCTGTAGCTCTGTTCGCGGTGTACATTGTAATGACCAGGAAGTCAGATTGGCTTTTAGCGGACCGCTGCAAACGGACAGGAAGGGGGTCTTTCCGGAGCTTGGGATACACAGCCTTTCCTGCCATTGTTTGTTCTGTGAAATGTTTGGGATTGTCTCTGAGCCGTGCACTGTTTTGTTCTTGGTTGGCTTTCGCTCTTTTATTTGGGTAGAGGATTGTTTGCTGTCACACACCTACCTGAGGTGAAGATTTTGGAGTTGGATGTCTGTGAAGTTATTACTGGAATGTGCATGGCACGGCCAAAGTATGGAGGTCTGATGTATTTTTATTTTCTTTCACGGCATATTTCACACAATGGATTAGTGCCCAACAGGTTCCATTAAAGACTAAGTGCCACACACACATTTTTGACATTTTGCAGAAATGTCTCTTTACGCGACTTAGAAGCACTCTATGATTGCTTGTTTTATTTTTATTTTGCAGGGGTGGGTTTCAGCGTGCAGCGCTAACATTTATCTGTTGACCCCCATGCATGAAATTAAGGAGTGCAGGGAATGGTGAGTGAGTTCAAAGAATTAAAACAAAAACAAGCTCGCAAGTTAAGGCTCTCAGTCCGCAATAGTTTTCTAAGCAGATCAGATGGAAGGTTTTTTTTAGGAAACGGGGGGGGGGGCGCAGAGGGGGTTGTGGGCTACCAAAAGTGTTTGCTTACGATGACCCGTGTTTATCCCTGCGCATGTTGTCACCTCCTGCAAATGGCGATTCATTAAAAGGGATTAGCAAGGGCCTTCCCTTTGATGTCAGAGCGGATCCCCCCTGCAGTCCACTGAGAGCCCCCTCACTCTTCTCTTGAAAACACAGCCACACCAATAAACTCTCGCATCGCTCTGGGCTCCATGCGGGTAGAAGCCACCAGCGCATTTGGCCCATTTGGTAGTTTCGTAGCACTTTGAAAATTAGCATTTGTAATGCAATCGGTCTCGCATTTACGCGAGTTTAAGCTACTGGCATTGTAAATGACAATGTGTTTTATTTATGTTCCAAAACCAAAACATAAATAAAAGGCATTGTTATTTACAATGCCAACAGCTCAAACTCACGTAAATGCGAGACCTGTTGCATTGCAAATGCTTGTTGTATACTTTGGTATGCCTCACCACCAGTGTCACTTCCTCTTCTTGCTGTGCAGAATTCAAATGAAATTGTTTTTCTCTGATGAGTGCTCAAAACCAAATGTAATGTGTGCTTTCCTAGTTTAACTTTTTCTTAAAATGTGAGGCATTGTGCAGTTACTTCCAAGCCTGAGCCCTTTCCAAGCTTTGAGAGGGGCGGAGCTGTAGCGGTAGTACAGCTCTGGTCTTGGTAATCTCGTGTTCTGCTTCCATTAACGTTCTGAGTAAGCACCAGAGGTCTCCCCCAGCAGCTCTTTCCTTATCTCTCAGAAATGCATGCACCCTGAATTGAGCTCCTAGCGTTCCATCGCTGTCTCCATTCCTCCTGGATGTAGAATGTGTTTGCACCGAAGGTCTCTGGGTGAACAGGTATCTCTCTGCCTCAAGATAGGATTCACTTTGTGCAGCATCATCCTTGCTGGATTACAAACCATCTTTGTGAGAACTGACGGCATCTTTGTGAGAGCTGATGGCAGCATGGCAAGAGCAAATAGACTGCATCTCAAGGCACTGCATGGGTGCGTTTGCTCCTTTACTAGCAGGTGAAGGAAGATTTGCCCCTGGACATGGGAGCCCACCCCAGCCCGTCCAGCTACAGGTGCTAAGACCTGAAGAATATTTAATGAACAACTTGAATGTTCAAACCTAACACCTGAAAAGTGCAAACATACTGTGAAACTCTTTAAAAACATTTTAACAGACATTAATTGGGGGCTCCCACTTTCCCTGAATCCATTTTCTTCAATCAAAATAAAGGTTTACAGTATGAATACACATTCCACTGATATGCCAGTATGAGGGGCGGTAAGCTGACCATGCAATTAATTTTAAGTCCTATATATAATTGTTTTGAAAGGCAAAACAGGTTGCAGGAAAGTAAAAGCATTTTCACAACACGGCCATTGAAAAACTGTTTAGTAGTTCCTGATGTATAATTCTTAAGTACAATACATAGAGGTATAAATACATATGTTGGGGATAGGGTAAGCCACAGTTGCATGTATTAACTTTAATTTGTCTTTCTAACAGCAGTGTGTTTCTGAGCAGCATATCTGCAGTGAAGCTCATACTTTATTTAAAATCAATCAGACATTCTAGATAAATACATGTTGATTTTCTCCCCTAAAAAACCTCTAAGTGACATTCATCTCTTTTCAATGGACCTTAGAGTGCTAATGCATCAAACATGATTAGTACACTTTAAAAATGTCGCATTTCCTTAGTCTTAGGATTCATTAATCTAGCAATCAAATGATAATCACCCAGTTTGACCTTATTTATTATATAGGTACTTAGGGCTGGTGGGTCCCATAAACGGATGGCTGGAATATATGATTCCTTTATGACATTAATTTGCAAATTATGGATTTGCCTTTGGTGAGATGGAAACTGTTTGGTTTGGAATCCTTTGTGATTGTTCTCTTTCCAAACCCAGGTCCAGAATGTTCTCTGTTGGTCCTGTTTGTGGGATATTCCAAATGGAAAGTGTTTGATTTGGAATCCTGTACCCACTATGAATGTGTGTGTGCATGTAGCACACCCTAGCTTGTGGTGTCTAACTGTATTGTTTTTATGCACTGTGTTTCTTAGTGTACAAGGAAGCATTACCTGAATGTGCATTTGTTGTCTGTGTATGAATGTGTGACCGTCCCTCCTACCTTCTCTCGAGGACCCACCTTCATTAAGTATCCCCACTGACCCACCCTCAAGTTACGCATTGATTCTTTCCCTGCATTCAATAACTCACCCTTCCATATAACCCCACAGAAACACATATAAAAGCTTCAATCAGTTAATAGTCAATTTCACTATTAAAAAGCTAGGCCTATCAGCTTTGCCAGTACTGTTGTTTTTCTTTTTGCAGCAATAAGCATTATTAAAGCCAAAATGTCAGCTAATGCCTTAGAATGGGGCGATACATTGATGAGACCAGTGTTTGTTCCTTCTGCTATCTACGCCTGTTTTGGGGAGATAGTACCCAGCTTTGTGTTCTATGTCCACTGGTTGGCTACAGAGATTAGTTGTCCTTAACTCAACATCAAGGAGCAAACTACCCAAGATCATCTGTGTTGCTCATTCCTATGAGAACAATTCCTGAAACAATTCCTCCAGATCATTGTTTTCCTCTCTGACTTCAGAAGTGTTTTCTGGAAGGGAGGAGTTTGGGTTTAATCTCTCAGTGACGGATGTTGTGAGATTGCTGTGTTACCTGTGTGGTGTTGGTAAGCACCAAGGGTCGATGACTTCAGACATCGATGGCTAATCACTATCCTGTCTTCTGTGCAGCTCAATGACTGGGGGCTACTGGGGTGCACATAGTATGCATGCATCCTGCATCCATAGAAATTCATGGCCTTGGTCTTCACAACATGAAAAAATAGATATCTCTATGCCAGTGAAAAATACCCTGTACCATGTAGATAATGCTGTGTTAACATGAATAACGCTAAAACTATACCACTCTATTTAATTTATAGGTGACTGATATGTGAGCTGAAAAGCAACAATTAACATCCTGTTGAGTGCTTTGAAGATTCACACTTCTGGCAGCCTAATTCACACAAAAAAGTGACATTGCCAATTCAATGTGCCAGCAAGTCAAAGGAAGATAGCATCTTACACATCAGACTCACAAAGGAAATCCGTTGATCAGAATAATATCGTATTTCTTCACGATGAAACACAGGGATTAACGATCATATCTAAGACAAGTATAGTAAAAAGAAATTGAGCATTTGCAGAACAAATGTGCAATATGTAATATCAAAGAAGTGAATTTTATAAAAGCTTTGCGGAATGGATACTTTTAATGTACTAAATATGAATATAGCTTCAATGAAGTGAAAGTGTATCAGGCAACCCATACCAATGAGAAACCTGACCTACATTTGACCCTCCACCAGAGACTGCATGCAGACAAAATGTACATACAGAAAGTGACAAATTCATACTTGGAAAGATGTCTGAGCACCATAAAACTCATTTGGGTATGAAACCTTATTAGAGCACTACATATGAGGCAACTTTGAATTAAAAAAATACACTTACTATTCATCAAAGAGTGCACACTAAAGAGAAACCATACCAATGTATTGAATATATGAAAAGTTGTATTCAGAAAATATGTTTAACTTATCATCAAAGAGTGCACAGAGACAAGAAGCCTTATCAGTGCATTGAATGTGATCAAAACTTCAGCCAAAAAGGAAATCCTACTGGGCATGAGAGAACACATACTGGTGAGGACCCTTATGAATGCAGTGAATGTAGCAAAAGCTTCACTCCAAAACAAATCCTTAGTATGCCTGAGAGAAAACACGCTGGGGAAAAAACATATCCTTGTTCTGAATGTGGGAAAAGCTTTAGTCAGAAAACAAATCTTTCTGTACACCAGATAACACGCACAGACATGAAACCCTATCAATGCACCGAATGTGGAAAATTCTTCCGGTGCAAAAAAACTTTATTTAGGCACCACAGGACACATACAGGAGTAACTTTTTATCAGTGCTCAGAATGTGGAAAAGAGTTCAATTTGAAAAAAGGCCTTATTATTCACCAGAAGGCACACCGAAACGCAAAATCATATCAGTGCTCAGAATATAACAAACGGTTCAAAAGGAAAGCAAGTGTTACTCATCGCTACAGATTACACTCAGATGGGAAAGCTTATCATTGCTCAGAATATGGACAAGGGTTCACAAGAAAGGATTGCTTTACTGCTCATGAAAAGGCACACATAGTCAAGAAGCCTTATCAGTGCTCAGAATGTGGAAATGAGTTTATTACAAAAGAAAAGTGTACTGTTCACCAGAGAACACACACAGGTGAGAAACCATATCGGTGCTCCAAATGTGGAAAATGGTTCAGTCTGAGAAACGTTCTTCTTTTTCATTATAAAACACACATAAATGAGAAGCCGTATGAATGCCTGGAATGTTGGAAATGCTTCCGTACAAAAGCAGCTCTTACAATTCATCAGAGGAGCCACACAGGCGAGAAACCTTATCAATGCAGTGAATGTGGGAAAAGGTTTTGTGTAAAAAGAAATCTTACTGATCACCAGAGTATACATACAGGTGAAAAACCACATCAGTGCTCTGAATGTGGGAAACGATTCTATTATAAACAACGTCTTAAGACTCACCAGAGGACTCACACAGGTGAAAAACCATATCCATGCTCAGAATGTGGGAAAGGATTTATTTCAAAAGCAGGTCTTACAGCTCACCAGCTGATACACACAGGTGAGAAACCATATCCGTGCTCAGAATGTGAAAAAATATTCATTTCAAAGACAGGTCTTACAAATCACTACAAGGTACACACAGGCGAAAAACCATATCCGTGCTCTGAATGTGGGAAAAGGTTTATTTCAAATGCAGGTCTTACAACTCACCAGCTGATACACACAGGTGAGAAACCCTATCCATGCTCAGAATGTGGGAAAAGATTTATTTCAAAAGCAGGTCGTACAACTCACCAGCTGATACACACAGGTGAGAAACCCTACCCGTGCTCAGAATGTGGGAAAATATTCATTTCAAAGGCAGGTCTTACAACTCACCAGCTGATACACACAGGTGAGAAACCATATCCGTGCTCAGAATGTGAAAAAATATTCATTTCAAAGACACGTCTTACAAATCACTACAAGGTACACACAGGTGAAAAACCATATCCGTGCTCAGAATGTGGGAAAAGATTTATTTCAAAAGCACATCTTACAACTCACCAGAGGATACACACTGGTGAGAAACCATATCAGTGCTCCGAATGTGAAAAATGCTTTGCACAGAAAACAGATCTTATAATGCACCAAAGAATACACACAGGTGAAAAACCACATCAATGCAGTGAATGTGGGAAAAGTTTCAGAGCGAAAGGAACCCTTACTGTACATGAGAGGACGCATACAGGGGTGAAACCTCATCAATGCTCAGAATGTGGGAAACGTTTCAGTAGGAAAGGACTTCTCACTGAGCATCAGAGGACACACACAGGTGAGAAACCTTATCAATGCACTGAATGCAGGGAAAGCTTCAGTAGGAAAGGACTTCTCACTGAGCATCAGAGGACACACACAGGTGAGAAACCTTATCAATGCACTGAATGCGGGGAAAGCTTCAGTATGAAAGGAACACTCACTGGTCACCAGTTGAGACACAGAGATGAGAAATCCTATCAATGCACTGAATGTGGGAAAGCGTTCAATGTGAAAAAAAGTCTCACTGACCACCATAGGACACACACAGGTGAGAAACCTTATCCATGCATTGAATGTGGGAAATGTTTCAGTGCTAAAGGAAATCTCACTCATCACGAGAGAACACACACTGGCGAGAAACCTCATCAATGCTGTTTATGTGGGAAAAGGTTCAATGAGAAAGGAAATCTTAAAGTACATGAGAGGAGACACATAGGCAGGAAACCTTATCAGTGCTAAGAATATGGGAACAACTATGGTGGTAATGAAGTTCTAAAATTCACATTAGGGTACTCAAAGATGCGAAACTATATCAATTCTCAGAATATGGTAAAAGGTTTATAATTAAATGAAGTATCACTACTCACCAGGTGGTACATCTGGACAGAAGACAGGACTACATCTTATTCTTTCACGGCTGATCTGATCGGTTTCACAAAATATAAACAGTTGTAGTGAATCTTTAACATATTTCATTAAGACAACACCACTCTCACTGTATCCATCATATGAAGCGCCCACCTCCAGCTCTGGGCATGTGCTTTGTTGAGTAATTTTTCAAACCTTCAGTTTCAATAACCAGTCTATTGAGATTAGTCCAACGTAAATCTAGATGGTTGCACCGCAGAAGTCTGAGATAATAGTTCAAAAACATAAAATGGAAACCATATGGGTACTGACTGTGTACTGCTCATGAAGTTAACACGATCAGCACACTTCAACCTTTTCTCCAGAACATCACCCGGCAAAGCCCTCCCTTTTGAAATAAGTTGCTCTAAGCTTAACAAAAGCAACTGCAGGAGAAAAAAAGGTCTACTGTCCAACTGTGATTAAACTTACTCCTAAACATCGAACAGTGAGCCCCAGAAACAATAGTAAACGCTAAACGTACTTCTACACTGTATTCAAATAATTTTCATCCACAGTTTACATAAACAAGCATTTGCAATGCGACAGGTCTAGCTTTTACGCAAGTTTGAGCTATTGGCATTGTCAATGACAATGCCTTTTATTTATGTTTTCGTTCTTGAAACATAAATAAAACGCATTGTCATTTACAATGCCAATAGCTTAAACTTGCGTAAATGCTTGACCTATTGCATTGCAAATGCTTGTTATACAGGTTAACGCCATCTGGCCAAAGGGTTCTACTCATTAGTACCAGTTTAACATCGGAATACAGCTATAAGCTTCAGAAAGGGGTCCAATCAACCATTGCAAATTGGCGTCCAATGTGCAGCAACACGTAATGCCGTGTTTTTTTACTAACTTTCAGCTAGAAACAATTTATTTTTCTTAAAATCTGAAGTTTATGCGCATATTATCGAGTATTGTGGCAAATGCGTAAAATACATAATTATTCTGGAAACGCCACACCCGCAACATCGCATAATTCCAGTGGCACTGATTATTGTATCTACTGTCAATTTCTAAAACGCTCATTCCGTCCAGGAACAACTGCTTCAAAACAATTATATAAGACAGCTAAAAAGTGTTACTACGTGTCCTTTCGTTTTCCTTTACGATCCACGTGGCCCACTGAGACAACAACAAAAACAGCAACAACAGTTATATGGTTGACACCTCTAGAGTGACGAAGGGCGGCTGCCAGCAAGTGACTATTAAATCCGGATTGAAGGCTATAAAAACGAGTGTTTACTGTAAAGGACGTGAGCACATGTACATTTGTTTCAGAAAGGGACGAGCATCATCCATCTTCTTTTTAGCCAGACTACTGCAAACAATTTAGAGCCATTTTGGTAAACAAGACACATTAAAATGAATTATAGAAGCCCGTATTGATTTGTTGAACATGATTTAAAATCTTAACAAACACTGCACAATCCGCACAGAGACCCCCACAATGGCTGCATGCAACTAGACATCTTAATTTAACAACTAGGCAGACATTAAACAGCATTAATAGCCAGGCACTTAATAGATCAATTCCACTGTTTGTGTAATGTGGAAATAAAAAAGGCTTATTAAAGGGCAAGTTTTCCCTGGTTTGGGCTAATTAATTATAAACGGCTTCTGAATGCTAATTTAGTAGGGAATGTGACACTGAGACGCAGGTACTGCGTGCACTGTCCCTACCTCAGTGCCAAGAGCACGCCCCTCAGCCTCGAAAACGGGAAGCGCTGGGAGGGTGTTGCTTTGCGACTAGGTTTAGCGCCACTACCTGACGGCAGTTTCTCCTTTTATGGAGTATTTGAGTGAAAGCGCGAAGCCCACTGAGCAAGAGCTGGGAACCTCCCTGGGCTGGCTTCGGAGGACGGGGTCATGTGCTCCGGGGCTGACAGAGAAAGGCATGGTATGTGCGTGACAAACAAAGCGCAGTGCCTGGTATGTATGTGGCTGGGAGTGAATCATGCGCCATGTAAAAAAATAAGTAGGGAAAACAAAAAAATCGAAGTAAAATACCTTTTCCACAATGCGCTGGTGATGTCAGCAGCTGGCTTGGAGGACTCAGCGCGCATCATCCGTGCCGCGCGAGTCCTTTGGAAACATACCGGGTTCTGGCAAACGACTCTGGTCACAGGTTTCCCAGCAAGAAAGGCACACCAAGGATGCCTGCTGGTGCCCCGGGGGGACAGCAGAGTGCATTCTGATGGAGAAGCACTCTATTCGGGCCCTGCTGGTGGCCCAGGGGGACTGTAAAGTGCATGCAATGCCGAAACAGCATGTGGCCCAAAACGAAACTGAAGCGTGGCAACGGTGACTCGAGTGCCATGCTAAATGCTCACTCGGTGTCAATGTAAAAACAAGCAGTGTCTCCAGGTAGATTTGAACAGCAGGGCTCCCTGCGCTGCCTGAAGCTACAAGCCAGACAAAAACAAGCCCAATCCTACTAAAAAAGAGCCCAAATAACGGTTGACATCGAAAATTGCTAAAAGCCTAAAAAATGTAAGCAACAAAGAAGGAGGCATGGCAAACCACATACCCCAATACAACTGTGTAATTAGGAGGAATTGGGAGGGAGGAAAACAATATTTAAATGTAATCAGCTATGGTGCCGAAACTACACACAGGCAAACAGAAACAGAGCAGGAAACCAAGAAAAAAAGCAGTCCCCCAGAGAACAGACAAAGAACTGTAGTGTGATGAGACAGTACTTAGTTTAGTCTCTGCTGCATGGGAGGAACGGAAGAGAGAAAGGAGGGACAAAGAGGCAGGATTGACCACTGGCAAGCAAGAATTTTTGAAGGACATGGACACAAACAAATCAAAAGGTGGGGGATGGCTTTAGCCCAATATGAGAAATTACAATAGGTCTCGAATGCTCGACCTGACTGCAAATGAGGAAAGCTAAGGTTCTTCTGTGTTATCCCTCTTAAACATTCTCAAGCTCTGGGTGCAGCAGTAGCTGTCAGGATTGAAACTCTGGCAGGATCGTTGGGAGGGGTGAGCACCAGTTATTATTCACAAACCTGCTCCTTGCAAGAAGCAATGCCTAACATATCTGGGCACGGAACCATGCTGGCACCGGTTGAGTAGAGGATTTCTGGCCTACCAATTTTACTACTCTGTGTTAGCTATTCTCTTTGTTTTCTGTCTAGGCAGCAGGCCATCATTCTTTTAGCACCATAATTGTATGACCTCTTGGCACTTTACAAATAAATACATAGATTGGCACATTTTCACGTGGCACTACTCAGTGCTAGTAAAGCCCCTTGAAACTCAGTCTACACTAGTTCCTTCTGCCAGAGAAGGAAGCGTCTGTTCACTGGTGACAACTTCTGAACTCCATGGAAGTTGGGTCAGGAGGCCGTCAACAAATCAAACTGGCTAGTTTGAAAACTCTAGATAAACATTTAGAGTAGTCAAAGATAGACTCGTCTTCATCTCTGGGAACCCAACCAAGCAGTTGTAATAGCTGTGTATGGAGAGCAGGTTGGTTTTGAAAAAAAACTTTTTTTATTGAAACACTTAAATAAACTTAGCTGCACAGGCTAGTCAGTGAACAGATATCTATATGGTGTCCTATCGAGCCAGTCCAGTCACATCAAAGAAGGCATAGCACTGTACGTTGAAGACTCATAGGCAATTGTATCATGACATTGGACACATTTGAAGGTACATTTAATGAGTGAATTAAGTTGTGTGTTAATTCAAGGGCAAACAGATACAGTGTTAACTATCTGTGACTATTTTTTTCGTTTGGTACACTCACAGGAGCCAGGAAACTATCAAGCAACCCCACCCACACCTCTATATCTTCCTGTAGCTTCTCATCGGTTCTACTACTCTTCATCTCAATCTCTTCTGCTATAAACCATTTGGTAACATCTCTTTCACAGTGGGCCAGCAGGGACACCTTCTGCCCCATCCATGTAATATCAGTGTGCTGTTTAGCCAATACTAAAGCAGTTGTAGGTATTTGTAGGATATCTTTTTTCCCTTGTATCTTGCAATATTACCCTGCAGGTAAAACCGAGGCGTAAGGGTTCCCTGCAGTGCTGGGTGTGTGTAATTCTGTCCACTACCTGGACCCAGCAGTCACGCACCAATATGCAGCCCCATGCCAAAAGCAGAAAATCCACTCCATCAAAGCTACAACGGGAGCAGGAAGAGGCTTTTCTCTCAATTGTCTCACTCTGCAAAACATTGTGCTGCATGGTGCAACACTGCAGCTCAGTATTAGAATTCCAGTTGCTGTGCCTCCAGCTCGTCATCCTCATAGTTCCTTATCAGTATAGTCCTAGCTACTCCACAGCACACGCCAGCCCATACCAAGGATGTGACTAGGGCATCCAGCTTTGTAAACTCCCAGTCAGGGAGAGGACAAAGGGATTGTTGAATAGTGTAGAGACAGCGTGGGAGGAGCTCCATCTTTGGAAATGCAATCCTGTCTATAAGTGAGAGCGTCAGGGTGTTCCAAAAAGCAGCAGATGATTTCAGACAGTCCAAGACTCTGCCCATGTTGTATTGCATCTGAGCCTTTCTCGTGTGAGCAACCATTTATCTATCCAGCTCCCAGTGAAGGCCCAGATCAGGGAGACGTTCCACCCAGGTCCAAGCCAGTGCCACTAGAGGAAACAACAATGACTTCCTCTGATTTAAACGCAGACCGGAGACCGCTCCAGAGTCATCAAGGATATGCAGCAGCCCACCCAGGGATTCCTGCAGGCCCCTAAGCTAAAACAGTAAATCATCCACATATAGCGACACCAGGTGTGTTGCCTCCCCCACATGTATACACCACCGTGCCATGATCGTCAGGAGCTCTAGTGCCAAAGCGGACTACAAGGGCGACAATGGGGAACCCTGCCGTGTGCCCCTTCCTTACTCCCAGCCCTCAGATCGGAGTGGGCCCAACCTAATATGTGCCTTTTGCTTTGTGTAGAGCAATTGAATCCAATCATTACATTTTGGGCCTAAGCCCTTTAACACTTCTATGAGCTAGCCCAGTCTACTGTGTTAAATGCCTTTTCTATATCAGCATACCAGGACCATCTCCTCACTCTTTCCCTCTCCCTCATTCAGTATATGCATAAGCCATCTCAGGTTCATACCTGTGTTGCGGCCCAGGATAAACCTGCATTGGTCTTCATGGACCAGATCACCTACCACAGGGCCCAGACGAGGATGGAAAACCTAAGGTGTAGATGGTTCTGAGGTAGCTCATGAGTCACCTAAATGCAAGGTCCAATGGTAATTGCAAGTCATTGTCATGTTGTCCTTGTCATATTGATGGTTGCCCTTCACATTGCTAGAAACTTCACCTTCGTCTAAGAATCTCTAATGTGGGTCAGTAGTGATGCGCGAAGATAATCTATGTAACAGCAGCTTCAGATATGAGATCAGTTAGACCCAGCATTAAAAAGTATATGGCAAAGAAGGAAATCCTGACCCGGCGCACCTAATCTAAAGCTTCAGTCATAAGTACCTAAACCTACTGCTTCTCAGGTTATAGCTAGATTGATGGGCTTGTCTTGTGGAAAGGCGAACTCAAAACATAGCTGCAAATTATAGCAATAACTTGGTGTAAACATTAATAATATGTATGATATAGAACCATAACCTCTTAAATGTGGAAGAAATGGCCTCCCTGTCCTCCATACTCCTGACTTAGTTCAAATGATGTGAAGCTCACATCCTCACCATGATGTAAAGCTGCTAAGATCCGATTCATTTGACTTTCTTTTAGGCAGGTTCCATCACTATTTTAGATCATGAAGGTCGCCATCTTCCTTCCTGTGCAGAATCATTGTCACATCTGCCATTTGACACTGATGTCGTCTGACCTTATTTTTCTGACAACAATGAATGTGTTAGGTTGTCCGACTGATGACATATATTACACATGCTCTGACATATGTCTGAGTCAAGTGTCTACCTACCACCATGTCTAGGTCATACAAGAACAATAGTCAAAGTAGTTTAGTCTGAATTGATATTCTCTTATATCAGAAGTTACAATCTCAGATAAGATTTAGTATATAAAGACCACCATTTTACCACTTATTAGAGAGGCCCTTCACTCGAGACTCTCCCAGAAGAGCGTCTCGCCTACTGCCAGCGCACTTGAAGATGCAACATCTCACTCAGTGCAGATACAGCCAAGTCCAGGAGGAAGGCTGCTATTGCAGCATGTGCGTGCCCTTCGCAGGGAACACAGCGTTCACGCCTCCACTGATAAAAACAGCCTTTGCTGTCAAAAAGGTATGGAGTGCGTTGCTTCTCTCTAAGGAACTCAGGACTGCAATTTGCTCTGCTTTTATGCTCTTTTAGTTTGGTGCATAGAAGTAGATTTTAGGATATCCAGTTTTAGATGACATTTTAATTATGTTAGAAATGTATATTTTATTATTGTTACTCATAACATGCCTTCTTGCTGTTTTTATGATATGCTGTGTAGTTGTTTTAAGCATACTAAGAAACAAGTAGTTCCTGTTATAATAAATGCTTTTATTTAAGTGTACATTCATTTTAGTACAGTGCGTCTGTGATACTGTGAACAACAACATTGGTTTGTTTCTGTTATCACGGTGCCCCTAATCCCTTTATAGGGAACCCAAAATCAATAACTCTATTTTTACAGTATATTGGATTGTGTTCTGAGGGGCTACAATAACCTGTCTTTCACATTTAATGCTGGTGTATTGAACTGAGTTCACACTTGTTACCAGGGGGTGGGAAAGCAACCATTGTAGAACAACATCCATCACTCAAGAAACTGTACCAATAATAGGCATTTTTGACAACTCGAGGATTGAGGATAGTATTGTTTGATTGGATCCCTGGAAGTGTTCCTACCGAGAATACCCACTAAAAGTGCATACTATGTGCCTTAGAATCCAATTTCACCATACTTTCTAGAGAGACCAGCAGTGGTATTTCAGCCTGAGGTTGGCCAGCAGACAAGCAAATCTATCAGCTGTGGGTATTTGTGACACCTGAATGCCCAGTTGAATCCATGGTGGGGTCCCTTGTGGGATTCCCTGTACGTTTCTACCCAGAAGGCCACATCTTTGGTGATTTGGGCCTATGGTCAACTGCACCTTTCTTGCACAGCAAGCACTCGAATTTGGTATGGATACCTTTTGGAGGAAAAGTCATGAAGATGCCCTAAAGACCCTAAGGCCCGATTCCATTTTGTGCCAGATGATTAACCCCTTTGTTTCTAGACACCACCCGCACCCTCTCCAAGTCATTTTTTGGGCTATTTGGGGTAGTTAGGACTCCATAACGTTTGGTCCACAGAAGCTATTCACACCACATTTGTGTCCTTTTTTCCAGTATCCGTAGATTCTCGATACCCACAGTTTGTGGATTTCACCTAGAGGGGACCGAGAAATTAGCCAAATATAGCTAAATTTAGTTTTGGGGGGGTAAAATGGTGTCTGTTTTTTTTCCTGCAAATGGCTTTAACGAAAGGTTTGCGGTGCTAAAATCACTATTTCCCCAGCTATCTGGAAAGGCCGACTTGTTTCAGAAAAACATTCATTTACTACAGTTTTGGCGTTTCTACTGGGAGATAGCCCATTTTTCCTATTTTTTGTGCTTTAAACCTCCTTCTAGTTTGTGGAAGAAACGGGTGTGGAACCCAGAAAGCTATACATTTCTGAAACTTAGACAAAATTCTGAATTCAGCAAGGGGCAATTGTGTAGACTCCTCAAGGTTTTCCCAAAGAAAATAAGTTTTGAAATAAAATAATATTGAAAATTAGTAGTAAAAATCAACCATTTGTGACAATGTTTTCATTTGTAACTTTTTGTCATGATGGCCGATGTACATAATCAGTATACTATTACATCTGCGAGACCGTTCTGCTTGCAGGAAAATATAGGGTTTTGGGGTTTTCCAAGAACTTGAGGTACCCAGAGCCAAACACTGAGCTGCGCCTTGCAATGGTTTTTCATTTTGTACAGCAATTCATATGGAAAAGTATAAATAGTGAAAAATAGGTATCAAGGAAACCTATGTATTTTTCCGAAATGAGCACAACTTATTGAGTTTAGAAGCAGTGGTTATTTGCACATCTCAGAATCTGTGGGTGCCCATGCTAGCGTGAATTAAAGGGCATTTCTGTAAATGACTTCTTTCTTACACGCTGTCCTACATTTGGAAGGCGCAAATGCAGAGAAATACTATTGGTAATATCACTTGCTCCACTATTCTGTGTTCCTCTAAGTCTCCCAATAAAAATGGCACTTCACTTGTGTGGGCAGGCCTAATGGCCGTGACAGGAAACGGGACAAAACACAACATGGACACATCACATTTTTCCATTGAAACTGACCCTTTTTTGTGTAATGTGCATAGCTGTGGATTTTGGGCCCTAGCTCTCTCCGCACCTAGGGAAACCTAGCAAGTTTGTAAATTTGTGAAAACTGGACACCTAGAGGAATTCAGGATTGAGTGACTTGCGTGGCTCTTACTAGGTTGTGTTACCCAGAATCCTTTGCAAACCTCAATCTATGACTAAATAACACTTTTTCCTCACATCTCTGTGAAGGAAAGTTCTGGATTTTATGGGGAGCCACAAATTTCCTTCCACCCAGCATTCCCCAAGTCTTCTGCTAAAAATAGCCCCTCACTTGTGTAGGTAGGCCTAGTTACCGTGACAGGAAACGCCCCAAAACGCAACGTGGACACATCACAATTTTTCACTGAAAACTGACCCTTTTTTCTGCAATGCGCCTAGCTGTGGATTTTGGGCCTTGGCTCATTGCACCTAGGGAACCCTAGCAAACCTATACATTTTTGACGACTAGACATCTAGAGAAATTCATGATGGAGTGACTTGTGTGGCTCTCACCAGGTTCTTTTACCCAGAATCTGATTTTGGAAGAATATGTGTGATTTTAGTTACATTTTGAGGTTTGCAGGGCATTGTGGGTAAGAAAACCTTTTGGCAACCATGAGAGGCACACCAGTCTGTACTCCCCTGGGTTTTTCCTTTACAAAAATATCTAATGTTTGTAGATTTTACATAGAGACAATCTACACCTTGGCAGAGAAAGACAGACAAAACTAATATTACTTCACAGCCAGCTATTCCTCAAGTAAAAACACATACTGGTTGGAGTAAGCACAAAGGTGAGTGAAAGGTTACAAATGTAAATTTTATGAACATGTGATTTCACAAAAATAAAATACACTGTTAATAAATGAAAGTTCAAAAAGCTGAACCAAAGACTCGCAACTCATGAGCTGTAAAGCATCAAGAAGGCACCAATCACGTTATAGGCCTTTCATGCGTGACACACACAAGACCATTCACACTGCCAACCCCAACATATTACAACACTCGCATCAATAGACAGTGCCATTCAAGGGCCCATCACAATCATATGCCCACATGACTGACACAACAGTCACAGTGGCTGGCAGCTGATGGAGTGCGTGGACTGGCATTTGGCTAGCAATATGTGTGTAGTGACCAGCAGTTAGTCACTCCTCCCATACTGCCAGTCAAATACCAGGGCACAAACCCCACCAGCCAAGTACCAGTCCATGCACACCGCCAGCCAAGCGCCACTCCACACACACCACCAGGCAAGAGCCACTCCACTCACACTGGCAGCCAAGTGCCAGTCAACACAAACCGCTAGCCAAACGCCAGTTCACGCTCACCGCCAGTCCGCGCACACTGCTAAGCAAGCGCATGGTTGCGCACACCGCCAGCCAAGCGACAGTCCACGCACACCGCCATCCAAGCGACAGGTCATGCACACCGCCATCACATTTTTATTTTAACAAAAAAAAAACACAATCCAGTTGGAAGTAGATGAAAAACTATCACTACAATCATAATAGCTCCAACTAAATACATCATACTAATGCCAACCGTGAAATCTGTACAAAAATTATAAAACGATACAGACCAGTCAGTTTTCTTGTATGCTCACGGTAACTCCCAATAATTAATTTGCGTGTGGTACAATTTAAAACATGCGGGCACACATAGCCCAGTATTAGAAGGACACTCAGGGCAGTACATATGACTCTACTTCTGCATGCCTCTTCCACACAGACTCAGGCTTTTTTACAGCCCCTTCTGCCGCTGGTATGTCACTTTTTCCCATATAAAAAATAACGGACCGAGGTACAAGGGGCTTTTAAATAAGTCCCTCTGTCTCCTACAGGGAAAGTTTTTTGGGGTGGGCGGAATGTAATCAGGAAAGTGTTTACTGTGGCAATAGCTGGTGCCTAAGAGGTGCACCAGACCTAAGATGCACAACCAAGTGGCATGCACCAATGAAATCAACAATGTAAGTTCAATTTTATCAATGTTTGTCCGATTTTAAACATTTTTTTTCTTTTGTGATTTCTTCAACGCGGTCTTCAATACTTTAACCAGAAACATAGTGATTCCAATACTTAAGTTTATATAAGATGCTACTCCAGGCCGACTGCTGTAGCATATAGCAGATCAGAATTAATTAACCATTACCATGATGACATCGACTCAATGCATTTTGGGGCCGGCTTTGTCCCTTCATCAGCGGTAACTGTAATTTTAAGAGTTAACCAATTGTCTAAACCAATATAATGACCTCTTAAATGACACAGATGATACATGAGTAGAAAAACTGGACAAACATTGATAAAAGTGGACTTACATTGTTGATTTTATTGGTGCATACCAATTGGTTATGAATCTTTGGTCGGGTGCATCTCTCAGGCACCAGCTATTGCCACAGTATATTTGTGTGTTTTTAGGGCAGTTCACTCACCAGGGTTGCACACCAAAACCTTGCCTCTGAGAATATGTAAAACATGTTTATTAATGGAGTGCATTCTATCGGTTGACAATGGATCTTTCAATCTAGCCACATCCTCCACCACTCCGACTCTAGGAATACTTTCCTGCTCCACTACAACAAGGATGCCTGTCATGGACTGCTGAAACTGAAAAAATGTCATCCTTGAATCTGGAGAACAATCCTTAAACACAACAAATGCATTGAAGGTTGGCAAATGAAAAATATTGACAGTCAACTTCTTATGCCAAATGTATGACTTTCAAATAGCACTGTAAGGCTCCAACCTCTGACCTACACTATTTTAGGAAAGTGCCCCTTTGTACATGGTCACCCCCACTTTATGCTCACTGGTATTGAGGTTTACCGACTGAGGTGCATTGGGTTCCTACTAAACAGGTCCCCAGTGCCAGTGCACTTTCTTTAAAACAAGGTAAAAAGATCGAATTGTTTACAGTTGGCACACACTCTAGTACAACTGTAAGTTCTTAGTAAATGGTACCCCTGGTATCTAGGGCCTGGGTACCAGAGGGGGTCCCTAAGGGCTGCAGCATGTATTGTGCCACCCTAAGGGACTCCCCTAAAAATTGCTCACAGCCTGTCATCACAGACTGCGTCATGGTGCAAGCCATGAGTGAAAACACGGCATGGTGCACTTGTGTGCCATGCCCAAGTCACTACACCTACTATATGTAAGTCACCCCTACGGCAGGCTTTGGAGCCCTAAGGCAGGGTGCATTATATTTGGTGTGAAGACATATCTGTATGAGCAGATATGCCCCTGTGATGTCTAGTTCAATTACTTAGATATCGCAAGTGAACAGAGAAACCATCTTAATGGTATGTATTCAGCACTGGTCAATATGAGTTACTCAGCTACAGAATGGCTTCACTGAAACCTATGGTGTTTGATATTAATACCTGTCTTGGATTTATTATGACATGCACCCAGAGGGCACCGGAACCTACCAGACCTTTAGTGTGCTGGCTGACTGGTATGAACCATATTGCCAAGACAGACATGTTTCTGACCCCTTGGAGGTATGACCCTGCCCTCTCAGAGGCCAGAAGCAATGCCTGCTCTGGAGGAAGGTATCACCTTTTCCAACAGAATAGCTTGTGAATCTGCATACCAAGGCCAGGGACTTCAAAGACCATGCCATCTTTGGTGTGCGACCCTGTCTTCCCCCAGACTTGGGAGTTGCCAACCCCTACCCGAGACCCATTTGGTACCAAGACAGGTGGGAAGTAAGCTATGCATGTAGTAGTGGTGCACTAACAGGCTGAACACACCCTTAAGGTGGGCAGCTTGATGTCCATGAAAGGAGGATTCCACCATCTTGTTTTTAGTGGAACTAGGAATGTTGGGATAAGATTATGCCCACTACCCACAGAAAGTGGGCCTATTGGGGGTGTAGTCACCACAAGGGTAAGTAGCCCATTGACTACTACTCCACACTCCCCGAAACGCCCCTAAATTGAGTTTACTCCAGTATTGGAACTTTCATAGATTCCCATGCTTGTATCATTCCCCGTCGTTGGAATGGGAGTCCCCGGTATGCATAAGATAGCAATAGAAACCTTTACCAAAACAGAACCTAGGCCTAGGCCCATTCTTGTTTTGCAACCTTTCCACCTCTTTTTGTGAAAGAGACCAAAAAAAATGAACAACCAATCAGATTAGCCTCACTCCTTAGAATCCTCCTGAGAGAAGCTCAAAATCTCAGATTATCTACTGCACGTTGTGCAAGGGAGTCTCCACTGAGCTCTGCTCAGTTTTTTCCTAACAACTTTAATTCTACAACCTTTTCACCTGTTTTTTCTTCAACAACTTCTTCAGGATGTCGATGATTTTGACGCCGGTGGTGATTGTATCGTTGACGACGAGTGAGACGACGACAACGATGACGGCTGGGATGACGACGGCGTTGACGAATTCTCTCTTCATCGTCGACGTGGAAAAAAATTCTATTTCACTCAGAAAACACCTAATTACACCGGAGATGACTTCCCCCAGGAGGGTGACTCCTTTACCTCATGCACTCCTCTTCGAAGAAGAGGAATCGGAAGAGGAGGATGGACCTTTTGGGTATGCTATTAGCCCTTCTCAACTGCACGTTAAGTTCCAGGACACAGATTCTGAGGGGGAATATGAAGATTATGAACAGTATGGTCTTTCCTCACAATATCAAGAAGACTACCAACAGGAAAGGGTCTCTATGCCCTCCTTGCTAACAGACTTGCAAGTTATGCTGTTGGACTATAGAAAGAGGTTCACAACACAGCCTCCAGTTCCAGTTGTGGTGCCTGTTACTACCGTTCCTCCTGCTCGTCTTGTTGCCCCTCAATTACCACCGCCTCAGCCAATGCTTGAAGCGCAAGATGCACCACCTGTTGTGCCCCCCATTCAGGATGACACCTCTGATGACGACCAGGGCACCATCATGATTCCGGATCCAGATGCGGAGTGGGATGACTATGTCATTCCAGATCCAGCTTCTCCTGTTCCAGCACCTGTTGATTCCCCCCTGCAGACATAGGGGGTTTCCATAACTTGATGGAGAGAGCCGCTAAACGATTTGACCTGCCCATGACCAAGGTTCAATCTGATTGATTCCTTTACGACTTTAGAGAACCCTACAAGAAGTCGGTTCTATCAATACCTATTGTTGGTCATGTCTGGGATGAAGGATTAAAGGTAATGCAAAATCCAGCCACGGTCATTCCAGTTCTACCCCGCCTGGAGAAAAAGTATAAGGCTCCAGATGATAGCCCAGCCTGTTTGACCAGCCAACCTAAACCAGACGCAGTCATCTCGCAAGCTGTCCAGAGGAAGTCCAGAAATCCTTCAGCTCCCCTTACCACTCCTCCCGATACGATAGCCAAATGTGGTGTGACCTCTCCCCCTATGTAGACCAGTTGCCAGAAGAAGGAAAGAAGGAAGCAAAAAGGATTCTCCAAGAGGGCGAGATAACATCTGCAGAAATCATTGACTGTGCAATGGATATTGCAACGACTGCTTTCCGCTCCTAGCGCGGCTGTCCTTCGTCGACAAGGCTGGTTGCGGGCTACTTGGTACCGTCCGGAGGTCTAAAACAAAATCTAGGATCTGCCTTTTGATGGGGAAGAGCTCTTTGGAAAGCATGTAAATAATGCGCTCCAGTACATTAAAAAGGATACGGAAACCGCAAAATCCTTAGGGACTCTGCAGTACCGCAAGGTTCCATTCCGAGAAGCAAGAGGAAGAGGTAACACTACATACAGAGGAGGATATCAACAGCAGCGATATTCCTCGTACGGTTCCCAGTCACAATCCTACAGGCCGAACTACAATCAGCGGCAGAATCAATCCTCTTCTTTCTCTCACTCGAACAACAGAGGAAGACAAGGACGCCAGGACAGAGACACCTCTAAGTGTCAATAGCGGCTTGCTGGCTCTGACTACTGTC
The DNA here is from genome assembly GCF_964204655.1 of Triturus cristatus. Taxonomy (NCBI): domain Eukaryota; kingdom Metazoa; phylum Chordata; class Amphibia; order Caudata; family Salamandridae; genus Triturus; species Triturus cristatus. The sequence goes on along the minus strand of NC_140590.1, from coordinate 1,861,119,665 downwards.
CCTTCTCCTCCTGTGACATCAGTGGGAGGCAGAATTTCTTATTACCTCTACAACTGGCAACAAATAACATCGGACCGTTGGGTGCGAAACATCATTCAATGCAGCAATACTCTGGAGTTTGTCCAAGCACCCCCATCCAAGCCCCCTCATGCCACTGTATCAAAACATCTCCGTCTTCTACGGTTGGAGGTCCATCAAATGCTCCTCAAAGGAGCGATAGAACCGGTCCCTATCTCTCAGCGGAGAAAGGGTTTCTACTCCCGGTTCTTCCTGGTCCGGAAGACTTCAGAAAAGTGGCACCCTATTCTAGATCTGAGGGAGCTCAACACCTATCTCATCAAACAATCTTTTCGGATGGTTTCTCTACAAGACATCCTTCGACTTCTCAACTCAGGGGATTACATGGCCATATTGGATCTAGAGGACGCTCATTTTCATGTACCCATACATCCAGCTCACAGGAGGTTTATTCGCTTCACAGTAGCCAATAGCCATTTTCAGTTCAAGGTTCTACCTTTTGGACTTTGATCTGCTCCACGGATCTTTACAAAGTTTTAGCTCTGGTAGCAGCCTTTCTTCGAAAACAAAAGCTTCAGGTCTTCCCTTACCTGGACGACTGGTTACTGAAAGCTCCTACTAGGCAGGCAGCACAAGAATCAGTCATAGCATGCATACGCCTGTTTGTCAATCTCAGGTTAACGCTCAACAAAGAGAAGTCTTCTCTACGTCCATCCAGAACAGCCAGATTTCTGGGAGCCATTCTAAACACGTCCATAAACAAAGCTTTCCCGACCTTGGAGAGGCAAGAAAAGCTGATGACCATGGCCTCCCGGTTGATAAAAAGAGAGTCACTTTCAGTTCCCCTCTACAAGTCCCTTCTGGGGTCCATTTCCTCCTGCATACCTCTGATTCCTCACTGCAGGTTGCGGATGCGTCCACTCCAGGAGGAGTTAGACTTGCAGTGGCGCCAGGTCGACGGATCCTTCGACTACAAGATCTCAGTTACCGAGGCCATGAGGGACGCCGCATCATGGTGGATGAACAAGGAAAACATTTCTCAGGACCTTTCCTTCAGGATCACCCCTGCTCCATACATAATAAATACGGACGCCTCGCTAGAGGGCTGGGGAGCAGTGTTATAAGACCTTCATGTAAGTGGCCGTTGGCTGCCCAAGCATCGTCTTTTACAAATCAATCTGCTCGAGCTCAGAGTGATTTGCCTGGCCTTGCAGGCCTTTCTTCCACGAATGCAACAGTCGGCCGTTCTAATACGTACAGACAACACGACGGCCATGCATTATATAAACAAAGAAGGAGGCACCAGATCTCGACTGTTGTCACAAGAAGCCCAGGCAATCTGGAAATGGGCAATTCAGCAGGAGATATCACTCCAGGCGGAACACCTTTCAGGTGTTCTCAACAAGGCAGCATACACACTCAGCAGACTGTAGTCGGTCAGCCATGAGTGGGAGCTCGACAACTCCACTCTACAGAAGGTCTTTCGCAGATGGGGCGGACCTTCCATAGATCTCTTTGCCACGCCGGAGAACAAGAAATGCCAGTTCTATGCAAGCAGGCTTCACCATCCGGGATCGTTGGGGAATGCCCTTTCGATGGCCTGGTCAGGCGCATTTGTTTACGCATGCAGGATGATTCTGATAGCTCCTGCGTGGCCCAGACAGTTTTGGTTCACAGAACTGCACCATCTCTCCCCGGACCTTCCACTTCCACTGCAGCGGTTTCCTTCGCTGCTGACGATGTCCCAGGGCCAAGTCTGGCATCCCGATCCTCAGTCTCTACAGCTCTCGGCATGGCTCCTGAGCACCGAGAACTACTTGGCCTGAATCTTTCAGCAGAATGTAAAGAAGTGATCTCTCAGGCAAGAGTCCCAAGTACCAACAAGACTTAAAGGTTGAAGTGGAAGCGTTTCTCCATTTGGTGCCAGCAACACAGTGACCATCCTTTTAAGTCCGAACCACATGAAGTTCTTCCATATATTCTATCATTGGCAAAATCAGGGCTGGCTCACTCTTCCATCAAGGTGCATCTTGCGGCAATCTCTCGCTTCAGGCGCATGTCTTCAAGCCCTTCCCTCTGGTCGGCAAGAATCATTAAGCAGTTTCTCAAGGGCCTTTTCAGAGTTTTCCCTCCAGTCAAGCCTCCTCCTCCTCTTTGGCATCTGAACTTGGTTCTCGCCCAACTTATGAAGCCTCCTTTCGAACCTATTCACAGGGCAGAGTTGAAATTCCTCTCCTTGAAGGTAGCTCTTCTACTAGCTTTGACTTTGGCTAGATGTGTGGGGGAATTGCAGGCTCTCACCATTAAGGAACCCTTTCTCCAGTTCAAAAAAGGAACAGTGATTCTACGTACTAACCCAAAATTCACACCTAAAGTACCTTCGGACTTTCATGTGAATGAGCCGGTAATTTTTAAACCTTTTTTCCCTCAACCGGCTACTCTGGCAGAAAAGGCACTTCAATCACTGGACATTCAGAGGTGCTTAAAGTTCTATCTCCTACATACTAAGGACTTCAGGAAGTCTTCTCAACTGTTTGGGTCCTTTAGTGACCCTCGTAAGGGTTTTCCCCTTTCCAAGCAAGGGATTGCTCGTTGGATTACCAGCGCTATCCAGTATTGTCACAAAACAGCGGGCAAGCCCCTAGAAGGTCGAGTCCGTGCTCATTTCACGACTGCGATTTCTTCTTCTACAGCCCTCTTTGCTGGAGTTCCTATCCGGGAGATCTGCAGGGCAGCGACCTGGGGCAGTACCCATGCGTTTACAAGGCATTACTGCCTGGATTCTGCAACGCAGAGTGACACAGCAGTCGGCCAGGCAGTCCTGAGGAACCTCTTTCAGTAGTGGTGAGCTTTCCCTTTCATCCCTCCTTCCATGTTACTGTTTTAGCAGCTCTGACACATTTTTGAACCTCATGTGTTCATGTTTTCTAAAGTTTCTAAGTATGTTATTGACCATTGAAAATGTCATTATGGTGAATATGCTCTTGCTTTGTTCTTGGTTTTATATTGGTCATGGTTCCAAAAAATGTGCTGATAACTGCTAGCTACTCTGATACAAGCATGGGAATCTATGAAAGTTCCAATACTGGAGTAAGAAAACAAGTTACTTACCTGTAACTTTGGTTCTCCAGTATTGGAAACTTTCATAGATTCCCATGCGACCCACCCACCTCCCCTGGGAAAGCTCAGCCTCTTCTACCTTCAGCGGTGGGGTTACATAACGGCTACGAAAATCTGAGGTTCTGAGCTTCTCTCAGGAGGGTTCTAAGGGGTGAGGCTAATTTGATTGGTTGTTAATTTTTTTTTTGGTCTCTTTTACAAAAGAGGTGGCTAGCTTGCAAAACAAGAATGGGCCTAGGCCTAGGTTCTGTTTTGGTAATGGTTTCTATTGCTATTTTATGTATACCGGGGACTCCCATTCCAACTACGGGGAATGATACAAGCATGGGAATCTATGAAAGTTTCCAATACTGGAGAACCAAAGTTACAGGTAAGTAACTTGTTTTAATTTTGGTGGCCCCCTGACACCAGAAGAACAATTTTGTCTGACAAAAGAAGAAGAAGGACCAAGAAGATCCGAAGGAGAGAACTGTGAACTGCTGGTGGACTTTGGCATGAAACCCTGCCTGCTTACCTGCTCCTGTCCTGACAATCCCGACAACCCAACTTGTTCTGCAGCTTTGCTACCTGTAAAACCCTCGGAAGGTCTCCAGCACTTCATCAAGCCAACAGCATCTCCCTTGGTGTGAAGGAGCCACTTCCCTGCAGCTTGCAGGCACCATCCGCAAGGTCCAGTTCACTGTTCTGCTGACCATCGGGTCCACAACACAGCAGCCAACCAGGACGAGGTCAGTGTTCTCCAGTAGGACAAACCCATCTCCCCACCAAGTGAGAAGACACCAGGATCTACTGGAGCCATGCGGCACCAATACCCGGGGTACCGCAGAGGCAAGCCCGAGAGTAGACCAGCTGCCCTGTTTTGTTCCCCTTCTTGCAGGTCCAACCAAGAACCATAGGCATATTGATGCATGACCAAAACCCACTGCACCCGAGCTCCACGGCCCGGGTCCATGACAACCAATGGTGTTCACCTCCTGCCATGGCCCCCACTGACTGAGCCCCCCATTGGGAGCTCCCAGGCTTGTCTCCAAGTCCCCCTCAGCAGCCTGATTCCAGGTGGCCCTCCTCTTTGCCAGTGATGCAGTGTTCATGGTACCAGACCCATCCATCACCTCTGCACCCATATGCCCCAGGGCAGGTAAAACTGTACTGCTGGTGTTTATAGTGACCTTGCATCCCTAGCACTCTACAACCTTAGGAGACCCCCGACAACTTACCGCAAAGTTCCCTTAGCAGTAAAAGTACTTTGAAAGTCTTTACCGTGCAAAAGCGTATTTGAGTGAACTAGTTACCTACTTGCAACAATCAATACATTGCAACAGTACTTACCTTCTTGGAAGTTTTTTTCTGGTGTTGAACCATTCTACAAAAAAGCCTCTATATTTTTCTAAACGTTGGTCTTGAATTTCTTTTTATTGACTCTGTGTATTCAACAAATTCGTAACACTACCCTCTGGTAAACCTAAAGTGCTCGCCCACAGCTCCCAAAAGAGAGCATTTGATATTATTATTGTAACTAATAAGGGTCACCTGGACTATCTGCATAGTATTCCTGTACACTTGTACACTACATAGATAGCCAGCTTGCTACAATTATCTACACCACCCATGTGCTTATTGCAGTCTAAAATACACACAGATTTGCGCATATGAGCAACCTGACCCCAAACAGTCACAGGTGAAGTACTTTCATCATGAATTGTAGTCACCATTTAGACATCTCTCTTGCCTGAGAATTTCACAGCTAGAAGTTCATCACTAAGCAAGGCGCTGCACTGTACCCTCTGAAGTTTATTGCAAACAGGCTCTAGAGGGATCACTGACAAAATATCGAAGGTCAAAAAATCGACCTACAAAAATATTGCAGCAAAAATATCGATGTCAAGAATATCTACATCCTATCTACAACATGGTAAGTACAAAAATATCGAAAATAAAATATAGATGTCAAAAATATCGTTATTAAAAATATCTTTTTTTTTTTGTTAAAAAAAATATGTAAAATAAACCAAATAATACTTATAAATAAAATAAACATAATTAAATATATTTTATAATGTTTAAATTTAATAATGAATATATATAATTTAATAAAACATTAATTAAACATATACTTATAATATATAATATATATACTTACTTAATAATGTTTTAATAATTATTTTAATAAATTATAAATTATTTAAAAATATTATAAATTGCAAATACATCATACACATAAAACAATACATGAATAGAAATTAAATAATTATGTATAACAAATTAAAAAAATTACATTTAATTTAAATATTGTTAAAATTAATTATATATTACATTAGCTAAAATAATACAAAAAATATTAAATAGCAGAGAGAATAAAACTACTACTCCAGCTCCAAAAAAGACAACAGAAAGGAAAATGTTGGATAGCGTAGGGCTAAACATTACTATATCCACTCCAGGGAGTGTAACAGTAGGGAAAGTGTTGGATAACGTAGAGGTATAAATTACTATACCCACTCCAGGGAGTGCAACAGTAAGGAAAGTGTTGGATAGCGTAGGGGTAAAAATAACTATTCCAACTCCAAAGAGTGCAACAGTAGGGAAAGTGTTGGATAGCGTAGGGGTAAAAATTACGATTCCCACTCCAGACAGTGCAACAGTAGGGAAAGTGTTGGATAGCATAGGGGTAAAAATTACTATTCCCACTCCAGAGAGTGCAACAGTAGGGAAAGTGTTGGATGGCGTAGGGGTAAAAATTACGATTCCCACTCCAGACAGTGCAACAGTAGGGAAAGTGTTGGATAGCGTAGGGGTAAAAATTACTATTCCAACTCCAGAGAGTGCAACAGTAGAGAAAGTGTTGGATTGCGTAGGGATAAAAATTACTATTCCTACTCTAGAGAGTGGAACAGTAGGGAAAGTGTTGGATAGCGTAGGGGTAAAAATTACGATTCCCACTCCAGACAGTGCAACAGTAGGGAAAGTGTTGGTTAGCGTAGGGGTAAAAATTACTATTCCAACTCCAGAGAGTGCAACAGTAGGGAAAGTGTTGGATAGCGTAGGGGTAAAAATTAGTATTCTAACTCCAGAGAGTGCAACAGTAGGGAAAGTGTTGGATAGCTTAGAAGTTAAAAATAACATACTTATAAATAAAATAATTATTTAAAATAATTAATGATTTAATTATTAAATAACTCAAAATTATTTACAAATACCAATAAATATTTATTAAAAACATAACTACGAATGAATAATTGATTAACAATAAATTAATAATAAATGCCAATAAATAAAAATTAATAACTATTAATTACCAATTAAAAAATATTGAACAATTACATTTTTATACCAAAAAATAATAATTATTAAACATTAATTACCAATTAAAAAATATTGAACAATTAAATATTTTTTATGCCCAAAAATAATAATGATTAACCATTAATTACCAATTAACAATTACTTATTAGTATATTAATTAGAAATATCAATACACGATATTTAATCCTATTTAATTACCAATTAATGATTAATCAACAATAAATTATTTTTCATAACCAACATATTATAATTTTAAATATTTACCAATTAATAATTAATCTCCAATTAATTAATTATCAATACCCAACAACAAATTTAATAATTACTTAATTAGATTTCAATTACTTCCAACACTATTCCCCTATAAACGCACAATACACTCAAATAATAAAATAAAACACTTTACATAATTATCAATTAATCAATTAATAAAAATTAATTACCAATTAATAAAAATTAATTACCAATTAATACTTAATTAACAATAATATAATTATCAATACCAATAAATGAAAAGAAAATTATTACTTAATTACAATTAAATTACTTCCCACCCTATTCCCCTATAAACCCACAACCCACTACAGAATTTAAACGCAAAAATTTATTAAAATTAATTTATAATTCCCAAAAATGTATAATTAATTTCATATAATTAAATTACTTCCCACCCTATTCCCCTATAAACCCACAACCCGCTACAGTACTAAAACACAAAATTGACTTAAAAAACCATTATTAACATATACAAATTGTATACATATATTTTAAAACCAGTAGAACACTTAACAAAAAACAAATAACACATACATATTAAATACATAATAAAATACATAACCATAATATAAATATCGATATTAGTAACATCAATATTAGTAACGTCGATATATTTGATATCGATATTACTAACTTCGAATATTACTAACATCGATATAAAAAGAATCGATATTACTTACCTTCGGGTCGATATTCTGTCCATAGATATTCTTAACATCGATATTCTGTCCCTTCGATATTGTGAACTCGATATTAGTGTAGGTAGATATTTAATTTTCGATATTTTGACTGCTCACCGCTCTAGAGTGCATTGTACAACATGCTACAGTGTGCACTTTTTGAACGATTCCTTGAACAATTACACATCATTGTAGAAGTTATCTACGTATAAATGGTGCCCTTTGTTAAACGTCCTCTACCAAGTTCCCACACAATTTTCTCACTGATTCCAAAGTGGACGTATGAACACGGGGGTAAATAGTGGAATCCCTACCAGTGTGCACCCTGAAATTATAGACATGTCCAGTTTGACTCTCAGACAGCATATACATCTTAATTCCATAATGTGCCCTCTTACGTGGAAGGAACTGCCTAAAAACCAAACGGCCCTTGAACACGACCAAAGACTCATCCACAGCTATTTCTTTCCCTGGAACATAGATCTCTGAAAGGCGATCTACAAAGTGATCACGGACAGGCCGAATCAGTCAGGCAGTGAAAGTACATTATTCGGTTTAAAAAACCATAGAAGCGCACAAATTAGACATAACAGTACAAAATTGATACAGTAGGTTATATGGCCAAAATGACAAACTTTTTTTTAAACATAATTTTATTGCTTTTTGATTTTACATAGTTTAATGCAATATTACATTGTCGTATTCACTGGTACATTGTTGCATTGTTTCGGGTTTTGCAGATTAACAGTTCCTCAGAATATTGCTATTGAGATATCCTAAAGACAATCACATCATTCTTTGTCATGCATCCGCATTACAAAATCTCCTATTGTCAGTAGTTGTTACATTTGTACATTTCGTAGGATTTCAAATAGAGAACGTAACGTCTCATAACTATCCACCCCCCGCCCACTCAGCTGGCTCACCCTTACGTCATGTAATTCGGACCGGGGTTACACCTTTCATACGTTGGATTATCCTATATAAGGTTATTTATTTATTTTGTGTTTTGTAAAGCACCTGAATCACGCCGAAGGGGTATCCCTGCGCTGCGGACCCGCAACAGGAAGCTGACAGAAGGCCGAAATTAAAACAGAGCAGTTTTGAGTAGCTGTCTAAATTGAAGATGGTTAGGGCATTGTGTCAGATGGGTGGGGAGCTGGTTCCAGTAAAGCGGAGCAAGGTGAGAGAAAGCTTTCCCACCCATCCTTGATTTCTTAAACTGGGGAACCAAGAGAAGGGATTTGGTTCCAGAGTCGGGATATAGTGATTAAGTTTCTTAGCAAGGTAAGTGGGACCCTTGCCATACATGGCCTTGTGGACGAGGCAGCAGATTTTAAACTTAATTCGCTTGCGCACCGGGAGCCAGTGAAGCCGTTGGAGAAGGGTAAGGGAAGCTGTTCTGGGTGGAACATTCGAGACAAGGCGTGCCGTAGTGTTATAGACTACCTGCAATCTGCACAGCGAGACCAGGAGAGCGTTACAGTAGTCTAATCGACTTAATACCAGTGTCTGGATGAGAGTTTTCCGTGTGGATACTGGTAGAAAAGGGAAGACTCGTCGTAACAGACAGAGCACGTGGAAACAAGAGCCGGACGTGAAGGCCACATGTTCCTTCATGGTCAGTGCCTGGTCTAGGCGTATGCCAAGATTCTTAGCAACCGTCTTGGGTACAGGGGGATCACCGAGCTCCACCGCCCACCAATCCGGTGACCACAGCAGACATGCGTCTCCGAAGAGCATGATCTCAGTCTTCCCTGCGTTAACTTGGAGGAAATTGCTCCTCATCCAATTGGAGATAGCTACCATACCTGTGGAGAAAGTGGACTGGGCTGCTGGAGTAGATTTGTTGAAAGAAAAAGGAAGCTGAGTATCATCAGCATAAGAAATTGGAATGAAGCTGAATGTCCTAAGGAGGTCGGCCAAGGGAGCGACACATATGTTAAACAGGGTGGGGCTCAAGCATGAGCCCTGAGGCACAACTTTAGTCAGCTCCATAGTCTTTGACAGGAATGGGCCTAGGTTAACAGTCTTGGAGCGTGCGGAAAGAAAGCTCGCCATCCACTGAAGGGCTAGACCTCTGAGACCAATTTCTTCCAGTCTCCTGAGCAAGATCTGGTGGGAGACCATGTCGAATGCGGCCGAGAGGTCAAGCAGCACAAGTAGTGTGGGGTGTCCTCTACCCAGGAACAGCCTGATGTTGTCTGTGACAGCCACCAGCGCTGACTCCGTGCTATGCTTGGGCCTAAATCCAGATTGAGAAGGATCGAGGCCACCAGTAGATTCGACGTGCTCAGACAGCTGTTTATTTATATACTTTTCCAGTAGCTTGCTCAGGAGAGGTAGTAAGGAGTTGGGCCAGAAATTGGAGAGGTCATCCATAGGGGCCTTAGTGTTTTTATGGAAAGGGATGACCTGTGCCGCCTTCCATTCAGTGAGGAGATAACCCTCTCTTATAGAAAGATTGAGAAGTGAGCAAATGGGCACGGAAAGTTGATTAGAGAGGATTTTGGCTGGAATAATATCAAGGGGGGAGCCTGATTTTACGGTACGCAGTAATAATTCCACGTCCGCATAGCTTAGAGGAGGGAAGTTCTCCAACAGCTGTGACTTCATGAGGATCGGTGGACAGTGAGACGTAGGAGCCTGCTGCAGGCTCCCCGCTAAAGTAATCTTGTCTTAAATTAACTTAATTTTCTTTGAGAAGGGCAATGCAGTTTTATCACAAAGAGCTTGGGAGGGAGTTTCCACGTTGTCACAGGCTTTAGGGTTGGTTAAAGAATTGAGAATCTGAAATAGCACCTTGGGAGCGTTCCCTGCCTGATCAAGCTGTATTGTAATAAAGGCTTTCCGTGCAGCTTTTATATTTTTGTGGTAGTGAGTGAGAGCAATCTTGTATCTCTCCATATCGGTCCCATCGTGGGTACGGCGCCAGCGCCGCTCCAGATTTTTGCACTGCTGTTTTTCTGTGCGGAAATCGGATGAAAATCATGCTGTCTGGAGGCGCTTGGCCATATTAGGAAGCAATTTCAAAGGGGCAAGCTGATCTATAGCAGATTTTACAGCAAAATTATAGTGGGCTAGACCATCCTCAATGTTGTTTATCTCCCCATTCCATGAAGTGGAGAAAGCTGCCTGGAAAAGATCCGGAGTGATTTTATGCCATTGTCTACTAAGATGGTGGGAGGCCAATCGGGGTGCGTTATATGCCCTAGGGCCCTCAATGTGGAAGTCAATTAGTGCATGGTCAGACCAGATCAGTGGACGGGGGGACTCGCATAAGATACTGGGCGATAGTAAAAATAATGTCCAGTGTATGACCTGCTGCATGGGTTGGGCCGATGTTGATCTTGGCTAGGTCTAAAGATGCCAAATCTGTCAGGAGCAACGCCGCATCTGCATTTGACGTACACTCACTGTGTACGTTGAAGACTCCAAACAAAAATACATTTTTGGTGGAAATGACGTGGGGAGCTATCAGTTCCATGAGTTGAGGTGAGAAGTCCACAAAAGGACCAGGGGGCCGGTAGACATCCTTCCAACTGTATTGTGGGAGTATATCCATGCAGAAGTTTAAGATTTCAATCTTATCATTGCACCAATATGGATACTTAGATGTGGTCTTTATGGACTTTAGGCTGTCTGTCCAGTCTTTGGATCCGGTACCCCTCAGGGAGTGCTACTGTGATGGCTAGGGTGGAGCTGGATTTAAGCCATGTTTCCATAAGGAATCCTATGTCCGGGTTCTCGGAGGTGAGTAGGTCCCATACCTCAACCACATGTTTAGGCAGGGATCTAACGTTACTCAGAAAATCTTTCCAACTATGGCCAGCGTTATTTAGAGGCTTCTCTAAATCCATAGGAAGGAGTATCGCTATGTTAGAGGTACAATATCATTTAGTCAGGAGCGAGCCACCAGGATCACAGTGCTCAATTTCGGTTTCAATCTTAATGCTTTGAAACTGACAGAAGTTACAGGAGAAAGGTCCCTAAATAGCTGGCAGAGTCCTAGCCCTGTCCCATACGTAAAGAAAGCACGGGAACGATAGACCTTTGCTGATCTCTAATAGGTTCTTACTTGAGTAGGTTAGTTTATGACATGGGCCCCGTTCTGACTTGAAACTGGCAGGGGTCCTGGCTCTTGGTGAGGGCTGAGCGCGGATGAGCGCAGACGTGTTTGCCTTTGACGTGCTTTCAGCACACCGTCGTCGTGCCCGCTGTGCGCTTCTGCTGTGCGTCTTAGCTGGCATCCGGTTATATGGAGGGGGTTAGGCAGCTAGACCGCCAATCTCCCTCTCAGCCAGAAGTGGCCCTAATCGCCCTAATCTCCCTCCACACAAACGGGATGAGCCTGTGGTGGAACAGGGAGTGATGCACAATAAGGTGAGCGGGTTGGCAATGTGGGGAAATGCAGCGAGGAATCAGGAATTAAAACAGGTTAAAAACTGGTTTTAAAACAGAGTTAAATGCTGCAGTGACCAGCGTGCGAGCCGAGTGTCAGCCTTGCTCCTGCGTGTACGCTGTTTTAAAGACAGCATTCAAACTGGACGGCCTAGTAAGCAGAATAGTTCTATGTGGGATGACTACACTATGACTCGTCAGGGGGGGAGGGTTGACATGTTTTGAGTATTGGAGGGCCTAAAGTGATCAAGTGATTCTAACATCTGGTCCCATTCCGAGGAGATGGGTGTTTTACGCACCCCTCGGAGGTCCTCCCTCCTGATGATAGCACTCTCTGCTCCACCCCATTGAACCATCTCTTTGTGCCAAGTGACTAGTGTAGGGGGGAAGGCTGTTTTCCACCTCATTGTGATGGCGCGTTTCGCTATGAGGATAGCCATATCCGCAAAACCGTATTGTACTTTCTGTGTTTTCGGGTGGCGACGTAGTCCTAGTAGACATCTCTCTGCTGTGTCCCAGCCAGAGGTACCCGTTGTGTCTCTCACCATTTGCCCAATTATGAACCAAAATCCCTCCAAGTGTGGGCATGCCCATAACATATGTAGTATGTCCGCATCTGGCACCTAGGGCAGCAGACTTGTGCTTCAGGGTATATACAATTAAAGCGGTGTGGGGTAAGGTATGCCCTGTGTAGGATCATAAATGGTATAAGTTTGAATTTAGTGTTACGGGACACATTTTTAGGGAATTCCAGGAGAGCGGACCATTCCTTGTCAGTTAGGTCTCTACCAAGATCCCAAGTCCATTTCTCTCGCAGAGCCGTGAGGGAAGTACCTGTGTGCGCCCTGACACCCTTGTATAGCCATTGGATTAGGTGGCATACTCCCCCATCAGATAGACTGCGTGTATTCATTCAGGTGTAGGGGGTTCGCTCCCATCTGGGGACCAGTACTTTTTAATGTAGCGGGTGATGGTAGCGTGTAATATAAACAGGGAACGGGGAGCTCTCTGATTATGAGCAAAATTCTCAGGGTCTGCTAGCATACCATCGATGAACAACGCTCCGACCGTGGATATCCCTTCTCCTGTCCAGTGGGAGATACTACGTCTAGTGACTAGCCCTGCTGCGGTGGGACTGTTAGGTGCATATGTGGGCTTCCGCCTGGTGTATTGTAATGCCCTTTTCCAATAAAGGAGAGCAATCGAAGCAGAAAGGGGTTGCCTAGGGATGCCCTATTCCCAGGTAGTAACAGTGTGTAGAGAGTGTCCTGGCTCAATGTTTGTGACGTGTAGTCGATTTCGTGTAGGTTGCGTCCTGCAAGCCAGTATGACAGCCATTGTAGTTGGCTTGCCAGACAGTATGCGCGAAAGTCAGGGACCCCCACTCCTCCCTCGTCTAGCCTCAGTTGCATTTTGGCCAGGCTCACTCTTCTGCACCTTTCCCCGAGATAAGATCCGAGAGGGGGGAATCTGATGTCCGGAAAATAGTGGCAGAGATCAGGACTGGCAGATTTGTAAAAAAATATAGCAATCGTGGGAGAACCACCATCTTGGAGATGGCTATTCTACCCATCACCGAAAGGGGTAAGGATGTCCAAAAGGAGAGCTGGGCCCGTAATGATCTGATCGCCTTCATCAAATTGCCCTCTATAAGATCTTGTGAGGCCCTGTAAATCTGAAAATCCCAGGTATTTGAAAGTTTGTGGGGCGATTGTCAGTTTGAGCTGTCCAACTTCAATGGACTCCAGGCCCTCCCTTCGGTTTACAAAGAACGTCTGTGATTTCTTTTCATTAATGGTTAACTCTGATATGCGCTCAAATTGTTGAAATATACTTGGGATAGGTTCTAAGTCATATGCCAGGTCATGAATGTATAAAATGAGGTCATCAGCATATGCGGATACTACATGTGCTGTATCTCCTAATCGGATCCCTTTGTTCTCTGCCTCCTTCTGGAGTTTGATGGTAAGGGGTTCTAAAGCTAGCACAAATAACAGTGGTGACAGGGGACAGCCCTGCTGCGTACCTCTTGCTACTGCATAGGAATGAGATATATGAGAGCCAGTACATACCCGGGATGTAGGAGCCGGTTATAATAGTTTGACCCAACCTATGTATCCCGGTGGGATGCCGAATTTGCTCATTGCTGCTGCCTTGTATTCCCAGTTTAAGGTATCGAAAGCTTACAGCAGATCAATGGAGATGCATACGGCCTCGCAGGAAACCTCAGAGGCAGCCTCCATGACATAGTGCAAGTGCCTGATGTTCAGGGATGTACTGCGGCCTGGGACAAAGCTGTACTGATCAGTGTGAATTAATTTTGGGAGGTAAGGAAGAAGACGGCGGACCAGAATTTTACTAAGGATATTACATTCCATGGGTAAGAGGAATGCGGGCAGTAACCTGACATATCTCATGGGTCTCTGCCCGGCATGGGGAGGTAAATGACCAGTGCTTGCATAGTAGAGGGCAGGAGACAATGGGTCTCATAAACAGATTGGTACAAACGTTCGAGGTGTGGTTTTAGTTTGTCTGCAAAGCTAGTAAAGAATTCTTCCGGTAGACGGTCCAGGCCTGCATTTTATCATGGGGGAGCTCACGGATAGCCTCATTAATTTCAGCCCGTGTAATGGGGCCGTCTAGTTCCTCTTGTGCGCCCCCGTTAACTTGGGGTAGGTTAAGCCGTCTAGGAAGGTCGCTATGGGCTCTGCTATTGCAACATTGGGGGCACTGTATAATGCCTCATAATAATTGCTTAAGGCCAGGTTTATCTCTTCTTGGATGTGCACAATGGCGCAATCTGGCAGGACCACTTCATGTATGGGGACAGGAGGGGGTATTTATGGTCACAATTGCACCAATAATGATCCAGATTTATCTGCTTCTGCATATTCATGTTGGGTGTATGACTTGTAATCTATCAATCGGAGTTGTTCTAGGAGTTCAGCATGATATATTCACCCTACTTGTAGTTTCTCTTGTTTGGCGGGATCGTTACTAGCCTCTTGCTCTAGTGAATTTAAAGAAGACTCTAGTGTTGCTAGGTTTTTATGTACCGCATGACATGCACCCACCGTGGCACCAGTAGCCGTGCCTCGGATCACTGTCTTGAATGCATCCCATTCTATGGGGCGGGAGGAGGCAGAGTTAGCATTTTCATTCAAGTAATTTGTGATGGTAGACCCCAATGTGTCACGGAATATCGCGTCTTCCAGCATCTGTGGCCATAACCTCCGTGTAGGGACAGGGGTGGGTATTCTTCCCCAATCTAAAGTGATTTTGAGTGGGTTGTGATCAGACAGGGTTTTACCCAGGTATGTAGTCTGGGACACTTGGGGTGTGATGGGCAGGGAGCAGAATATTTTGTCTAGTCTGGAATGTAGCTGGTGCGGTGGGGAATAAAAGGAATATTCACGGTTGGCAGGGTTTTTTAGGCGCCATACATCCTTTAGCGATGAGCCCTCTGCCCAGGTTTGTAAAAATTCAGCTTGTTTGATTGAGGCATCTCCTCGGAGGTGGGGGAGGGTGGGGGGAACAATATAGGTGAACATCCAGGTTGAAGTTGGGAGTTGTAGTCTCTGCCAATAACTATATGTATGCCATCCTGCATGCCATGAACAATCACGTACCCGCCCTGAGTGTGAGCTGCTCAAGGGTCACGAATGGGACCCCATTGCCTGATCCATATAACTGTCCCTCTCACAAATGCGGAGAATGATGTAGTAAATATTTGGCCTCTCCTTTTGTGCGTGGACCCTGTGGCATTTGTGCACTGATCCCATCCCCCTGACATTCCAGTTAATAACAGTGTATTTACCCAATGTGGCCATGTATGAGTATGTTCGGTGCTGCGATAGACCTCGGTCGTATGGTAGGCGGTGTGTATGGTGTATAGTGCGGGGTGAACCAGGAATCCAACGAAAATCAACAACTAAAACTCCCAATACCAGGACTAGTGCATAAACCATGCTGGTCCAAACATTATACAGAACAGTCTGAACTTCCATTTTGTTTCGGTATGCATCTGCTGCAGGAGGGGGATTTCCTATGTATTGCATAGTACATCAACTAGGGTGGAACTACACACATGTCAGGACCCTTAATGTAGACCAAGTTTAGGGGAAGCTGGGGAGGGAAGAAATAGTTAGGTTTGTTAGTAATATCTTACTTCCCTTTAGTGCAGCCGTGCAACAATGTTCCTGAAGGGTCGCTCAGCTTCGGAATATCATTAGCCGGGTAAGTCTTGCACTGTTTGTGGAGTGATCAAGGGGAATAGTATATCGTTGCTCTCAGAGTCCGAGTGCATAATGTTCTCGTCCGTTTGTTCCGGTGATGAAGGGCGGTTAGACTCTCGAATGGCAGCCGTGGCTGCTAAGGCCGATTCCTGCCCTCATAGAGCCTGTTTGGCTAACAGATCTGTGCCCCCCCCCCTTCCCTCAGCGCCTTGAGACCCTCACGGGTGAGTAGCGCGCTTACAATTCCCCTGATTGATCAACTGATTGATTGTTCTGGTGAGGGACTTTTGGCAGCGGGTTTGAAAGTTAATCGATCCCGGCGAATTCTTTGTCCTGTTGCCTTTTTTGGGTCTCGACGTATCCTCTGTTCAAGGCTTTCCAGGGCTTGAGAGGGGAGGGTGATTTCCAGACAGTCATTTGCCGCTTCCGGGCTGTCGAAAAAATTTGATTTTTGATCAAAGATGATTTTCAAGCGGGCTGGAAACAGTAAAGCATATTTAGGATTCAAGGCTTGGAGCTTCTTTTTTAGAGGCTAGTAGGAGGCTTTTTGTCTTTGAAACAGGACAGTGTAGTCTGGGTATAATTAGATCCGATGATTTTCATACTGTATAGCTGTTTTCTCCCTGGCATTTTGGAGCAGGATATCACGATCCCTGTAATTCAGGATTATGGGCTATCATTGGGCACAGGAGCGCACCCACCATCGGTCTACCCGTAGGGATCCAATGCGCTCTCTCCACACAGAAGAAGTTCGATAGGCCCTCTGGGGCTATCTGGTCTTGCAGCCATTGCTCCACTAATCGGGTGGCGTTGGGGCCTTCTGCGCATTCCAGCAGGGCTATTATGCGGACATTGTTCCGTCACATCCTGCCATCTGCGTCTTCCGCCCTATCGAGGAGACTTGCCAGCTGCCGCTGTATTTGAGGTATGTGCTCTACATGTTCCCTGTGTTGTGGCAGTAAGTCCGACAGAGTCTGTTTGTTGTTTTTCACTGTTGTGGAGAGTTTCTCATGGTCAGCCTCAAGGAGGGTGAATCCAGTAGGGAGGGAGCCTATTTGGTGTTCTATGGACTTCCGTGAGTCCTGTATTTCCTGCAGGATTAAATCTAATTTGTCCGGAGTGGGATCCATATTGGTCAGCGGAATGCAGCTTAGTGAGATTGATTGGGAGACTGCATCTGACTCCTCCTGTGTCTGCTAGTCCGCAGGTGATATTTCTGGCGTTTTGCCTTTCGTGCACGCTATGGTGCATTGTACGGCGAGTGCCAACTAGATTATTATTGCTGGCTAGGTGATTAGTGGCTCAAGCCAGTCGTTGAAGCAATACTTATTGCTTGACAGTTCTTATGTTGGCCGCCCTCGTGGACTCATAAGGGGAGAGGAGGAGGGCTTGGGGGACCTTCACCAGCGTGTTGAGACAACTCCAGCAGCGTCTTTAACCCGCACCCTGGGTCAATTGTATCCCACTCACTAGGTACAGTTCAATGTGGGAGATTCTATTAAGCATATGTATTAAGGGGCTTCAGTCCAGAAGCCGCTCGTGTGGCAGGGTTGTCCAGTGAAGCAGCTCACAGCAGGAGAGGGCCACAGGTAGTAGGAGCCAGATCCCGGTAGCGCGGCGTGCGATTCTGTGGCTAATTCGGGCACATTCATCTTGCTCTCAGCGCCCCCACTGTATCAGGAGATCCCCCAATCATAGACCGCTCGATGCCCGAGCGGGGCGCTGCCTACGGTTGTCGAAGCAGTCCCAGCAGTCATCCAGGGGTGTAAGGGTGTGCAGCCCAGAGTCAGGAGAGACCCAGGCACTGGGGCTCTACTCTGCAGCGCAAGGGGGAATTCGACTCACCGATTCCTCCGGAGGCAAGTCTCTGCACATCTCTCCTGGCAGCACAGCTTGAGGTTCACTGAGCCCGCTGGCGGGCCCCGTGCTGCAGCCAGTGTTTAGCACTATTCAGCTCGGGCACAGCAGTGCACTCATGCGCCCAAGACAGGGCTCCTGCAATGTTCCTCTGTCTCTGGCCACATTGCAAGACCGCCGCTGACCCGGTTCTTTCAGTGTATCCAATCAGAGAGGGAGGGGTGCGGGCCCTCCGCTGGCCCGGTCGCGGTCGTCGGCACATCTCACCCCCGGCTTCACCAAGGTAAATTACACCACTCTCTGGACCAGACCAGCCCCACAGTCCCGCGGGTGCAAGCGCAGATTTCCATGGGTGTCAGGGGTAGAGTCAGGCTTCCATTTCCCGCATCGGGCCCAGGGTGGGTGCACAGTATGGCGTTGCCTCTTCGGCTGGGGTTGTAACTTCGGTCACGTTTCCTTAGAGCCGAGCTTATCACAGTGCGTTGCCCTTACGTCTGTGCAAAGTGGGGGGGAAGATTACGGTTGGATGGCCCCCAATTCCGACATCATTGCCAGGATTTTCGGGTACTACAGCGGAGCTCCGCTAAGTTGCGGCTGCCATGTTTGGCGATTAGTTGCGCACCCCAAGCCAAAAGGACAAACATTGCCTGAATGAAACAGTGAAAAAACATACATTATAAAAGTTATAAGAGGTGCCACATATATAAAATAAATACTGTTCAAACATATTGTTATCACATAAAACCAAAAAAGTTGATCATAAAGTAGGCTTGGTGTAAAACAAGGTTCTCCAAAGTCAACCCAGGCGGGCCAATTCCATGCCAGATTTTAAAAGTAAGTAAGTAAAGGATTTGTAGAGCGCACGAATGCCGAGGCATCTTGGCGCTGAGAGTAACATGTGTCGTATGCTATCCAGGGATAGTAGCAGAATTATTTTGGGGGGGATTAGCCATGTCTTGAGCATTTTCCTAAACTGAAGTCTGTAGGATAAGCTTCTCCTACCCCATCTAGCTCTTTGACTTTTGGGGACCCATACTAGTCCTGTGTTGGCTGATCTGAGGTCTCGCTGTAGGGAGTACTAAAGAAAGAGTTTCTGCATGTCCAATGCTCCCCCACCATACAGTGCCTTATGCACCAGGCAGAGGGCTTTAAATTTGACACGCTGTTGGATCGGAAGCCAATGAAGCTGCCTGATGCTACTAGAGATGGAGTGGAATTTAGGAATGTTAAGCAACACTTGCACTGCTGCATTCTGTAGAGACTGAAGTTTAACTACCTGGTACTTGTCAATGCCCAGAAACAGTGCATTACCATAGTCTATTTTTGAGAGAATTAGTGCAGCTATTACCGTTCTTCTTAGATCCGGGGGAATAAAAGGCAGAACCTTACGCAGGATCTTCAATAAGAAAAAACATGATGAGGTCAGGAGCTTGAGCTATCCTGCAAAGTTTAACTGGTCGTCGAACATCACTCCCAGATATATAGCCTTAGCAGACAGGAGGGGGCAGCTACCTGCCTCAGTTGGCCACCATGCTTCATTCCATATGGGTGGACATTTCCCAAACTCCATGACCTCTGTTTTATCTGTGTTCAGTTTGAGAAAATTCAGATTCATCCATCCCATAATACATTTCAGGCAATTATGGAAGCTGCCAGCCGTGATTTCTACACTCGAAGAGATAGATGTAACTATCTGAGTGTCATCAGCGTAAGAGACCATCGAGAAACCATGCGCTCTGATTAACATGGCCAGAGGGGTGACGTAGATGTTAAATACGGTCGGCGATAGTGTTGAACCTTGCAGTACCCCATAAGATAACTGCATTTATCTAAAGGGGGATATGCTAAAAATCCGGCATGGATCCAGCCCTCCAGGACCAACTATGGAGAACCCTGGTGTAAAACACGGATAAAATGCTTCACAGTTCATTATAAGTTAACATTTGTTTACGCTTTCCTGAGTCTAAGAACTTGACGTACATAGTTGATGGCAAGAGAACAGTATTCAGATTCTAAAAGTTGAAGGCGCTGCAAACACTCTTTATTAGATATAAGAAGTCCATAACAGTGGTATTAAATATAGTTTTCTCCGGAACACTGTAGAAGAACATAAAATGAACCAAAGTTTGCTTAGAGAAGTTGTTGCAGGGATTCGAACCAGGCACCTTGGTACCATGAAATGCAAGGTACAGAGTCTAAAATGGGTTAGGTAAAATCTATGGTCACTATTTGATATCATTTGATCCCTGCCACACGTTTTATGTCCAGGTAGCGCTGTACTGAGCTTAATTGAATCTGGCTTGATTTCCATGTAGGCCAAAAATGGTTTTCACTGTGGATTTAGAGCTGTTACCAATATCATATGGAAAATGACAAAGATTTGAGAGACCTATGTCAGAAAATCTCTTATTAACATGGGGAGCCAAGGGATGAAAAAGGCTTGATACTGTCTCAAACAATATTCAATAACTAGATGTGAGAAGGTAGTGTGCTTTGAGTGGCAAATCTTGAGCCAGATAAGTAGCGGTGCGTCCTGGACTAAATCCTCTAAGTAGAGGAATCTGACCTCCTGGTAAACTGTAAAGCTAGCCGTGCTTTTGGGAATCGCTAAAAGCCTGCAGAGAAATGTGTTATCAATCAGCTGGAGGGTGCCAGGGAGTGTGTACCCCCAAACACCAGGCCCTTAGCACCCAAAGGAAAGACATTTACTTTTGTAAAAAGTGAAAAGTTCCCTGATGGGTTTTTGGTGTAATTTGTTGGAGAACCTGAAAATATAATCAGTGGTGCCAGCGAATTTACAAGCTCTCTGAATTAAAAGTCTTTCCTAGCTCAATTTATCTGAAAGGATTATACCGAGGTAATTGAAAGTCTGAACTTTTGTAATAGGGATGCCGTCTATGTTAAATGAAAGGGAAAGAGTATTTTTGGTGCCACAGATCATGATATGTGATTTCTGGCGGCTTATTTTTAGATTAAGATCTCCCATAAAATCATTAAATGTGTTGAGTCGCAATTGCAGGCCATTGACAGTGCGAGCGATCAGGACAGCGCCCTCTGCGTATAATAGGACCGGTTACTAGAGAGTTACTAACTCTAGGGAGATCTTTGACTTTGGCTAGCGACGCGAGAGCGTTAAATATAAAAAGGAAACAAAAAGGGGCTAGGATGCAGCCTAGCCTTGCGCCCTTGGTGGACAAAAAGGGTGTTGTACAATCTCCATTTAAACTGAAGCGGACATCTACATGTATATCATTAAGGAGGCAAGTTAAAAGGTCTACCAAAGTTGGGTCAGTCGCTGTCTTACACATCATAGACCATAACTTTCTCGTATCCACGAAGTTGAATGTGCCAGACAGGTCCAAGAAGGCCATGTGGAGAACCCCACCCCTAGCTCTAGCCAGAAACCATATTGTGTTTCTAAAAATAAACTACTTTCAAGAGTCCATTTCTCTAAGTTCTGTAAGAGGACCAGACCCAAGATCTTTGCCAAGGAGTGTAGTAGGGAAATAGGCCGTTTAAATATCGGTGCGATGGTGACTCCTTCCATGAATGTTGGATGTTATCTGTGATGTTGCACTGGGAACATTGGTTAAAAGTAGTGCCCAAAAGGCAGGACCCTGCCTATAGACCTCAATAGGGGTACCTTTCCGGTGGATGATTGTAGTAGGGCCCTAGCCACAGCCTTGACTTCAATGGAATTACTTAGGGCTAAGGTTTCCATGTCTGTGGGGGTTGCTGACTCCATTGCAATTCTAGGCAGGGCATCCTGGGAACAGATTTTAGAGAAGTGACCCATCCACTCCTCCAGAGGAATATGACATTCTGTTTTAGGAGGGTTGTCGCCGTGGATAAGGGGACAACCTGAAAATCGTCCCAAGCTTGCATTCTTATGTTCTGTTTCCTTTACCTAGGAGGGTTTTGTATGAAAATCTACATTGTCTTCCTTGTTTGTCTCTCTTGATACTGGCCCTGAAGAAGGTTAGACCCAATATTGGGGTCACACAACGAAACATGCCTCAGCGCTGGAGTTCTTGTGTTCCTTTGCCTCCCTCCAAGATTGTTTACATGCAACATTTAACTTCTGTGTCAATCAATGATATCAAAATGGTTTACGTAACCGATGAAAAGAAATTGTGTTGACTCCACTATCCAGTGAATTGGGATCTTGTGGCTTTCCAATATTGTCAACTTTGCTGTTGGAGGGCAGACTACTCACCAGATGTCATTATTTTAGTTTGTTCGCTGAATCTGTGTGCATTTCAGGACATGTGGGAATAAATGAGTATGTGTTGGTTTGAATGAATGGTTTTGTGATATCTTTACTGGTTGCGTCTGGGTTATTCAACTTTGTTATTTATTTCCCATTATCAAGTTTTCATGCGATTTATTATAATAAACTTGATGTAATTGATTTTCATATTACTTGTTGACTCTGTGTCTCCATTCATACATATCTCTCTAATTAGTGTGTTTTTCTGTTTTGGGGGATAGGTTTTTTGTTGTTTGTTTAATATCATCAGTGACGATTAGCACTACCACAATAAGTTGTTAGGCAGTGGGGTTTTTGTTTGTTAGTATTACACTGTCTTATGACCTCACTGTTGTGGGGTTACTCCTTAAGGGGCTCTTTTTATTGTTTAAGAGCAACTGTGCAAGCAAGGTTGTACTCTGTGTACAGGTGGGGTTCCTTGTGTTAGGGCTTAACAACAAACAAACTTGCAGCATGGTCACAAAGAACCTCAAAACTGGTCACTACATCCCCAGCTAGAGCCTCCTCTACTAACCAGGTCATGACCTCCTCATGCTTTGCGGACATTATGGTTGCAGAAATGTCTCGCGGTCTACTTTTTCCCATTTTAAGTGAATGCCACAGTTTTTTGAGAACTGCAAGTCAAGGGAGAAGGTATGTGTTTGAGGAGTTTCAGTGGGGTGAGTGAAGCTGCATACTGTTGAATTGTGATCGCTAAGGATGGATGGTAAAAAAATGAGTCATGTGTATGTGGACAACAAAGATAAAATCAATTGAAGATCCTTTCCCTCTGCCATTAGAAGTTGGAGAGGCAGGCTCACCTTCCTTGAAAAAGTCAATGTTGAATTCACAATGCACTGGTTCAAGGAATATGGGAAGTGAATATAATGCGTGAGATTTCACGCCTGCCAGTCGGTTATCCCACTGGCACTATCACCACTAAAAGAACACGTAGAAATGATAAAATCACCCACCCTTGAGACGGCCACCTATCTGGGAATTTCAGGCAGTAATCTGTAATAAAGCGATCTATTTCAATTATCAGATCAATGGGTTGGTTGGAAAAATAATTTATATAAAAGTTAATTAAAAGGACATCCAAGAAGCCTGGAAGTGCTAAGTGTAACATTTGGGACCATGGGGTGCACAGGAGGTTTTCAATTTTCAGATTCCCAAACTTTAGGAAGATAAGAACTCCTAGACCCCTCTTGGCTCTACCTGAGTTTGAAGGAGTGGCAGCCTCACAAAATGATTGAACCCCATCGACATCCTGAAGCGCCAAAGTCTCCTGGCAACATGTCACACTTCAACCAACCCTAGCCAGCCTCTAGTATCCAGCTTGTTGCTGGTGCCGCAATGTTCCAGGACAACAGTGTTAGGCAGGCAGATCCGATCTGAGGCGAGGGCGGGGGTTGCTGGAAGGTTACTGAAGGGGAGTGGATTGAACAACCTCCTTGTTGGTCTCCATGCCGGTACCTTCAGAGGGGATAGCTGGGAGGCCGAAGAGTCACTCAAAATCTGACATGGAGGCCAAAATCTCAAAGCGATTTGCATGAGCAAAAGTAGAAATGGGCTTTCACCATGGGTCGAGACAATGGCCTATGGGCTTGGGTGACACTGAAGCAATAGATGTCGGTCAGTGGAAAAAGCCCAGTGGCAGGGATCTAATTGTGCCCATGCCGTAGGCACGATAGTGCAATGTGTGCAATAATTGGCCTACAGGGCAGGGGGTTTGAAAGTTTATTACCACAGAGTCACCCTTTGAAAGCTTAGGAGAGTAGCCAAGCCAGCACACTCTCCTGACCATGGTAATATCGTTAACAAGGCTTGTTGGCCAACCAGCGCTGGCTGCGCACCATCGTGCATCCTTGCTAGTCCTCATGTGTGCCTTTAGATAGGGGAAGGGCGCCACTAAAACAATAAAGCGAGACATGCATTCGGACGACAGTTGCAAGAGATCCTCACATGT
Organism: Triturus cristatus; assembly: GCF_964204655.1. Taxonomy (NCBI): domain Eukaryota; kingdom Metazoa; phylum Chordata; class Amphibia; order Caudata; family Salamandridae; genus Triturus; species Triturus cristatus. Next base: position 1,861,095,557 of record NC_140590.1, on the reverse strand, counting down.
CTTCCTGGTAAGAGGAGGACTTTTGGGATTTAAGCTTCCATTTGGGTGGGAATCTTCCCCCTCTTCAGGGCCTTTGGGAAGCAGCCGGTGGCGGGCTGCGATAGACAGTGGATGAACAGTTGAATGACTTGCAGTTTTAATTTTTAAAGTCAGTGGCACAGAAGGTATTGGACTAAATAGAAGGAGTTGGGCTAGGGGTGGTTAGGATAGGAGTTTGGGAATTATTTTGAGGCCTCCTTTGACTGACTTTTTGCAGGTTCGAAAGGGCCACTTTATTTCGCCAATGAGTGGCATTAAAAGTATACTTCATAAGGACAAGATTAAAAATACCTGACATAAATGTACATAGATTATAATTTAAATATAAAAGTTTTTGTTTACAAAATATACAAAAATACACAAACATTTAAAACTAAATAGAACAATTCAAGGGCTGGACAAGTTGGTTCATCAGGGCACACTGAATAAAGGAGGCCAGACAGAAGCAAGTAAAAGGATCTGATAAACTTTTAAGAATATATAAAGCTGGGCGATATTGTCTAAGATTCATTGTTTGCAAAAGTGGCAATTTATAATCTCTTCCTTTCCTCCCTGTACAGTTTACAGAAGAACAAAAAATGTAAGTCACATTGGGAAGAGCGAGAATCGCAAGGACAAAGTGTAAGTGCCTCCAAGGAGTATGTATTAGATGGCTAACCCAACATAGGGGGAATAAAATTCAAGCAAAACCTGACTAAAAGGTATCTGTATTTTAGGTTTGTCACAAAATTCAGGTACGTATAATTGTGTGTGATCAACCTAGGTGCCAAGAGATATAAATTAGCCCTAGACTTTGTATGGTTAAGCTCACTTCTTGATCTCCACTCCGTTGCCAACAAGAGGCCTTTCAGCTCGGTTCTTGAGATGGCTCTACATGTAAGGGGATCGTCAAATAGGTTAGCGTGACCAACGGAATAAAAACTAATCTTAATGAATTGTAGCCATTTAACCTTAGCCACACCATCAAGGTTTAAAGAATCTTTCAGTATATCATGTGTAAACTTTAGATCCTCCCTTGTCCATACCGAGTGCCATAGAAGGGAGGAGAGGTGTGGCTCACTGGTTAGAGGCGGCAGACCCGTAAGCAGAGAATCGGCCAGGGACCAGGGTTCAATTCCTGACGCGGCAGGGTTGTGGACCAGGGTCAAAACGGACTCGATAATTCTTGCCTCGGTACCTACTCTAACCAGGAACACACTCGGCAACTCTGGGCATTAAGCTTGCCTCATCTCTACAACGGCCCCCCACAGACGCCGGGGATGCCTGGTTTTACCTTGGAGATACCCAGAAAGGGACCATCTCACAGGGATAGCCAGGACGGGTTCCCCAGCGGTCTATAGCGCCGGGACACTTCCGAGTAGCTGTGCGCTGAATAAATTAAAATAACATAACATAACAATACGGATCAAATCCAATATAAAGGGAACCTCCAGTTCCAAGAGGCAGATATAAAAACATCATCCTTTGGGGAGGCCTAACAGGTGCATCCAAAAACAGCTCTCAATTTGTTGTAGAACTTGGATTCTGGCGGTTCCGGAAACGGCAGCCCCATAGTTTGTACCAGATGTAATTTTTGCTTCATACATCTTTTTAATTACATCAACTGGCTTTGTTCCCAGCCTTTTTGTAAATCTAGATAGTGCCCCTATGCTTCTTTCCATCATTAGCCTCCTGTTTTCCACCATAGCTTGCCAGGTGTTTTTACAATCAAAAAGAACTCCTAGGTAACAGAAGGAATCCACCCCTTCCAATTTTCTTCCTTCAGTGTTCCATCCTGGGATTTTCTTTGGCTCTCTCCTGCAACTGGAACAAATTATTTTGCTTCATTGACTCTAAGGTCTAGATTGTTCATAAACCTAGTGCACATCTCTACAGTACATTACTGGTCCTGACCAACAAGACTGCATCATCTGCGTATAGAAGTACTGGCACTGGGGTAGAATTGATAAATGGGACGTCATTGGTGGACATTGCCAGGGCAGCTTCCATACCGTTGGTATAGAGGGATAACAGGAAAGGGGCGAGTACTCACCCTTGCCTGACCCCACGAGCTATCCCAAATGAGCTCGTTGTTTCACCTGCTCTACCATACCGAACACAGGCCGTAGCACCAGTGTACAGTCCTCGAATGAAGTCAATAATTGGTTTCTCAATGGCCAAGTCTTCCACAATCAACCATAATTTATCGTGGGCTTCCAGGTTGAAAGCCGCAGACTGGTCCATTAAGTTCATATATAATTAACCTCCCTTCACTGCAGTATATTTAGCAATAAGTAAATTTAAGTTGAGGAACTGTTTGATCGCCCCTTTTCCTTTTCTAAATCCATACTGGGAATGTGATATAATTTTTTTTTTCCTGCGCCCGAGCTTCTACCCTGTTCCGGAGCAGGCAACCCATTAATTTTGCAGTGCTATCCAGTGATGATATTGGTCTGTAATTTATTGCCAATGACTTATTCCCTTTTTTTACAATTGAGATAATAATGTTTTTTTTCCCCATGAGGAGGGAGGGCCCTCTAGGCTATGGCATTTAAAGCATTAGTTATAAGTGGGGTCCAAAGCTCTTGGTTAGTTGGAAAGAAGTCAATTGGTGCTCCATCAGGGCCCGGCGCTCGAGAGGAGCTACATTGATTTAGAGCAGATGTCACCTCCTCTAGTCTGAGGTGTAGATGTTCATCAGATATAGTTATCTGAGGGAATATCTTTCAGTAAGGTCTCCAGCTTGTCGAAGAAAGGTTTACATACATCCTGAAATGTTAATATGAGATTTATTTCTGATACAGGTCAGGCACAGATGAAAGGGCCACTGCGTCAGTATTTGTTAGAGGTTTTTTGTGTGCTTATGCAGTCATTGAGCATCAGAACATTTTGCGTTTTTCACTTAGTCAACAAGATCTTTTGGGCGGTGAGAGATAAACTGGTTGTAGTATAGGTGGTGCCAGAATTATGAACTTGCTGTAAGTGCCAATGGGCTTGCTGGTGAGGAATACAAGGTGGTTTCTGGCAGACCGTCAACTGGCTTTACTGGAGGGGGAGGCCAAGGGGATCGTTGTTTCAATGAGTTTTTGTACGCCGTCTATCCGACCTTCAACAATCTCCAGTTCTGATGAAATAATCCCCATGGCTGAAGACAGGTTGTAACTCTCCCTACTACCTCTTACCTATCTCCTTGGCCCGATCTTCCTCCGGGTTGTGGCAATATTTTCCCCCATAGTTGAGTGGTAAGGACTAGGTAAGTACTACAGTGGGCTTACCTCAGATTTAGGCTGGTTAGATATCTTTAATTGAAGGGCCAAGAGAGTAGACCAAGCCTTGTCCGGGGGCAGACCGGCCCTGTCATTGCCTGGGCAGAAGCCCGGGACCGTCCCGTGCTGCGGCAGTCTCACATCGCTTTTATAGTGTCAGAAGTCTGTGGCCCCTCCTTAGCACAGGGAGAATGCTGGGGGACAAAGTCCCACCCTATTAAGTGCCTCTCAACAGTGTGAAGTGTGGGTGGTGTTGATGGGGTATTGAAACCGCTGAAAGGAGTGTCCCGCGGTGCAGGAGTCCCTCTGCGCTTTTACAGCAGCAGAAGTCTGCAGCCCCTCATTAATTTAGGGAGAATGCTGTAGGGCAAAGTCCACCCCAGCACTGCCTTTAATCAGCATGAAGTGCTAGCGGTGTTGATGCAGGCAGAGAAACCCCTGAAATGAGTGTCTCACGCTGCGGTAGTCCTGTGTTGCTTTTACAGCATCAGAAGTCTGTGGCCCCACCTTAGCTCAGGGGGAATCCCGGAGGATGAAGTCCCACCCCAGCAAGGGCCTCTCAGCAGCCTGCAACACCAGTACAAGCAGGCACCGTCGGTGGCACCATGTTTGGGCCAACCCTGAGTTCAGCACTTTCAACGGGAAGCCTTTCAGCACAGGCTGCAATCCAGATGCTTCTTGCGCCACTATTGCCATTCAAGTGTCCTCTTTTACAAGAGGCACTTCCTCCACACTGAGAGTAGCTTCATCATCAGATAATTCCTCTCTGACAGAAAATTCACTGCCAGAATCCTCGACTTCCTCCTCAGCCTCAGATGTAGAGTCAGTCTACCTCCCCTTCCAGCTCATGTCCAGAGAGGGGTACCGACGGATAGAGCGGTGCCTCACATTTTGAGTGGATGCCAGGTGAGGCGAGGAGTGCACCCGCATAAAGCCGGGTATTTTTCCAGTACTCCTGTCTGTAACCTTCCCCTTTGGATTCACAGGAGTATGCAGGTTGTATTATTACCAACCTTTATTTTGTTTTCTTGCACTTAAGCACAGGTTGTTTTTGCAGTAGCGATTAGATCATAGGTCCTGACGAAAGCCTGGATCCAAATATCCGTAGGCTGAAACATGTACACTTTTGTGCATGGACTTTTTACAGTTATTTGTTAAAACTGTATATGCACTGTTTTAGTATTGACCCCAAGACAGCGCCTAATAAAATTGTTTTGTGTCTTCGTAGTCAATTTTAAATCACTTTTTTCACACACTGTCACTAGCACTGCAACCGTCACCCTGAAAAACAGTTACTAGGCTCTTTCTGAGATTAAAAGTGTTTGTTACTATTCACGACTTTCTCAGTACATCTGTTAATCCACAACCCTCAATTCTATAAGGGAGTGTGGTCTAATAAGAGTTCCCAGATGATGAAGCAAGCCACCTCGGTGGGTGATGGGATCTCATTTTCTTTTTTGTGAGACTCTTCTAAACATTCAGTTCATTTAGTTGTTGTTTTGGTCATATATATTAGACGTACAGTTTTTTCTTGTGTTTTCTATGAGTAATAAAATGGGGATAAAAAACTGTATAGGTCTTTAAAGATGGTCCCTGGGACCCCCTAGTTTGAATAATTGTGTTATGAGTCAGTCTCGGAACCATGGTCAGAGGAAGATTCGAAAAGCAAACCAACAACCTGCTGAGCTGTAATCCTGCGGCTAGCCATAATCCTTACTAATAAAAGTAACATGACAAATACGTCAAATAAGCCAACAATAATCAAAACTCTGTAAAATAAAAAAGTTTGGCTTTATCAAATAGAATATAAAACTACTGCCATGTAGTAATCGGGCAGGAAAAGTCAATTAATCCGAAGCACACAAAGAGCCATATACTCAAAACGATACCACTCACTCGCCGCAGGCAACTAGACTCAGCGCGCCTCGAAAAATCTACCTGCCTACGCACTATGGCGCGTCAGATTTAATCAGGCCGAGCTACATTTAGGGCCCGTTCTGGCAAGTTGACAAGACAGGTGTTTAATCAGAGAGTGAAGGAGCCATAAAGATGCCTGCGAATCTTGTTTTCATCTTGTCACATTTGCTCTGTGTTCTGAGGCAGAGTTCAGAAGTCAGTTTACAGTTACTTTTCCTGCCCTGTAAAGTGAACTATTTGACCTGCGGCATGAAGTGTGAAAGGAAAGGCTCATTTAAAATGGCTAATAAATCAACTGTACAAACATTTCCAAACATATTTCAGTAGTTGCGAAAGCCCATTTGTTTTACTTCTGTGTGATGAAAAAACTACTTTAATAGCATGAAAAACCAATCAGAACACTTTACTTGGGCATGTGCAAATGATAAATATGTTTCTGAAACCCATTTTTACAGATTATTGCTAATACACTACATAGTTTTATCAGCAAAGCTGCAAGGTAGTGTGAAGGTTTTTGGCCATTTCTTGGAAATTTACTGTCTGTAATGAGAGTGCGCTAACACATCATGCCTTAGTAATATATTTATTAAAACTCAGTGTTTAGACATGAACTGAGAAACATCCTGCCCCTGCCCTGATGGTGATGCTATCCATAAACTGAGAGGCAAGTCAGGGATCATGCAAACACTACATGTCGGCTAGATACTTATTACATATGGAGCAAACGTTTAGTCTATTTAATCAAACAAAATAGTTTTGTTCAGCAGAAATGCTGAACTCACATATTTGAAGGTGCACTCATATGTGAGAATGAAGAAAAAGGCAACTCTGTAAAATAAAATATTTGCCAATGATCACACAATTTGAGATCAAGTACATTACAGTTAGGTCGAGTCGATTATTGAAGTTAGTCAACATGCAGATCTAGAGGCATATTTATGATTCTTCGAGGCCTGCTCTGGATCTCCTGCTCCTACTCTGCACGGACAGAGCACGCTCCAATGATATCCCACTAGAAAGGACACACATAACAACACAAAACACAGCTTGCACAAGTCCAAGGAGAATTTCACACACAATAATACAAGCTAGATATGCTGCTATTATTACACCATTTACAAACAAGCATTGGCATAGCCAATAGGTTTTGCCTTTGGGACCTTATGTGTTTAACCAGAACTTTTGGCTATGTTGTAGAGCATTGTAGCTGCTGTGCATTATTTTGAAAAGTTATAATAAAAAGTGTTAAGCATTTTTGTTACCTTTATACAAACGAAGACGACATTATATACAACTGAAAAACCTGATTAAAAAAGATTTTAGCATAAAAAATGTCTTCTAGTTTTTTTGGACTTGCACTGCTGGCAACGTCTTCCTGCCTGTTCTCATGCTTGGTTGTTATAATGTTTTTTGTTATGGGGAGCGGGACATAAATAACGGGGGAGTGGAGGCGGAAAAACAGTCATTTAATTAGAACACGAGCAGGGGTAGTGGGGGTTGGAAAACTGTAATTTAATTGGAACACGAGCAGCGGATGGACACTAGGGGAGAACCAACAGATGCCAGATTCCAAGGGCAGACTGACGTGATGCTTAGGTGGTGCGCTGATGCAAAATGGTGGTGGTGAATGATGTTTGGTGCTCAGGTGGTGACACTATATTGTATGGATTGGAGGTATGTTGTGGAGTTGTGGAGTTGAAATATGTTGTGTAATTATGTGGTGTGTATTGGAAATGTGTGAAGTTGGATTGTGTGGCATCAAACTGTGGTGTTGCGTAAAATTATGTTTATTGAAATTGTTTCAGGGTGTGAAGTGCATTTATGTTGATTGGTGGTATGTGGTATAGAGTGCATTTATGTGGAGTTTATGTTGCATTGAGTATAGTGCAATTATGTGGGGTGTAATTATGTGGCACTGAGTGGTATTTTATCACATAAGAAAGGCATGTCACATACATGTTCTTATATGCGAATTAAACACAAAAATAACTCCCTAAATAACAAAACCAAATGGCAAGCAGATGAATGAGCAAATAAGGACCGGAGTTTGGAGCATGAAACTTTCACATAACAAACATACAGACGGTGCTCCAAAGCCATTTGTGGTGGGTAATGATTAAGAAGGAAAAAGCAGAAAAAGAAATCCTGCACAAGTGAACACTGAACAAAAGGAGCAGCGAACGTTAAAGAAAGTCTGCAGTCTAATAAAACGAGGCAACTCAAAGTTCAGAGGTCACCCACTGTGAGTCACTGCAAAGAACGGGGCGACGAGCAGGAAACAATTTAAAATCAAGTGAAAGCTAATTAGACAAGCCCAGGAGTGCGCGCTGTAATGAATGCAGCTGCCAGAACAGATGGCACCCTGCACTCTCCCGAGACCCCTAGGCCATGGGAGGGGACATTTAGAGATAAGGCGGGATATACCCGAGCCTTTGGCCATTTCCGTGCTTTCTTTTGTGAAAGCCTTACACAAATGGCCAATCAAATGCAGGCCGAAAAAAAAAAAGCACAAGGAAAAGATGTGTTAGCTGGAAGTCCCTGCTAGAAGCCTCGCCGAGCAGCGCATGCGCTGGCTCAGGGGAGACCTAAAAACACGTTCATGCAGGACAAGGATACTCAGTAATAGTACCCAAAAAAAATTCTTACCAAACACATGCTACTACACAAGCTGCAGATCTACAATGCAAATGATGACAACAAATAAAACTATTAACATTATAAAACACTATGAAGTCTGCCCATTACCATCCAAATGCCAGCCACACACATCGCCAGCCAGAAGCCAGTCGACATACACTGCCAGCAAAATACCCAGTTCAAACACACCAACAGGCAAGCCCCAGTCCACACACACTGTCTGTCAAGCGCCAGTCCACACACACCGCCTGGCAAGCATCAGTCTACACACACTGCCAGGCAAGCGCCAGTCTACACACACCGCCAGCCGAGCACCATTCCACCCACCCGGCCAGCCAAATGGCAATACACACACAGTGGGCAAACGCCAGTACGTGCAGACCATTAGCCAAATTCCAGTGCACACACACAGAAACTTTCACTGGGGTGTGGGCCTAAAAATATGGCTGATCTGCCCCAAGAGGAGGCAAAAAATGACCAAAATATGATGGTGAGCAACTCTTGCCCAAGGGGCTGCTCCCCGACATATAAATAAAAAACTTTCTGGTATCAAGTGGCTTTCTGTCCCCCTTGAGTGCAGATGGGCTTGAAAGTAAGGCTGATCTGCACCAAGGGGGCTGAAAACAGCCAAAATATTGCCCCCATAATAGGGAGTGACCCTTGCCCAAGGAGCTGCTCCCCGACATATGAATACATGAAATTCCTGGTGTCTAGTGGCTTTCTGCCCCCACCCCCTTGGCCTGAAAATATGGCCAATGTACATGCAGGGGGGGTAGAAAACAATCAAATATCGTCCCAATAATTAGAAGCGACACTTGCCCAAGGGGTCGCTCCCCCACTAAAAAACATAAGTATTGCAGCCAACAAAAATCCCGGGTGTTAGTGGGTGCCTTCCTGCTGCCTGATTGCAGTGCCACCCGCGACCGCGCAGCTGGAATGCACTGCACAGAGACACCGGGGAAAGGAAAGCTGTCCTTCACACCAGTGATTCATTTCACTTCCCGACCCCTCCCAGGAGGAAAACTTACCTCCTTGTCTGCTCGGACATTTGCTTCCAGCACCTTCGGCCCGCTCTGATGCTGCGTGCACTGATGTCATCGGACCACTCGGGGGGGGGCAGGGATGGCAGCGGAAGCCCTTCCACTGCTATCACTGGTGGGGGCATGTAGAGGGGGGCCAGAGTTTCCCCTGCGGGTGGGTGCTAGGACAGCTTGGAGCTGTCCTCAGCACACATCCACCGCGTGGGAGAACGGATTCAAGCTGTCCTACGCCCACAAAAGGGTTAAGTTAACTTGTCTACTTTAGATCTATATACTCAGAGGGCAGATTTACAAACGTTTTGTGTCTCGGTTACGTCACTTTTGTAGCCCAGCCCCGATACAATATCATATTTGGTATTTACTGAACAAGGCAAAGCCGCTTTGTGTGGTTTAGTAAAGACAAAATATCTCAAGGCAGTGCAAAACTCTGCCTTGCATTGGGAAGGCGTTTCATAGGTCGAGCATCAGCGTTGCCATGCATTGACCCTTGGATTTTGGCACATTCCCAGATGTATTAAAGCTAGGAAGATGCTATGTCTTCCTCAGTGAGGTGTAATGAGGAGAAATATCTTAATTTGTCCTTGTTACTTCGTCTTTCCATGTGTGCTGCATTCTGCAAGGTGTTCCTTCCTGCACAAAACCAATCCTGCCCGTAAAAGAGGGACCCTCGCAGCATGGCGCAAGGGTGCCTGCGATGGCACTAACCAGCACACAGAGGGCCAGCTCTAGGAGTCAGCAGGATCGTGCCATATCTTTATAAATATGGTGCATTTCTGCTGTCTCCCTTTCACGCAACACAGTACATGAAATGAAAGTAAATCTGCCCCTGAATGTCCTTATCTTCAAGAAATTTGTGAGTGTCAAATCATTCAGATAATGACCGTGAGAAACCCCTATGGCGACATAAATCTGAGACAAGTTCCTTATTATCTGTGTTTCAAGGTCTGACAGTGACTGTATAAAGTAAACATGTAGTCTGATTTGACATGTTTTTGTCATACCGGTTGTCTTGAACTCTCATACTAGTTCATACCGGTTGTGTCCGGAACTAGATGGACAGTCTCCAAATGTAGGCTAAAGTTCACTGGTCAATCCTCTAAAAATCCCATGCAGTGACGACAAACGCTGAGAGGTCTTTGCCCCAAATTGTTGCAAGCCTGAATAGGTCAGGCTGCCTTACTGAGGCAGCATCCGTTCCTATCCTGTGAACGGATACCGAGCCAATTCGGAGAGGAGAGGAACTGAGCCCAGCTAATGTGTTTTGGAACAATCTCTCATGGTCCAAGTCTGATAACCACAGCTTGTCCACTGTGAACAGGTGCGCAGATTCCCCAAAAAAGTCTAGATGCAAGTCAGCTACTTTATGCTTTCATAGAATTAGTCTTTAGGGGGCTAGGATGCTGAGGACATTCTCACCATGTTAGACATATTATTCCTAATGTTGACATGCACCAGTGCTGTTCTAATGGTGTGCGGTGTTGTTATTACTCATATACTAAGCGACAGGATAACACTGTTGAAATAAAATAATTTAAGTATATGGTATATTTTCTTAGCGCAGTAGTTATGTGCTCTATTCTAAAGTATGAAATTGGGTTTGAAATACCACAGTGTCCATGGCGTCTCTTAAGGGACTGTTCGTAATCGAGAATGCATGAAAACCACACCAACAAATATGTTAAGTGGGGTTGTATGGGACGGCAACAACCTGGACATTCACACTCAAGCACTGGTGGGCTGAACCAAGTTCAGTTTCCTGTGGGTGGAATAGCCAAACCTTCAGAACGATGTCAGAGCCCAGTTTAGTTAACAAGGACTTAGGAATTAATTGTCATAAATGTCAAAAGGGCACCCTGCTGGGTTGGGGAATTCTCAGCAGTTAACCCCTGGTGTGCTGCGGACGGCCCCTGGCCGTCACGTGTCACGGTGGGCGTGTGCGGAGGACAGCCGGGGGCCGTCCGGACCCCACCCACTCTTTATTTCGCCCACACAGCGTGAATATTCGGCCAGCGCGCAAGGGTTTAAGGGGATAAAGTCTTGTTTGTTGTTTGATGGGTAGTCAGTGCCACTTCCACCACACTTGTCTGTAGTTTGGGGAGTAGACCTACTAAGAATGCACATAACGCATATTATATGTGGCCTGCAGCACTTATACGCATGCGCTAATTATTACTCCCAGGTGGGCTCTGTCGTAAATAAAATATTACGCTTTCAGAATTTCAGAATATCAATAAGATCATGCATAAAGCAAGAGGCTGAGTCTGTGGTATCAGGTTAAAAAAAAGGGCTTTATTCCAATAACTCGAGTCATAGGGAGAATATTACCATCACCACAAGGGATCTGGAAGGGTCTCAAAAGTATTCTCAAAACATTATTCACAGAGTACAGTATATATACATCTCCATAATGTACGTAAGCAAAAAGAGCAAAAGAGAATGAGATAAGAGCATGTGGGCGTGTAAGTAGGTGTGAAGGTGGGCGTCCATGTGGGCGTCCACTTGATGATAGCAGGTGATTTGTCATAGGTGGGTGGATACCTGGAGGGGGTTGCGTGATCTGTTGGAATTGTACTGGAACTTTGCCTTACTTGTGCTCAACTCGAGTATGACGTGTAACTGACGCGGGGAAGGGTTGCTATGCAACCGGGAAGTCTGGAAGTGAGGCCTTCAGTGAGTGAGGCCTTCGGTGTCAGGACGACCAGCACATCTTGTTTTATCTGATATCTGATGTCTGGAGCAGGGACTGATTTGTGACATAGGTTGCCCATCACCAAGAGCCGATGTGGCATCTATTTCTTTATTTACTGCAGAGGCCTTACATGGGGGCTATGGGCTTTTTTTACTGACGTGAGCTTTGCAATCTCACAAACAGAGACAGTAAGGCTAGGCTTTCTCCTTTGCTGATGGGTTATGTTGATCCCTCCTTCTCCAGGCAGGAATGCGGCTCTGTAGGAGTAAGCAGATAACCGTGCTCAATACTGTCTTGGCACCTCTGACAGGGCCCCTTTGGCTGAGGCCCAAGTGTGCAAGGCCAAGGATACACAGCTGCAGCTGAGGCCTGAAACCTCTTCTCGGGTCTGGCTGAGCCACAAAACACGGGTTTTTATGTGGTGCAGGTAAACATGATGAAAAACGTGTAGGCCTCGATACAGATTTGTCGTTTCTCTCATGGGAGACTGCATGATGGCAGGCCACGTTGTAGCATAAGCATCATGATAGGAAGGCCATGGAGGGGAAATGCATAGGTTACATGCATGTGCACATAAGCGTTAGGGGGGCACATGGGGACACATAGGCCTCATAATTTTTATTTTCCTCATTCCCTCCTTGTTCCCTAGTGAACACCTTATGTAACATCTATTTTCATGAGACAGTCGATCTGTTCTTGCAGCATTATTTTTCCATTTTCAATGCTCTGTAAATGGGGATGTGGAACACATGCAGTAGCACACAGGCCGCAAATGGCCGGGCCACACTGTAGACATAGGCAACAACTGAATATTATTAATAGTACCAACCCACAGACGGTCAACACTTTCCATCCCCATGCCGATATTAATCCCCAGAGCCAACTGGACCATGTCCACGTGCCGGGGTCTTGATGTATACTTTGGGCAATCTTGTGGAGCCTCGTTATTGCTTTGTATACAGATGGTGCGTTATTAGGTATGAAAACGCAACAGCTAGAACCGATGACCCTACAAGCCACGCCCCTATCCGCCAGGATGACGTCAAGAACAAGACGATTCTGAAGAACGACCAGTCTCATAGCATACTGTTCCTGGGTCAGATTCCCCAGGGCCGATGCAGTCACATTAGCAACTGTTTCTAGGATCCTTGTTAACCTTCGGATAAGTTTACTATTCTGGACGGGACCTATGAAGAAAAAGAATCCTTTGTTGAAATCTGTATATTGCTCCCAAGCTGTCTCAGTTTGGTCAATGCCAGAGGCATCGAGCCCTCGTCTGTGTCTGACAAGTGTGAGCCGAAGATCTTGATGATAGCTCGATGGGGCCAGGAAAACGGGTGGTAGAAGAAATGATATGTAGCAAGTCCCACCCCAGTCTAAGGGCAGCTGCACATAGGCTGTCTGGCCACAAATAAAGTAGGTGTGTCGTGATGCTCTGAAATAGGACTTTCCTTTGTCTTTGAATACTATTATAGTATCACACTCACTGTGCCCCAAATGTACTGAGCCTTCTTTTCTGACACACAAGTTCCCTTTCACTGGCAGAACAGTAATTGAAGATGGACCTGACATGTGTAGGGGCTTTACGTTCAACACTATGAAATCGAGGGTCGCATTTCCTTGCAGATACTCTTCAGTTTCTAGATCTGTACCTTTCATTTGGGGAAGACCCTCTTCATCTGGGAAACATGCTTCGTTCATCACTTTATTCAAGTTACCCCATACCCACTCGCCCCTACAATCCTCCTCTTGACATTCTTTAGCATCACCGTTGATGGATGTCATTAAGGCAAACCATGCTCCGCAAGAACCATTATGGGAGAACGGAAAAGGGAACAGAGGCAGCACTCCCTTTACCTTCTGATACGGGGGAAGTCGGCCACAGACCCAGCAGTCTGTAGCGTTACTAGCCTGATGTGCATGGTGCAGCATCTGAATAAAGGTATTGTTGCGCAGAGCAAGTCGATACGATAACTCATGGGATGGTAGATCACTAAAGATGTGTTTTGTGGTATCATTAGATGAGGTGTGTAAGAGTGAAGCAATAGGAGGAAAAACAGCATGTAGTATTAAGCTGATACATATTATCGTGATACACAGAAGAGATAGAAAAATCAAAGTAACTATACATCTGCCACGTAATATTTTGTAGTATTTGCTTTTCATTTTGCTCTTTCTCTCGTTCGCTTTATTCGAGATCTTATGTAAGCCAGAATGCATGTTCAACCGCTTCACCACCTAGTGGACTTAATTGATCAAACGGGTTCTGACTTATGAGATCTAAGTTTAGCTTTATACGTCTGCTGCGGAGTCTCCTCCAGAAAAGGGGGCTCAAAGTCCAAGCAGTCAGTGTTCTTTTTGAAAGTACAGTTATCCCCAAAGTAACGTTTACAATGGTGAAGGTGTATCCATCCTTTCCGTCCCTCGACTTTAACGGCGGTCCTTGTGGTTAGCAACACCAATTTCGGCGTCTTCCACCTCGGCTCAAGAGGGCTTGATCTATCAAAGTTCCAGATCAGCACATAGTCGTCAGGAGCGATCGAGTATTCTTTGACCTGGGTGTTGTCAGGGAAAGCAGCGGCAACCTGCGAACGACAAGAGAGTAGTGCAGACATCAAGGAAGCCAGGTAATCTGTCAGCATGTTGCTATCAACATCAGTGATTTTTTTAGGCATTGGAGTGCCCCACATATTCGGTGGTCTACCGAAAACCACTTCATAGGGAGATAAGCCTGTTCTAGAATGGGCTACCATTCGCATGTAAAAGAGGGCAACCGGCAGGGCTATCATCCAATCTACACCTTTGTCTGCGCAAATCTTTGCTAGTTTTATTTTTAATGTCTGATTGTGTCTTTCTACAAGGCCTGCTGCTTCAGGATGTCGCACACAATGGAACTTCCAGGTATACCCTAACAGAAGGGACACTTGTTTCATGAGTTCAGAGGAGAAAGGCTGACCGTTGTCGGAATATACGACACGCGGTAATCCATAACGTGGGAAAAACTCTCGTACCAATTGTCTGGCGGTAGTTACAGCAGTATAATCAGGGATGGGATAGGCTTCGGTCCACCTTGATAATGAACATACTACTACCAGGACATATTTGTAACCTCTACATCTATTCATTTGGATATAATCCATTTGGAGGACCTCAAAAGGATGGTCAGGTGGATGGAATCCACCTTGTTCCATCGGAATGCCTTTACCTGGATTGAATTGGCAACAGATCATACATGTCCTGACCTTTTGTTTCGCTGCTGCACGCAGGTGCTTGTTGAACCATATATTCTGTAGGCTGTCTAGCATTGCTTTCTCTCCTAAGTGTGCAGGGCTATGTGCGGTATTTATGATCACTTGAACCATCGAATCAGGAAGAAACCATGTGGATTTGCCCTTAGTCATCCAACCCTGATCAGTCAGTACCCCTCCTTGTTCCGACCATTTCTTTAGTTCATCTAGAGTTGCATGTGTTTGTATGTCTTGTACATCCTTGGAAGGATCCCTAACTGTCATGGCTTTGGACACTGATGGTACCTGTGACTTTGTCATGTCTAGTGGGGTCTGAGCTGTCTGTTTAGCAGTTCGGTCTGCCAGATCATTGCCTTGGGAAATGGTATCTGTGGCTTTAGTATGTGCTTTGCATTTCAGGATAGCTATGGCTGTTGGTAAATGTATCGCTTCTAGAAGGGCTTGAATAAGGGGGCCATGCTGTATCTTGGCCCCATGAGAGGTCAAGAACCCTCTTTCTCGCCAGAGCACCCCGAAATCATGAACTACCCCATATGCATATTGGGAGTCGGTGTAAATGTTTACTTTCATATGCTCAGCTCTTATGCATGCTTGTGTTAGGGCGATGAGCTCTGCTGCTTGTGCTGACAATATGTCTATTCTTTTAGTCTCTACTATTTCAGTATCAGTAGTCACTGCATATGCTGCCACTAATTCTCCCGCCCCTGTCCTCATGCATTAACCGTCAACATATAGTGTTAGGTCAGGGTCTGGAAGTGCAACGTCGGTCAAGTCTTGTCTTGGCTTAGTCACGGTATGTATTACTTCAACACAGTCGTGTGGGGAAAGGCTTTCTGTACTGGAGGGCAATAGAGTAGCGGGATTCAGTATGTTGCATCGTCTGATCTCTTTGTGTGGTTGGAATAACGTCAGCTCATAGCCTGTCAGTCTAGCTACAGTCAGGTGTTGGGTTTGTGTCCGGTTCAAGAGAACCTCCACTGCGTGCGGGACTTGTACTGTCAGGGGGTGGCCCAGCACTATCGAGTCACTTTGTCTTATGGCTAAGGCCGTTGCTGCAACAGATTTTAGGCACGCAGGCAAAGCCTGTGCTACTGGGTCCAATGTACTAGAGAAATAAGCACAGGGCTTGTGTTTTCCTGCATGATCTTGTGTGAGGACAGATAGTGCTGTTCCATCCCGCTCTGTCACAAAAAGCATAAACGATTTGTTGTAATTAGGGATCGCTAAAACTGGTGCTTGACATAAAGCTCTCTTTAATTCTTCAAATGCCACAGTGTGTTCTTGTGTCCAAGGGAGGACTTTCGTAGAGGCTGCCTCCTGTGTCGTCAACTGTATTAGGAGCTTGGCTATGTAAGCATACTGGGGAATCCACTGCCTGCAATATGAAGTGAGGCCAATGAATGCACGTACCTCCTTTTGTGTTGTGGGCTGTGAAAGACCTGAAATTAATTGTATACGCTCAGGTGTCAGTCTCCTACCGTCCTTGGATAGCAAGTGCCCAAGGTACGCCACTTGCTGTTCACAGAATTGCAACTTCGAAGGGGACACTTTGTGCCCCTTGTCAGCCAGGAAATGTAAAACCATCAGGGAAGCATCTTCACAATCATGGTCCGATCGTGCAGTGATGAGAATGTCATCGACATACTGTATCAGTGCTGTAGAGCTAGGCATATGAATACCGTCTAGTTGTCTTTTCAATGCCTGACTATAAATGCTAGGACTTTCCGTGAAGCCCTGTGGTGCTCTCGTGAATCTGAAGCTGCGACCTTTTAAACTGAAACCGAAAAGATATTGGCTGTCCGGATGTATTGGAATACTGAAAAATGCGTTCTTCAGATCTATCACTGTAAAGAACGTAGCATTCGCATCAATGGCAGTCAATATCGAAGAGATGTCCGGGACCACAGGGTACTGTGGTACCACACATTTGTTTAACTCTCGCAGGTCCACAACTAATCTATATACAGGTGGTATATTGGGGTCAGTTCTCTTAAGAATAGGAAGGACCGGTGAATTACATATATTGGAATCAGTCTCAATCACCACCCCTTGTGCAATCAGGTCATCTATTATTTTTAGTAAACCCACTTCAGCCTCGGGTGGTATTTTGTATTGTCTAATCCGCGGTAGCACTACACCTTCCTTTAGGGTGACCTGGTGTGGTGTAATGTTCATGTAACCTACATCAGTTGGGCCTTGTGCCCATAGGTGCTGTGGTACGTCTCGGAGCCTAATGTCAATATCTTTCATTACAAAATGTCCCTTGAAATCACGTAAGTACAGTCGCACTCCTTCTGGTGAGCAACAGATTACTGCTCCTAGTTCTTTTAATGTTTTTATACCGAGCAAGTTTTCCGGACATGATTTAGTAAGTAGTAAGTCTGTAGTATGTATCAGTGGACCAACTCCTAAGGAGACTGGTTCTGAAACCTCATTAACAATAGGTCTACCCGAAAATCCCAGGGATACACTCTTTGAGCCCGAGAGGGGTGCCCCGGGCACCTCGGAATGACTAATGGTAGTTCTACTAGCCCCAGTGTCAATCAAAAACTTTTTATTTTGTCCCAGTAACCGTGCATGTACATAGGGACCCGCTTGGTCCACAGGAACTGGAATGAGGGGCAGGTCGAATTCCCTCTCTGGGCAGCTTCATGAATATGCTTGGTATTCTGGATAGTTGTTTTGAGCGTGCTCATACATTTGTGTTGTAGCTCGGGCTGGTGCAGGTGCATGGACGGACGGTGGCGGCGGTGGAAACGTGTCTGATGTCTGATGAGTGTTACTGTCCTTGGGAGGATATTGACGAGGCTTTGTTTTACCTATCGCTATATTGTTTTTCAGCACTGCACACTCATTTACGAAGTGGCCTGGCTTCTTGCAATAATTACAAGTCCCACCGTTTTGTTTCGTGCTATTCTTGTTCGTGCTTGCAGTGGTGTTTGCCGGTGTCGATTGGGCCACCAGCATCTTCATCTTTGTGTCTTTCATGCGTCTCTTTTCTTGGTCATGTTCCTCTCTAATTCTGTTCTGGTGGTACTGTAACATCTGTAACATTTGGGAAGGGCTGTTTGCTTGCCAAGTACTCTCAACCTTCAGTACTCTATACTTTACCTCAGGTATGGAATTTTCTACTAATTTGCTCACAAAAAGATGGGGATATGAATCACTACCGGGCTTAAGGCCACTGTTGATCGTAAAACATTTCTCAAACCTAGAATAAAAATCGCTAGTGTCCTCGTCTGGCTTCTGTTTACAAGCTGAAATAGCATCCCAGTCTTCTTTCTTGGTAATTAATAATCTTGGCAAAACTTGTACAAGGAGTTCAGGTAATTCTTTAGCTCGGGGACCCAGACCAACCCCCGGGCCTCTTGCATTTTCTTCTGTTTGCAACACATCCCAGCTAATCTTGCTCTCTCCCACCTCCCAGTCTTTTTCTTTAAGTTTCTCGTAAATACCAGCAGGCAATAGTACTTTTAATAACTTTAGAACGTCCGCATATGTATATTCCCCTAAGCGGAGAATGTCTTTTAATTCCCTGTGAAAACCCCCCGGGTCTTTGTCATGGGAGGGCAACATCTTTTTCATTTCCAGTATCTCTAATTTTGACAGAGGGGTGTAGACATACACCCGTTGTAGTTCATTGTTTGCATCCTTTACAGGATGTACCTCTCGTAGGGGGTTCAGTTTGTCGTATGCCTGCCCCTTAACCTGGGGTGGAACGGGAAGCAGGGATCTAGTCACATATACCATATATTTGTGTCGCTGATCCAAGATGACATTAATCAGTTCAGTACCCAAGTTCATCCATCTGTCTAGTATTATGTCGTCCAGCAACCTATACAATATACCAGGACCAGAGTACTGACTTTCATATAACGTTATTAAATGTTGGATCATGTAAACGCCAGCTAAGCGCTGTTCATTCGGTGGAAGGCTCAAAAACGTCTGTGCTACGACATCATTATTATATAAATCGTATTGGGATACCCACAGGGTGGCTGATCGTGCTAATTCAAGTTCGGTTGGGGTTAAGGGCTGTTCATTACCTAACCATTCATTCACCGCTTTGTCGGTGATTTGGAACAAATTTTCAAGGGAAAATCTCTTTTTTATAGCCGTTCCCTGTTTACGGTAATTTAGGCCTTTGGGTTTCTCGAATCGTCGGGCATGGCCCACGTATTGTATTTTATCTTGGTCCCCTGCTTCATCATCAGATGATAAAGCAGCTTCATCGTGCGGTCCTGCTTCATGTGACGCTATTATTGCTTTTCGGATTTTGGTCAACATGTTGTCAGTCTGTCCTGATTTATCATGCTGACCGGCATCTATGCGATCACTCCAACCAGTATAACGATGGTCTACATCCCCGTTTCCTTCGTCTTTTTCTCTGATCAGACAATTGATTAGGAAGCGAAGGATGTAATTCTTAATGACCACTTTTCTATTTTGTATAGCATCTGCTATGCTCTCCGGACCTTCCCCTGTTCTTATGAATGTGTACATTTTCTTTAGATGTTTGTCCATATCTGGTAGTTTTTCCAGATCTGTGACTGCTTGTCTAAGCCGTAGTGAAAACACAAGCATCCTGCCCTTACCTGGGTCTGGATCATATATACATTTGGGGATGTCTACTTTTACTGTCGACACCCCTCCTGACGCTGTCCCGGATCCCCCCTCCCCGCCGTCATCGAGCTCCTGGAGCTGTTCTGGCGTTGGGGGAGCAGGGAAAGATCCGTCCACGTAGGCTGGTGGCGATTCCTCTAGATAGGTGTCAATAAACCTATCGGATGCTGTTTTTAATTTTCGGGGTACCGGCGGAGGCACTCTAATGGGTCTTTCTACCGGAGTCACTTTCGCTAGTTCCTCTGAAAGGACGGGGTAAATACCAGCAACGACAGTATTCATTTCTCTTTCAGTCTGCTCTCTTTTTACTCGTCCCCTTCCTCCCGTAATTTCTTTTCTTTGGCTTTTTCAGATTCATCCTTACTTCTCTCTATTTTGTGGAACTCTTTTTCTGTTCTCCTATGTGACTCCTTACGCCACAACTCAATGGCATCCTTCTGAGCAGGTCTAGATTTTCTCTTCCATATTTCTTCCTCTACTTTCATAATGCTTTCCGCATCCCACGTTCCCGTGATAGGCCATCTATATTTTGCCTCTAAATCCTTTGTGTAATCTACCCATAGTTCTAAAAACAACACGGCATCTAAACCATGCTTACAGTACATGAAATGTCCAGGTGTGTCCCTAGGCGGAATGTTAACTGGTTCCTCTAGTACACCTTTTCTGGTACATATTTTACGTAGTTTCGAAAATAACGGCATGTTGGAATGTAGCCAAAAAACAAAAATCACAATAGCGCTGTAATAACAAAACTATAATAAAACAAACTTACATAAATCTAGACACATTCAAACCTAACTGAACCTGACTAGGACAATAACATTCATACAGTCATATCGGTGCACCTTGAATACTTTGAGATCTCTATTTCCTATCACTCTAGCTGCATGCACTTGAACATACAGGTCTCACAAGTGAGAACCCGTCTTGATTGCAACCCCCATGAGAAAACTCACCGGGAAGCGGAACTTGAACTTGAACTTGAACTTGAACTTGAACTTGAAGTCGAAGGCCTCCAAAACTTGACGCTGCGCGGGGAATGGCGTATCCTAGGTGGATCTCCAGAAACCTCGGACACAGCTCTCTCGCAGGTGGGCTCTGGGTTAGGACAATCTGCGTTCCTCACCGCCTCGTATGGATGCCTGGTCGCAGTCCGTCTCCTTCGTTGGCCTGAGGGAGTTTGGCGGGAAAACCCGCGACGTACGTACTTGAAGTCCGTCACAGCTGTGGAAGGGGGCAAAACTGTACCTTCATCTCCGGCGTGTGGGGAAAGAGAATTGTCCCTGTTCGGGCGCCATTATGTCGTAAATAAAATATTACGCTCTCAGAATTTCAGAATATCAATAAGATCATGCATAAAGCAAGAGGCTGAGTCTGTGGTATCAGGTTCAAAAAAAGGGCTTTATTCCAATAACTCGAGTCATAGGGAGAATATTACCATCACCACAAGGGATCTGGAAGGGTCTCAAAAGTATTCTCAAAACATTATTCACAGAGTACAGTATATATACATCTCCATAATGTACGTAAGCAAAAAGAGCAAAAGAGAATGAGATAAGAGCATGTGGGCGTGTAAGTAGGTGTGAAGGTGGGCGTCCATGTGGGCGTCCACTTGATGATAGCAGGTGATTTGTCATAGGTGGGTGGATACCTGGAGGGGGTTGCGTGATCTGTTGGAATTGTACTGGAACTTTGCCTTACTTGTGCTCAACTTGAGTATGACGTGTAACTGACGCGGGGAAGGGTTGCTATGCAACCGGGAAGTCTGGAAGTGAGGCCTTCAGTGAGTGAGGCCTTCGGTGTCAGGACGACCAGCACATCTTGTTTTATCTGATATCTGATGTCTGGAGCAGGGACTGATTTGTGACATAGGTTGCCCATCACCAAGAGCCGATGTGGCATCTATTTCTTTATTTACTGCAGAGGCCTTACATGGGGGCTATGGGCTTTTTTTTACTGACGTGAGCTTTGCAATCTCACAAACAGAGACAGTAAGGCTAGGCTTTCTCCTTTGCTGATGGGTTATGTTGATCCCTCCTTCTCCAGGCAGGAATGCGGCTCTGTAGGAGTAAGCAGATAACCGTGCTCAATACTGTCTCGGCACCTCTGACAGGGCCCCTTTGGCTGAGGCCCAAGTGTGCAAGGCCAAGGATACACAGCTGCAGCTGAGGCCTGAAACCTCTTCTCGGGTCTGGCTGAGCCACAAAACACGGGTTTTTATGTGGTGCAGGTAAACATAATGAAAAACGTGTAGGCCTCGATACAGATTTGTCGTTTCTCTCATGGGAGACTGCATGATGGCAGGCCACGTTGTAGCATAAGCATCATGATAGGAAGGCCATGGAGGGGAAATGCATAGGTTACATGCCTGTGCACATAAGCGTTAGGGGGGCACATGGGGACACATAGGCCTCATAATTTTTATTTTCCTCAGCTCCGTGAAAGGCATGCTGGCGCTTGTAGTATGATAAAAGGCATGTGTTACCTCCGTGGGTTCCATTGAATCCGTGACAACAATAAAGTTCATTAAAAAAAAACCAGTGGGCCTCCGGGCCGTGACTGCTGCTGATAATATCTTTCTACCCTGCTGCGCCTTAATTTCAACAAGAAAATCCATTTCTGTCGATAGGCCCCACAACACCAGTGGTGGAAAGAGTGAGAGAGTCGAAGAGAGAGAAACAGTGAGAGAGAGGAAGAGAGAGAGAAAGAGTGTGAGAAAGAGGAAGAGAGAAACAGAGGAAGAGTGTGCGAGAGAGAAAGAGATAGAGAAAGAGCGAGAGAGAGAGGAAGAGAGAGAGAAAGAGAGAAACAGTGTGAGAGAGAGGAAGAGAGATATAAAAGAAAGAAAGAGTGAGCTGAAGACAGAGAGAAAGAGAAAAACAGTGAGAGTGAGAGGAAGAGAGAGAGAAAAAGGAAGAAATTGAGAGGAAGACAGAGAGAAAGAGTGAGAAAGACGAAGAGAGAGAGAAACAATGAGAGAGAGGAAGAGAGAGAGACAAAACCCTCACAGCTCACCTTTACGCAACCGCTCCAACCACATGCCGGGACCTAGTGGAATTCTCAAGCTCCCACATCTGAAACATGGTACAGAACTAGCAATGGCAGAATATATACGACTGCGTACGCCTAAATCGCTGTGCCACTTTTCGGCATCCAGGCTTCTGCACCCCATCCACTCCCGCCGCCCAGAAGTATGTGCCAGCCGCTGTGCACCCAGGCCTCACTGCTCACCTTTTCGTGGACAGGGTACCCTCCACATCATGGAGCCCCGCTCTGCAAGCCAACAAGTCTTACATTTGGTGCTGCGTCTTGATTTTGCCAACTCTAAAATCACGTAGAGCGCGTGCGCCCGGTCTTTTTTATTAGTAGGGCCATGTGTCCTGTGACGCCTGTGCTGGATGGGTGTGGTGTGGGTGTATACAGCTGTGAGGGAGTGGCTGTGGCATACTAACAACTAGACCTATGACCAGCAGATCACTACAATGAAAATCTGGGCCATGTAGCGTTGTTGTCCTTCCCTGTAAGCGTAAGCGGAGTGAGCTGGCCTGGCGTATGCCAGTCCAGCGTGAGGCTGTGAAGAATGACTCCGGAGCTATAGGCGTGGCTCCATCGTGAGCTCTATGAGGAATCAACTGATGCGGGTGTCCGTGTTGTAGTGCTGCCATTACCTGGGTCGCAAAAGCCAAAGTGTCACTGTGAGCCAAGTCCCACAACATGGCCAACATGGAAGGTACGGGGAATCACTGATGCGACATTCATCCATAGTTCCACACAAGAAAGATTGTGGACATGACACATCTGTGTGGATATGAATGTTTATTGCACATTCAGTGGAGTGTTGCAGCTGTAGCAATACAGAGCCATGGAAAGTTGAAGATTCAGTTTTTGGCACATGGAGGGCAGCCAATTAGAGACAAGCTCATTGTCGGAGTTAGGCTGCACCAACATATGTACTTATACAATCACTCCGCCAATCCCCACACACTTATAAATTCACTATACACTCTCCTTGCAGTACTCTAATGATCCAGTCTCTACGTACGTACTTGTACAATGACTGAGACAAAGTTATATAACTAACGTTTCCCCCCACTGTCAAAGGTAAGATGGCTGCATACGCTGTCCAGAGCACAATGTAATGTGGTAGGGTACAGGGGAAGCATGTTGCATACATAATGAACACACGGACACAGATAGATAGTGGATCTGGGTACGGGGCGTGCGCAAGACTCCTTTTTATTAACAGGGTCACATGTCCAGTGACGTCTGTGCTGGATGCGTGTGGGGTGAGTGTAAGCCAACCCTCCGGGAACGGTTGGTGCTGGCAACAAGTACAACAGTAATCATTGGATCAGACACAGAGATTCAATCATAAAGGGTCAATGATTTGTGCTGCACTGAGGTAGGGGGAGCAGATGTGAAATTATACACAAAATATTGTATCATAAAGGGTCCATGAGTTGTGCTGCACTGAGATAGGTGCATCAGAAGCATTTAGCGTCTGCGCCGCAAGCGATGATGCGTGGTGCAGGCGAGACGCACTGGCAGCAATGTCTGTTGCCTACTGGACTGCGTTATCTGCAATCGTGACTGGATGTGAATTGTGAACCCTGCTATCGGTAGTGTACATCAAAGGCAGTAGTCAGCACAGACATCGAGGAATGCTTTTAGTCACCTCCTCTTGAGTACAATTCTCTCTGCAATAAGTAAATCGTCTCAATTTAAATTGTGAGCTCTGCTGACCGCAGTGTAGGTGTATGGAACAAAAGAGGAAACATTTATGGAATACACTGACGAAATCTTGGTTCTTCTGAGTACAGTTGTAAAGTACAGTATTCTGAAGCTGGAATCTGAACTGGTCGTTCATCATATCGTCCACCTTTTCTACAGCTGTGGAAAACAACGAGCTTCTAAACTTATTTCCCACACACTCATGGGAGTTCCTTTTGCTTTTTTCATCTGGAGCAATTCAATACTATCTCCTATCAGTTCTTTTAAATGTAGAGGATATATGGTATAATGTTCATAAATTTCTTCTTTCCTTGAATTCTCCACTTTTTCTATTTGTCCACTTGAAATATGTGTTTCATCTTCTAAAGTAATTTCTTCTTCTTCTACATTGACAATTTTATAGTAAATATTGTTTTGCACCGGGATATAATGTAGCCTTTTGTACTTTCGCGACATGTACTAACTCTTGCCATATTTTCCGACTCTTTGTGGGTACACCATTAACTAGAATGACTACAGGTTCAGTATCCTCTCTTTCTACACCAACAGTTTCAACATTTTTCTTAAAATCTAAAGGTAAATACACAACTCTTCCTTTTAAACCTCTTTTTAGATCTGTTGGAGGCAGCTTACCTGTTTTAGGCTGCATACGAATTCTAGCCTGAAAAGGGTGCATAGATTGTATAAGGATAGCCTCATATGTATTTAAATCTTTAGGTTTAGGAGGTATAGCAACTAATTGTAAGTCATTATGGACAGCTCTAGCTGGCATTTTGTTTTTTTCTAATTTATTGTAACAATATTTACAAATACATTGTACAGTACCTAACTCAAAACGATCTTCCACAAACAGATACGCAGCAAATTATCTCCATTTATCATTGTTTTTCTTTTCACTTTTTAAAAACACATCTACATTCCTAGTTTGAATTTTATAATGAGTACGCCTAGAACAAATACAAACATAGTTGGGATTTTCACCAGAAACTACTTTAAACTTTGTTATTTCTTTATCAAACTTCACATCAGTCGTATCTTCCATCTCTTCTTCAACACCTAGACTTATCAAACTCTTACTTTCTGTACATTCCTCTTGACTAGCAAAGAAACGTAACTCTATATCATCACAAACTTGTTTTACATCCAACATTGAACCATGCAAAAGAGCTGTACTAATTTGATTTAGACACAATGCAGGACTTTTCACGTAGTATAATCTTCTAACTTTCGCATTTCGGAATGATGTACTGCTAACATTGCCAAATGATGAAAACGACTTTGACACACTTTCCTAGAAAGACAAGCCAGAGAATGACCTTGCAACCCTGTATTTTTTCTCACTTTGCAAGAATCCTGTTCTTGTAATATCTAACTGGCACATGCATCAACCAAAAATCAACTCGCAAAAATACCGAATCGCAAAAATCACCCGTTAGCGAGTGGCAAAAGACGAATCCCACTGCATCAACACAAATCGGGGAAAAAATAAAGAATCGCTAAATAATTCCCCGCTAAAATAAAGAATCGCAAAAAGAAGCCCCGTCAAAATAAAGAATCGCAAAACAATAAATCGCAAATACCGAAATCCCTAATAGCGCCCGCCATGTGCCAATCGCAAATGACGAATCGCTAATGAATGCATCAAAAGTCGCAAATACCGAAAATCCCCAAATTCGCAATTTTGCATGAGCAGATTAAGGGGAATCAGAACCAGGAGGTAAAGTTTCATTAAAAACAAAAAATAACCTAAGAAAATTCTAAATGTGCCACAGATGCTAACAATCAGTAAACCATAAAATAGGGCCAGGAGACCCTGTTTCCTTGCAGAAAATGGCAGCCCTCTACGTGCTTGCAAGGAGGATGCGAATTAATGTAGCAGGACAGCGCAGGAGAAGGGTCCAGGAGAGAGTCTTCAGAGTGCGCATCACATTGCTTGGCCAAAATGAGGATGAGGTTTACGACAAGTATCGTCTCAATCGTACCATGATCATGTGCCTAATTGCAGACCTTGAACCACTACTGCAGCACCAGACACGTCGGACCAATGCTATTCCTGCGCACGTCCAGGTCCTATGCAGCCTGCACCTACTGGCCTCTGGAATGGAAGTGTTCAGGGGGTCATCGCCATAGCTGGAGGTGTATCACAAAGCGCACTATCACGCTTCTTCCACAAATTCATTGATGCCATGCTGACAATGATACATTACCACATCAGCTTCCCCACAACCCCACAGCAGTTGGACCACACCAAACAGGCATTCTACCAGGTGGCCCAATTCCCCCATGTCATAGGATGCATTGACTGCACGCATGTCCCCATCTGTCCACCCTCAGCCAATGAGTACATTTTCCGTAACCGCAAGTCCTACCACTCCATCAACGTGCAGGTCGTGTGCGATGCCAAACACATCATCACGGACCTAGTGGCACAATTTCCAGGGAGCACACACGACTCCTACATATTCCGGCACAGTGGCATCCACAGGTGCCTACTCAATGGAGAATTTGGAGAGGGACTCCTGCTTGGTACGTACACATACCTCTTCATAACATGAGCATCACACATGTATATTCATCACTGTCGCTAAACCTTTGCTTCCATCCTGTAGGTGACAGTGCATACGCCTTGCGTGAGTATATACTCACCCCCTACATCAATCCAGCAACCCCACAGGAGCAACGCTACAACGCGGCCTACTTAAGCACCAGAAATGTGATTGAGAGGACCTTTGGGATTCTGAAGAGTCGCTTCCGAATCTTACATAAGACTGGTGGTGCCTTGCAATATAAACCAGACACCTGCTGCAGGATTGTAGCAGTATGTGCCATGCTGCACAACATCGCAACCAGAAGGGGGATACCCATTGAGGTGGACAGGAATGACGACTACCGGGATGACCAACCACCCGCACAACACCGACGGGCACACGTTCCTAACACAGCTGAGGGCCAAAGGAGGCGGACATACATCACGCAACATCATTTCTGACCCAGGTAAGAATGAGCCATGACGATATCATTAGTGGTGCTACTGTTTAATGCACAGGAGCACTGATGTGTGTGCGGTCACACATAAATGTGAATTAGAGTTCCCCCACACAATGAGGACCAAAACATGCTCGTTGTAGTCACGGGTGTGCAATAGTACAATTGGACAGGGCCATGAATATCCCACCATGGTCAGGGGTGCTGTACTGTATGACTAGTGGCGCTTGCCACGAACGCCCAGCCTCCTATCACCTGTCTCCTCCACCTCACCACGGCCTGTCCCTGTGGCTGTGGAGCAGCACGAACTGCGCCTCCTGGTGCTGGTCTACACCACGGATACGCTGCTGACACTTGAGGCAGCCTCACTGCCGTCCTCCCCTCCCAAGTTGCTGCCACTGAATGTTCCGCTCTGCAAGTGTTCTACTGCAGTGGTCACCTTGCCTAAGGACTTTGCCACGTCACCACAGTAATGGCCGAGGTCCACCTGCAGTGACACGGAGCGTCGGGACAATACAGCAGTGCTGTTGCAGAGCAGGACTCACTGTGATGTCCTGCTCTGATGGCACAGGTGAGTTCCTGGAGGTCCTCACTCAGTTTTTCATTCCCCTCTGCCACAACTGTGGTCATGTTCCGCACTGCGCCTGTCAGGGTGCACATTTGCTTAGCTTAGCAAGATGCAACGTGTAGGCTAATGGTCCCCATGTGTCTCTCCTGCAGGCGCTGGACACGCAGCATCTGCGCTTCGATGCCACCATATGGGGAGCTTGTCTGGTCGGCTACATCAGAAGTACTGCGTAGGGACCTGCGCCGCTGCGTGACTCGGCCACGTGCTGGTGGTGGTGCTGGCGGTGTGACAACTGTCGGACTTGGCCCAGTTGGGGTTTCAGGACTCGGGCATGCATCCATCACCTGCATGGGGGGGGACTTGTGCCCTGCGTCTTGGTGGTTTGGTTGCAGTTGGCACAGCAGGTGGTGGTGGTGGTATAGTTGCTGGTGGAGGTGGGGATTGACCCTCCTGCGGAGTGTCGCCATCTGAATCAGCTGGTGTTTCCGAGATGATGAGGCGCCCGCTATCATCAGAATCGCCAGGAGATGCATCTGTGTGTGAAACAGTGCATGGTTAGTTGGATTATTACTACATCTGTTTGTAGATTTTCATACATGTCCTCCTATTAATTACATTATTTGAGTCTATGTTTTGCTTGTACTGCTGATCTAATTTGTTTGTCATTTATGACTATACTTGCACACCTAGCTGACATGACTACGACTCCCATGATGCACTACTGATATGAGGGAATCTGTGTGGTGCACTTCTGGCTACACACTGTGATCGATGTGGGGGGATGGGAATGGGTATACGATATGCAGAGTATGGCCGCTGGCATGCATCTTACCTTGTTCAGTTGTGGCTGCGCCGGAGGTGTCCATCTGCGTGACTCCCACGACCGCCTCTGGCTCAATGGTCCCCTCGACTAGCTCCTCAAGGGCAGTGTTTGCAGGCACTGTGGATGGCCCCCCTCCTGTGCCAGCTGCCTCCTTGACCCTTTCTGCGATCCTCTCCTTGGCCCTCTTCCTGAGGTCATACCACCTCTTCTTTAGTTCATCGATGCTGTGGGGCGTCACTCCCACGGCATTCACCCTCTCCCTGATGCGCAGCCAAATGCGTCTTTTCTCCGCCTCTGGCACCTTGAGAGACAGCTTTCCGAACAGCCTATCATGCTTGCTGCTCACCCCCTCAATCAGGTGCTCCAGTTCCCGGTCAGAGAACTTTCTCTTCCTCTTCCTGGCAGTTTCAGCGGTGCCTGGTGCATCCTTGTCCATCCTGGTAAGGGTAGGGTGGATGGGTTGTCAGTGGGGATTCTGTAGCCTCAGCCTGTGTCCTGTGCCTCCTCCTGTGAGCTCCTCAGGCGAGTGAATGAGGGTGGGGCAGCTTGACTTCCTGGTAGTGATGTCATAAGACCGCTCCCAGAGCGACCCGTTTTTACCAATTTCGCTATTACCGATTTCGCTATCACCGATTTCGCTTTTTGCTAATCGGTGTTTGCTCTACTCGCTGTTGCGGATTCGGTAAATTTTAGCGATTTTTAAGAAATCGCTTTATTTTTCCGAATCTGTTGATGCATTCTGAAATGCGATTCCTTAATAACGATTCCTTATTTCCCGCTAATAAAGAATCGCTTTTCCGAATGTTGATGCATGTGAGCCTTAATCTTCTGTTTCACAGTTTTTGTTTCCATATTGTCTTAAGAAATTTAGTAAAATATCAATAGATTGTTGACGTATACTACAAATACTACTACAATCCCATGTAAACACTGGAGCCTGGGTACGTCTCCCTTGAACTTCTTCAGCTGTTACTTGTTCAACATTTCTAGGAACTATCTCTTCTTTTTCAATTGGAGAGACATTTTTTCACTTCATAACAACCACCACAGGTATCAACATGCAGTAATCTATTTTGTTGAAAATAACAAAATATTGTATCATAAAGGGGGCAATGTCTTTTGTCTATTGAATTCTGCCTTAATAAGGCCACGTGGCGATGACTTATGGTGCAGTGAGTTAGTGGCACCTCAAGCACTCAGCGTGTGCGTACCCTGCGATGATGCGTGGTCCGGGCGGGTTGCACTGGGAGCAATGTATTTTGTCTATTGAATTCTGCCTTAATAAGGCCATGTGGCGCTGACTTCTGGTGCACTGAGTTAGAGGTACCTTTGGCACTCAGCGTGTGTGTACCTTGCGATGATGCATGGTCCAGGCGGGCCGTAATGGGAACAATGTCTTTTGTCTATTGAATTCTGCCTTAATAAGGCCACGTTGCAATGACTTATGGTGCACTGAGCTAGTGGCACCTAAAGCACTCAGCATGTGTGCACCCTGCGAAGATGCGTGGTCCGGACGGGCCTCACTGAGAGCAATGTCTTTTGTCTAATGAATTCTGCCTTAATAAGGCCATGTGGTGCTGACTTCTGGTGCACTGAGTTAGAGGTACCTTTGGCGCTCAGCGTGTGCGTACCCTGCGATGATGCGTGGTCCGGGCGGGCTGCACTGGGAGCAATGTCTTTGTCTATAAAATTCTGCCTTAATAAGACCACGTGTTATGTTATGTTAAAAATATTTGTAGAGCGCACTTACACCAGACGGTTTCATGGCGCTATGGGAGGGAGGGCGACAGTGGTATAATGACAGGAGCTTTACTCATATGCCTGAGAAAACAGAAGAGTCTTAAGGCGTGTTCTGAATTGGGCGTAAGAGGTTGCTGATCTGAGTTCTGTGGGGAGGGAGTTCCAGAATTGAGGGGCCAGGAGAGAGAATCTAAGGCCACCGTGTTTTTCCGTATAAAGGTGGGGATGGTGAGCAGGTTCAGATGGGAGAATCGAAATTCGCGAGAGGGGACATAGCGAAGGATCCTAGACGAGATGAATGCAGGGCCATGACCGGCAAGGGCTTTGAAGATGGTACAGTCCAATTTGAATGCACAGCGTTTATCCACCGGAAGCCAGTGTATACTCTTCATCGAGGGGCAGACGTGTTGGTGTCTGGGTTGATGGAAGATGAGCCTGGCTGCTTGGTTTTGAACCAGTTGCAGATGGTGGAGTTGATAGGCCGGAATGCCAACATAAAGTGAGTTGGCATAATCAATGCGAGAAATGACCAAGGCCTGAAGAACTAAGGTCAATGCCTCGGTGGTCAGAAATATGCAGATCTTCCGATTCTTCCTAGGTGGAAGAAGCAGGTAGATACCACCGTGCCAATCTGAGATTTTATAGACAGATCGTTGCTGATTATGACCCCTAAGCTTTTTACGGATTCTACTGGACGGGGAGGACTGCCTAGGAGAGGGGCCAGAAGTTAGATTTCCATGGGTTGGAGGTGCCTCCAGTCAGGATGAGCTCAGTTTTGTCGGGGTTGAGCTTTAGTTGATTGGCGTACATCCATTCGCTAATAAAGCTCATGGTGGATTAAAAGTTGGAAATTGAGATGTTAGAAGAATCAATTTCGAACACCAACTGGAGGACGTCGGCATAGTTAAAAGTGGCAACTTTACTATTGCGTAAGGAGTTGTTGAGGAGCGCGAGGGGGGTCTGGGCAGGTAAGGAAAGCTGCTTGTAAGATATGAGGGGGGCAGCAATCAGTGGGGGAGCCTGATCCGACTTTTTTTAGTAAGACAAAAAACTCTTCCCTGCAGATCAGGGGGATTTGATCCAATACATGGGGATTTTTGCATGTGGTGGGGGAGGCTGTTGAGAGTGTGGGAGTGGGGATGCTGCGTTTGATGGTGGCATTTTTCTCCATAAAATACGAGTTCAGGGTATCACCTAGTGATTGTGAGGGGACAGGTTTTGCTATCACTCTGTCGGGTTGTGAGAGCTCGTCAACTATAGAAAAGATGTCCTTAGTCTTATTTTTTTTTTTTTGCAAAAACAATTTTTATTGCATATTTTCAGTTACAATTACCTTTCAGTAATTACCCTCATGCTGATGGACATATCCGACTTCCGGAAATCAATGTGTTATATGATCTAATTCGCTGTCATCCAGATATTCTGTACCCATCAGCACTCCTATATGCATATTCACCCTCCCCCCCCCCCATGTCAGTGTGCCATAATACAAGGTATAAGGATGATTCTCTCTTTTTAAGTTGCTGTGTTGTTGGTTGTGGGCTACTCCCCACTTCAATAGTCAGGCTCAGTTCTGTAAGTAAAAGTGGTGTACTCGTTCCATCGCTTGTGTTCTACCTGGTACATCTCTATTACTGCGCTTCCGCAGGCTGCTCCACTGTATCATCGTCCCCTACTTCATCCGTTACCCACCCTTGGAGCTCAACCACTAGTGCCTCCCATGCACGTGCCATGTCCAGCGCCTTTTCATCGTTCCCCCGCAGTGCTAACTGTAGCCTGAACGTGCTCTCACTACATGCCCATTTGGTGAAAGTCGCTCTCCATCTCGCAAAGCTGGGACCAACTCTCGATTTCCAGTGCAGGGTGATTTCTCTTTTGGCCATAACTAGCCCTAAATCGCAAAACTTGCTCGTAATTTTTGTACGCGGAGTGTGGGGAAACCATAGCAGCAAACAAACTCCCAGTTCCACCTCCAGGTCCCGCCCTGTCACCTGGTTTAAGCAATCAATAACCTCATCCCAGTAGCGACTTAGTGACCCACAGGACCAGAACATGTGTTTGAAGTCAGCCCCTCCTTCCCACACCGAGGGCATTGCGGTGTAGGGCCCCCGAAATACTGAAATAATTTAGCTGGCGTCAAGTATGCCCTATGCAAGGTGAAGTACTGCACCAATTGAAACCGGGCATTACGTGTGCTCTTCCAGGCCCGTCTCTGTAGCTTGGGCCACGTCAGTGCAGGGATAGGTTTCCCAATATCCATTTCCCATTTGTCCTTTAGAGCGTTCAAAGGGGCTAGGTGTTCTGTCGTCAGGCTCCAGTATAGGCACGTAATGGCCTTAATTGTGCCCGCTGCCATGACCACATATTGACATCCTGCAGCCGTCTGGGGTTCCGATAGTCCCGCGTTCCAGTGCTTCTGGAGACCTGCCACTAGGGGTGGGCGGAATTTGCGTAATCGCGTTACGCAAATCTCCGCGAAACGGTAAAAAATCTCTGCGAACATGCAGAAATTCCACGAACGCGCGGAATTGCTTGTTCGCGATGCTTCTTTCCTGTTCACAGTTGCTGTTTGCGTGCTCGGGGAGAAATATCTCGCGAACACGCATTTTGAGAACGCGAACAAGAAAAAATTTCGCGAAGTCGCGGAAAGCAGAATTTTGGGCAATTTTGCGTTCTCCGGGGAACGCGAAATTACCGAAATTCCACAAATTCCGCGAGCGGAACGGAATTTACCGCCCAGGCCTACCTGCCACCAGGGCTGCGTGGAGTAGATAGTCTCCCCTCGGGATCCCAAAGGAGTCCCGTAGCCCCTGGAATGGCTGAAGCACTCCATTTAGGTACAGGTCCCCCACCATCTGTACCCCGAGGTCTTCCCAGTTAGCCAATCCCGACCAATCTCCTCCATGCGGGAGGGCCATGCACATGCCTAATGGGATCTCTGGGGCGTAAGGGTGAGCAATGCCGGCCTCCCGTAGGCTTCGGTTCCAACACACCCGGAGCGTTCGCTCTTCAAGAGTTAATTGTGACAAATCGAGTCGTTGCTGTAAGACAATAAAGGAAAGCACATGGCGCGGGATCAGTCTGCCCTGTGGGCCTTCCGGGCTTCTAAACTCCCTAGCCACCGCCAGCTTGAGCCATTGTAACTGGGCAGCCAGATAATACCACTCGAAGTCGGGTACTGCCAGCCCACCCTCAGCTCTGGGCCGTCGTAGGGTGGCCAGTGCCACCCGCCTCCTGCCAGTTCCCCAGATAAAGCCCGGAACCATGGCCGTGAGCTTGCTAAATAGCGACGCCAGTACCCAAATAGGGAGCGTACGGAAAAAATACAACAGGCGTGGGAGCGCCACCATCTTCAGTAACGCCACCCTCCCCGCCACCGAGAGCGGAAGGGTGCTCCAGATTCCGATACTGCCAACCAGGCCCCTGATTGCCCTACCCACGTTCCCTTCCAACAGGCCTGGCTGGGTGTGATAAATATGTACTCCCAGATACGGCAGACAACTGTCCTCACAGCGTATTGTTCCCAGGGAGGGGGGAGTCCGCCCATTCTGTGTTATGGGGTATACACAAGTCTTGCCCCAGTTAACTTTCAGGCCCGACAATTGACCAAAGTCCTTCAGTAGAGCCTTGGCGCCCCGGAGGGCCCCATCCGCGTCAGCCAGGAATAGCAATAAATCATCAAGATGTCCTTAGTCTTAATGGCTGAGTTCATAATTTTCAAGGAAAAGTAGGTTGCCTTAGTCTGGAGGATAGAGTTTTTATAGTCTTTTATCAGGGTAACGTAGGTGGCTTTTTAATCTGGGGCATAGTCTCGTCTCCAGCTGTGCTCGGCTTCCCTGAGTGCTAGTTTCTTTATTTTCAGCTCGTCGGAGAACCAGCGTTGAGCATCATGAGGGCGTTTGAGTTTGGTTCTCTTAAAAGAAGCGAGAATGTCGCTGGCTGATTCAAGCCATTTCTTGATGTTTGTTGCCTGATTGCAGAGGGAGTCTTGTTCGCTAGGTGATGAGGCTTTTAGTAGGGTACAGAAGTCACCGATATTTGCTCAATTCCAGTTTCGAGCCAGATGGTTACCCGTCAGGGAAAGCTTAGTGAGGGGGGTACAGGCCATAGTAAATGTGATTATGGAGTGGTCTGACCATGGACATGGGGAGATTAAGGGTTGTGTGATTTCCAAGTTGGAGGTCCAGACTTGGTCCAGGATATGTCCCTTAATATGGGTGGCAACATGCACATGCTGAGTGCAGTTCAAACCAGATAGGAGCTCCGTGAATTCTATGGAGCTGGTGCTTTCCTGTGCATCAGTGGGCCAGTAGTTGAAGTCTCCTATAATAATAATCTTAGCATGATTAATGACTAGTTGGGAAATCATTTCCCCTAGCAGTTGGGGAAAAGAGGTCATATGGTGGGGTGGTCGGTAAAAGAGAGCACAGATAAAGGGCGATTGGGGCGATTCAAATTTCAAAATGAGGCTGTCGACTGAGGGTATGCCAGCGATTCCTAGAGCTGTAAACCTGAGTTTATGGTGGATGATCGCTGCAACTCAGCCTCCGGGCTTCCCCGAGGGCCTATTGGCCTGAAGTATGTGATAGCCTGTGGGAACTGATGCAAGAATTTCAGGCCCAGACTCGATAGTGAGCCAAGTTTCCGACAAGAGAAGTATGTCTGGTTTGTCGGAATCAAGGAGCTGGAAGATTTCGAGTTGGTGCTTAACCATCAAACGGGTGTTGAAGTAGGTGATTGCCAGGGTCCTATTTTCCCGAGACTCGGAGGTGGTAGGTACGAGTGGAACTTTGATAGGGGCAGAAGAGCCCAGCTCAGCAGGTAGGGCAGAGAACTCTGGAAAGGAGTCTCTGCAGTTGAGAATCTATGTGTTGTTGATAAGGGCCTTGGCACTAGTGCTAATGGGCCAGTTACCATGTAGGTGTCTCAGTTCAGATGCTGTGTAAGTATGAAAAAGGGCACAGTGTTTGGCCCCTGGCCCCGGCCGGCTGCGGACGGGCACAGACGGGCTTGCCTTTGGCGATGACATATGATGCAGTGAGTTAGAGGCTCCTCAAGCACTCAGCGTGTGTGTACCCTGCGATGATGCGTGGTCCGAGCGGGCTGCACTGGGAGCAATGTCTTTTGTCTATTGAATTCTGCCTTAATAAGGCCATGTGGTGATGACTTATGGTGCACTGAGCTAGTGTAGTGGCACCTGAAGCACTCAGCGTGTGTGCACCCTGCGATGGTGCGTGGTCCGGATGGGCCGCACTGGGAGCAATGTCTTTTGTCTAATGAATCCTGCCTTAATAAGGCCACGTGACGCTGACTTCTGGTGCACTGAGTTAGAGGTACCTTTGGCATTCAGCGTGTGCGCACCCTGCGATGATGCATGGTCCGGGGGGCTGTACTGGGAGCAATGTGTCTTGTGTATTGGACTGCGTCATCTGCAATCGCCACTCCATCTGAATTGTGAGTCCTGCTGTCCGCAGTGTAGATCGAAGGCAGTAGCCTGTACAGACATAAGTCTGCGCTGCTGTGCCGCTGGGTTCGCAGGGGGCCTGTGTCGAGGAGGGCGGCGGTCATGGCAGCAGCCATGTGGCAGGGTGAGGGCCGTCACTCTGGCAGACTCGTTGGCCTTCACACAAGTGAACCACGCCCAGAGACCCAGCTTATTTATTCATACTCCTACGCTAGAGTGGCGTACGTTGGACCAGCCCACTCCGCTTCCGCACAACGTAACAAGCACCAGCAGTATATGTACAAATGGAGAGCTTTGTGCTCTGCATAGTGAGGTCTGTCCAGCACATCACCACTACACTTGGTATTGTGTGCATTATTATTGATGGGTAACTTGCGTCCTTTACACATGCTTGGTTGCCACATCTCCCAACATTCAAGTATTGTGTGGCTGAGGGACCATGCCATTTTGGGAAGGTCCGCTGTCCTGTTCTGCGCTGCCTCGGTGTTAGTAGGGAGGGGGGTGGTCCGGGGGGGACGTCCTGAGGCTGGTGGCAGTGCGTGTTGTGGCCTTCATGGGTGTCGGAACTGCATGATCAGTAACTTTATAACATGTGTTGTTTTTCAGATGTGATTGTGGGCTGGCCTCCCTTTCACACTGTAGGTAGTCGTCCTGGTATACAAAAGTAAAAGGCAAATGTTAGATTCCTACTGCTAACGCGGCTTATGGCCTGTTTTTGGATCGCAATCCAGATATGGTTGCTCGTTAAAAATATCGGGAAGTGGTGTTTTTGAGTTATTTTTGCACGGGAACATCTACTCTGCATATTATTACTGTTAGTTGTTGCTCTCATTTGGGGTGAATTTTGTTTGCAAAAGCTATTGCTGGAAAACTGGGGATATCGACTGTTTTCACTAGGTTGAGAATGGAATGATAATTTAAAGTCACTGAAAAAACCATAGGTTTAAAGAAGATTATAATTAGAAATTAGCATTTTAAAAACCTTTGAAATTCACTGAAAAAAACATAGGTTTCAGGGACGTTATAGTTACAAACTAGCATTTAACAAACCTTTGAAATTCACTGAAAAAATCATAGGTTTCAGGGACGTTATAGTTAGTTGGACATTTCACTCATACAAAACCATAGAAATTCCGCCGTTATAGTTAGTTGAGCTAACTATAAATCGTGCCCCCGCAATGCACTGCTGATGACGTCACATATTACATCATTTATGACATGGTCCGTGACATCACTGATGACATCTCAAATGTGTCGTGTGTCCTTCCTGCAGTGTCGTGTGTCCTTCCTGCAGTGCTGTTTGTACCCTGCCCCAGCTGTCCAAGCTGCATTTCTTACTCAATGATCAGGTTGTCCATGGGACTGTGGCGATCGATTCCAGTTGGGGCCAGCCATGTGTGCATTAGAGATTACCAAATAAGCAAAAAGAAAGTGTTGTAATATGTACTGCACTAATAAATATAAATTCAGTCCTGCCTATGTGCACAGAATCTGCATCAATGTTGAAATGAGGAGTCCCCACACCTCGGCACAGTGTTCAAATATGAAGTCCCTGCACATGGACCCATGTGCTGCAGCCCTGAAGAGTCCCTACATGCGGGCCGAGTGCAACATCATTATGAAGTCATCTCAGTATACATTTGCTGCTGTGTTTTCTCTGTTTTAGCAGAAGTGGCGTCTCTGATCTCAATTGTGTACACCCTAGATGTCTAATCAATAAAATACATGGGGTAGTGACATCACCTGCACTTTGAGTATGGCCAGTGATGCAACAGGTTCTACTGGCTGGAAGTTTAGATATATCTCAGTATCAATAGAACCTGATTAGGAACAGCACTGCGTCATTCCGAAGTGTTGATTATTCAGAGACTGCCCAACCGGTAAACATGCAGTCCACCAACCACAGCCACAGAGTGAAGTGGGACCCCAAAGGAACAATGAGCATCAAAATAAGCAAATGGATTGGATAGACCGAACTTATAAAGCACTTACGCGTAAGCAGCTTGAACCCTCGACCCACTACCCTGCTGGGGACTGTTGAAAAGGATAAGGTAATTGTGATTTCCACATATAGTAGCTAAACATAACAACATTTAAGACAGTTTGTGCATTCCATCAAATAGGAAGTGCACATTTCAGGCAGACCTTTTCTACTTTTTAATATCTAAAAGTATCCTCAAGCCTGCAGCAGGAATGTACCATCCTCCCATTTGGGGCATAACACACTTCCTAGAAAAAGTGGGGGCCACACTGATGCCCCAATTAATCTAAAGTAACGACCTGGAAAAAAGCCTATCTGCAGCAGGTACTGAACCCCTTCCATGTTTTATATGTTCAATGAACGTTGTCCATGAAACACTCTGGTTAAAGGAGCGCTGAAGTGATCCACTCTGCCGAAAGTCAGAGGACCCTGTTCTGTTTGGCAGGTCACCCCTGGAGGATGCTTGTAGTGCACATGTTTAAGGCTAGAAGGCTCTAGAATCCTGTTTTGAAGAATGAGGTAGAGACGCATCAGAGATTTCACTTTACGAACCTACTTCATTCTGAAAATCCCATTTGCCTTAAAGCACAAGCACGCCAAATGCTTCAACGGGTGCAGTGGCATCCTGCATCATATTCACTGGTTAATTAATCGTACAAACAACTGGCATACTGCCTGAACAAAACCCAGCATTTTAGTGTGAAAACAAGTGCCGCAGACACAAGTCACCTTTGAAAGAGACACTCTGCATATTTAAATCGCCTTTAAACCACCTGAGCTCAGATTGATGCAAAATCAGTGGGTTCTCCAAATTTAGCAACTGTAACTTTCCAAACTCCATGCATTCTTCTTATACACTTATCATCTCAGAAGGGGGAAAGGGGCTGGCTTGCTGTCCAGCTACTTGATATTAACACCAACCGCTGTCGTCCCATAGATTAAGGACAGCATTTTCCCTCTGTGGCCTGTTCTTATCACCTTTCATTTGTCACTGGCATCTCTCAGTGTGTTCCAATGATTAATTTACCTTTTCTTTTTTTATCATGCTCTTGCCTGCTTCCAGCCCCCACAAAAGGTCGCTGTGGCCCTATATGTACTGTAGAGAGACTCATCCTATTTTAAGAATCCACAGATGGGGGGAGTAGCTTGACCACCCGCAAGCTGGCCGACAGCCCCTCAGGGTCCCATTTTCCCTGCCGTTTCTCACAGGACGTCTGCTGCCTGGCAGAGTTAAATGAAGTAGGGACGGTGAGCGGGACAGCAGCTGTGTCAGGAAGGGATCACTGATAAAATATCGACTACAAAATTCCCGTCCTAAAAAAATGTTGCGGAAAAATATCTGAAACATAAATATAGACACCCTATACTTAAACAAGAAAATACACAAAATATATTGTCTATAAAAATATCGACGACAAAAATATCGGCAACATAAATATAGCTAACTAAAATATAGATAACATTAAAAATAAAACACGTACACCAAAAATATCGATATCAACAATATCGACTACACGAATTTCGATAAAATACATATAAACAACATTGAAAAGAACTATTTAAAATTATAAAATTAACTTACATATCCCAATCACTTAAAATAAACTATAACAAGATGTATAAAGAATATTTAATTATTTAAAACAAATACTAATATAATACTAACACAAATAAATTAACTATACACCATTAAATAAATATCCAACAAACCGAAAATGAACTAAAATTAATATATATCAAGTATCAATATTTTAAATTACATTTATTTACAAATATATTTAAATAACAACAATAAATAACATAAATACAAACATTAAATAAACATTTTGGGGCCGATTCTGATCCTGGAAAAACCGGGTACGAATCGTCGGACGGAGCGTTTTCTCCGTCCGACTCGTACCCGGGAAAACCACCTTACAAACCCGCAAGTACGATTCGTACAGAAACACCATTTCCGTGCAAATCGTAAAAAACACCGACCGGCTAAAATATACCCACAATTCCGATCCGGGGCACCACGTACGCGACATTCGCACGGACTCAGGCAGCGTTTTACGGACCAGCAAGTCTGATTCGTACCCACAGCACTTCGCACGGCAATATTTTTACGGGACCCAAAAAGTGCCGGAAAAGCTAAGTACGCCACGATGCACGGCGAAAAGGGGGCCCGGTACGCACCGTACCCCCATCCCTACACGTCCGCACCGTACCCCCAGCCCCCCCATGTCCACGCCGTACCCCAGCACCCCCCCAT
This sequence comes from Triturus cristatus, assembly GCF_964204655.1. NCBI lineage: Eukaryota > Metazoa > Chordata > Amphibia > Caudata > Salamandridae > Triturus > Triturus cristatus. Next base: position 1,861,055,573 of record NC_140590.1, on the reverse strand, counting down.
GTCCACGCCGTACCCCCACCCCCGTATGTACGGTGAGTACCCCTCGTATGTATGGTGCGTACCCCCACCCCCGTATGTACGGTGCGTACCCCTCGTATGTACGGTGCATACCTCCACCCCCGTATGTACGGTGCGTACCCCTCATATGTACGGTGCGTACCCCCAGCGCTACGCGCGGGGGTACGCACCGAACATACGGGGGGTGGGGGTATGCTCCGTACCTACGGGGTGGGGTGGGGGTACGCTCCGTACCTACACGGGGTGGGGGTACGCTCCGTGCCTACGGGGGTGGGGTGGGGGCTACGGCACATACATGGGGGGGCTGGGGGTACGGCGCGTACTTGGGGGGGTGGGCTGGCGGGGTGTTCGGTGCGTATGCGGGCACATGTTTGGACATCTCCATGGTTGCTATGGAAGTTCGCTCCGTACGGTGTTTTTTCCATACGGTTGTGCATTCGGACGGACGGGACGGATCGTACTTGCGCGCTCAGACTTCAGTTTCCCGATTCGTACGTAAAACTGTCCGGGGACGTGTCGGGCACTTTTTCCGACCCGAGGACGTGTCGGGGAATTTTCCCAATGCGATTCGTATGGATTTTTTAACATACGAATCGTACTTGCCAGTTTGTACGGGACTTGTACGATTCGTAAGTAAAAAAATCCGGATACGATTCGTACGGGGAATATTTTTAACGGATCGGAATCGGCACCTATATATATGTTAAACTAATTTAAAGGTAACTGCTAAAAAATTCAAAAAAGGTATCTCAACCAATAAATTTAAACTAAACAAAAACAAACCAATAAAAAACGTTAACTAATTAAATAAACACTATAAAAACAAGGAATTAATTAACGCAATTTTACCGTTTATCGGACAAACAAGGAGGAAGAGCGTTACTTTGCGAGAGAGAGAACAGAGAAGAAAGAACTACATAAACAACTATATAGAATTTTCTACTACACAGGTAAAAACAAAACTTTATAATAAATAATAAATACTTCACCTTTTTTAATTTAATTAAGTAAAATCCTACGTTTTTCTTTAAATATCACAGATTAAACTTCATTACAAATATACCTAGAAAATATAGGAAAATCATTTTAGTACCCACATTTAACTCAACATCAATAAAAATTTAACAAACTAAATATAGAAATTAACCTACAAAATAATTACATTAATTTGATTTAAAAAACGTAATAAAAATACAAAACATAGCTAACAAATACTTTTCTTTTACAGCTGCCACAAAATTCAACTAACCATCAATAGAAACCACTACATCAACGAAAATTAGTAAGTATATTATTTATACTACAAAATGTTTTAAAATAAAAGGTAATTGGCACATGCATCAATGTTATTACCGGTCAAAACAAGCCAATTATCACAAAATCCTAATTTATAACCAATAAAAGTATTTTTAAAATACATCAACTGAAAAAGCAATAGCAAAATAAGTAATATCAAACTACAAATAGTCTCCAATGAATTACTATGACCCTCTACACCCATAGGAATTGATAACAAAATATTATACTCCCTATTACAGATTGTGTATAAATACAATTTGGGGCCGATTCCGGACGCAAAACGAACAGACCGACACGGACCCGGACCCGGACCGAATACCGACCGATATGGACCAACGACGTACGACCCGTGCAGTACGATGCAACGCGAGTGAATTACCACCGACACGTACGGAATACAAGTCGTACGACCGAGCCGGAGGGAAAATAGTGATCCGGCCGGAAACCGAAGCGATTTTCACCGACCAACCCGTACCCTCGATGTATGATTAGCGCAGTACGATGCAATGCGTGTCAAACCAGACCGACTCGCACGGAGACCAAGCCGCACGACCGACATGCACAGACAACCCGGCACACAAGCAATAAAGGCCGCCGCGAACGACGCGTACCAAACGCAGAAGACAGGCAGCGTGAACGAGGCGGAGAAGCCCCCACGAGACAACAGCAGCGTCCGTTTCGGTCACATGAACGTCTCCTTCATGCCTACAAAACACAAAGGAAAAAAACACAAAAAAGGACCAAACAAGCAATGACTAAGCCAATAAATACCCCCCAAAAAAACCATGGGACAAAGACACACCCACAACTCCAACTATATAAAGGACTACAATCACTACCATCATCCCTTGAAAACAGGAGACACAGCCAGCAGCAAACACCAGTACACAGCAACCACAGACAAACTCACAACTCACCCATCACACAACTCACACACCATCAGCACCTCATACAAAAGCACACACACATACACACAGCAAAACCAACACCAAACCAACATCACTTGCACCCTCACACATACATCCCCCACCACCACCACCCATCACCATGCCTCCAAAGAAGAATCCAAAGTTCACAGATAGTGAGTTAGAAGTGCTGGTAGACGAGATCATCAGAGTAGAGCCACATTTGTTTGGTACATTGGTTCAAAGGTCCCCCATCTCACAGAAAACCAAGATTTGGGCGAGGATTGTGGACAAGGTGAACGCACAAGCACCAACGTTGCGCACAAAGGACGATATCCAGAACCGGTGGTATGACGTGTGCAGGAGGGTCAAGAAATTCATCGAGAAAGATCACGCCCTGATTCAGCGCACCGGCGGTGGACCTCCTGCCAAACCAGTCTACTTCAGGACCTGGGAGGAGAAGGTGCGGGACATCCTACCACCAGAGAACGTCCATGGCCTAACAGACATCCCAGAGCCTGGTGAGTACACAAACAACATAACTAAGATTGTGTGGCAAGGGGACAGTGAAACCATGCACCGCAAGCAAAGCTACATTAACCAATAGATAATCAACCCAAGATGTGTATGCCAGTCACACAAACACAATACCTGCCATCTCATAGTGACTGGGGACTGTGTCATGACATGCACCAACCTACAAACAAATAGAGCAAGCCAGTGGCACTAAGCCAAATACACCCAGTCAGACAGTTTGCCACCACAAACACACCACCTCACAGTGCAGCTGACTGTCAGGAAGGAATAGTGGGGATGCAGGTGAAGTGAGTGTAGACAAAAGCATGATGGGGCCTGTAGTCACAGATAATGCCCCCCTCCTGATTGGCCCATCAAGACCCCTCTGAAACATGCCCACATCACAGGGAGTGGAAAATGACTGACAAGATGGCTGACACTGGCTCCTGCTGTGGGGAGCACAAGGCCCTGCTAGGGCTTGTGTGCAAATCAGAAGCATGACACCACTGACTGACATCCTGAAAGACAACTTGCACGCCCTCCAATAGAAGCACGTTTCAAGGTGGGATGTCTGGCCGGGTGGGAAGGAGGACTGACAGCCCTGACCATACTAATCAGCATGGGGAGACACCCCCCAACACAAACTCCACACAACTCACCGGGTACAATGCATTGACACACACCTCATTGAAATATCAGCAAAAGATACCCCGTACTGGGTGCTGCTGTGTGAAGCACAGGGGCTCACTTGGGACTTGTAGCCAAACAAACACCAGGATTTCACAGTCAGCCATCTTGCCATTGATGTCACACCCCCTCACAGGGAAGCAGAGTCAAGAGGGAGGAAGCATGGGCATGCTGGGAAGGGGGGGTAGCCAAGAGTATGATGGGACTTGCAGTCACACACAACCTACACCCACCCACATGGCCCTGCAAGATCAACCTGAACCATACTCGCCCCACAGGGAGTGGGAAGGGACTGACAAGATGTCTGACACTGGGGTCTGTTGTGGGGAGCACAAGGCCATGCTGGCAAATGGCCAACAACAAGATCAAACTCTGTCTGTGACAAGCTGGGAAAAAGCAGTGTACAGGCAGGCATCTGTTTGAAAAGTAGAAAATGTCATGTTTGTGAACCAACGATGCATGTAGAAACATAAATCACATTGTGTGTCTCTTCCAAACACAGGTCATGCTGGGCACCCAGCGCCAAATGACGAGGATACCCAGTCCCAGACTCAGGTGGACACTGAGCTCTCTGGTCAGACTCTCTCACTGTCCTCTTCGGATGACGACGACCAACCTGGCCCCTCCGGTGTGAGCCATCATGTAGCACAAGCAGCTGCAACATCTGCCCCTCCTGTACCCACGCCTCCAGCATCTTGACACCGACAGGGCACCCCCGCCAACACGGACAGACCAAGGACAGTCAACACCCACAGCACAGGGACACAGGACCCCCCGGAAGCTACAGCCAACGGTGAACAACCATTACAACGCAACTTTTACAACGCACTGCCATTACAACGAAACTGTTACAACGCAAATGCTGTGACAACGCATGCCATTACAACGCAAGTCTTTACATCGACTTGCACTAGATGGCGTGCTAACATTAAAAATAGTGTAGTTTACTATCCAAACACCTTCCCTACTGCAACGTGGACTGGAGTTAGAATAGTAAATTACCCTTTTTTAATGTTAGCACGCCATCTACTGCAAGTCGATGTAAAGACTTGCGTTGTAAAGACTTGCGTTGTCACATCATTTGCATTGTAAAAAATTTGTTGTAACAGCATGCGTTGTAAAAGCATGCGTTGTAACATCATACATCCACAGCTAACACCACCAGCAACACCACCCAAGGGGTCCCAGTGTCACCTGTGCGTACCGCCGCTGGTCCTACCCATGTGGAGAGGGTGCTGGGAGGGGTGGGAGGCACAGGGCACGCCTTGCAGAGGGGTCTGGACTGCATGATGGCCCCCCAACTGGCACGCATCTTAGATGCGTACCAGGATAGCACCAAAGGATTTGGCCAAGTAGTGGGGATCCTCAAAGACATGCAACAGGAGCAGGTCGCCCACCATGCCCGCATGGAGGCAAAGTGGGATGCCCTTACTGCGGTGCATCGGGACATACTACAATGCCTCAACACCAACCTGTCCACACCCCCCTGTGTGCCCACAACATCTGTCGCAACACCATCTGCCAGTGCCACAGGGAGGGAGGAGGACTCTGGCGGAGAGTTCCCTGCACCGCAGAGGCCTGCACATGAGGACCTCCCCCCCCCCCGGAGGAAGAGGGGTCGTCTGAAGAAGGACATGTGAGAGGCAGATGTCCCAGCACATCCCCCAGGGCCTCCAAACCTGTTCTGGACAATGTTCTTTGTGCGCAACCCGTTCACCTTGTCCAATTGCACACAACTCGCCCACATTACATGAAGGGTTCATGTTGGGCCAATGTAGCAGACGACTGTGGACTTTACTCTGGACATTTCATCTACCAGCACTTCCAACTCCAATTTGAACTTTGGATTCCCAAACCACTGTACAGCACCCACCATCCTGTGCACTTCACTCACACATGTTTGTAAATAAACTCACCAGTACACCATACTTGCCTCTGTTGTGATTCCAACTTGTCATGTTCAGGGCGAAGTCGATCTGCTACACAACACAGTGCATGCCAAATACTGCAACAATGTGACCAACGTAAGGTGAGTCATGGGGATGTGACACATGTGAGGGAGACACACCACTATGGCAACACAAAACATACTCACCATGGCCATGTTACTCATCCCACACAATGATGTTGACCTGAAACACATTGGCGTGCACAGACACAACACCAAGCACAGTCAGTGGCAACAAGTCCACAGGTGAGGTAAGCTGATGTCACTCAGATGTGGGAAGACAGACAATGCACATAACAAAGCGTAGCACAGGTTCATTACACATCAGCAACACGTTTATTCCACACTAGTTGCATGGTAATTCTACGTAACAGTGGACACACGCTCACAATGTGTTGGAGAATGGAAGTCCAGGGATGTGTGGTACATCAGTTGATGGGAATTGTCAACTTCCACACTGGTGTTGGCTTCTGGGTGTTGGGGGTCAGTGTTGACCACACAACAGGCAAAGGACCCTGGGAAGGACAGAAAAGATACAGTCAAAAGCACAGACGAACAGGAGAGAAATGCAATACACATGCACAAAACATGTTGCAAAACACCTACACAAACACTAGTTAGCAGTACTACCCTATTGTGCAGTGCCCACCACCTGAATGGACACATCACAGCGCGCATCCAGTCAAGTGGCACACAGACACACTCAGACAGCAACAGAGCTGGCTCACACATTCCAGGCTACCTCCATACATTCAATAAAAGGGGCACTACTGATTAGAGGAGCACTGGTCCACAAGTTCCGGATCACGGATCTCTACTATCCGGACCCGGCAGCTAGAGGCTGTATAGGTGCCATACGGGTGCTGAGCAGCAAGGGCGTAAGTTATTTACACTGCTCCCTGTCCCAGAAGGTAAGCGGGATCACACTTCTCCACTCGAGGTTGTGACCCGCCCTCTTTCTCTTTTTTTATCTCTCTTCTCTTTCATGCAGGGTGTGCCATATTGCTCCCACCCCCCTCCCGGGATCCATGAGGCATCAAACGGATTGGCCTCTTGTAAGATGTTGCTGAAATTCTTGTATATTAAGCATTGGGGTCCGCTTTGCCATTCCCTAGCCCTCCCCATTTTTCCGTACTTAGAGTGGCACGCTGTATATTTCCACGTGCGTTCCGATATACGACTCTAGCCACATCCGATAGGATATTCAGCAAAGGTTTTATCCTACACCGATATTTGGATACACCTAGGTGCACATTTTTTCACCATTTTAGCACCTGAGGTAGACCTAGTGGCACTCCTTCGTTCTCCGAGCACTATTGTTCTCAATCCTCGAGTATAACAGTACGAGTTTGTCACAAACACTTATGACTCCTTTTATGTTTTGTCTTTTGTTTGTGTGTCTTTCTCAATGTCAGAATAAACTCGTTCCTCTCCCCCATTATATATACCTTTTGGCGGATTTTTTCACTGTAAATAATTTTTCACACAGCAGTCCACGGTAGGGTGAACCTTAGCGCGTTCATACCACCGGGGCTCCGCACTTCCACTCTGGTCCTGATGAAAGCCTGATGAACACTCACAGAGGCAGAAACATGTTGACCGCCGTGAAGTGAAACAGGTCTTCTATTTTTTGACCTTCACTCCTTTTTAGTCTTTTCCAATTAGCAAAATTATTAAAGTTCTATTTTTGACTTAATTGGATATTTTAAATTCACTACCACCACACACGAACCCCGCTCCGCAGTAACCTGGCGTTGTAGCACACTGGGATGACATTCGGTCATCCCAGTGGAGCCCGATGATGAAGCATGTCACCAACCAGGTTGGCGAGTGAGGGCTTTTATACCAACTGGGTAATATTCATTGAGGTCTGCATTCTTCTCAACAACATATCGGCTTGTTCGGAACTTGTGGACCAGTGCTCCTCTAATCAGTAGTGCCCCTTTTATTGACTTGACTTACACTGACTTTGTTGTTTTTGAATAATTCCTTGAGGGGACTAGTCGTGTTGATCCCTTCCTCTCTTGTTGGTTTTCTGTACCTCCATACATTGACATAACAACCCTGGAAACTCACATTCAGGTGAAGAAGTTGTTGATGAGCTGGGAGCGGACGTCACCATCATCTTCATCATCACTGGCATCTTGGCCCAGGCCGGGATCCTCCATAGGTGCCGGACGTTGGTCGTCGTCACCGCACCACCATGTTGTGTAGCATGCAGCAGACCAGTATTATTTTGCACACCTTTGCAGGCTCATATGGGAGGGCCCCTCCGGTCTTGTCCAGGCAGCGAAAGCGGCTTTTCAGGAGGCCGAATGTCCGCTCAATCACCCTCCTGCTCCGACCATGTGCCTCATTGTAGCGCAGCTCGGCTGGTGTCACAGGGTTCCTGAGGGATGTCAGCAACCACGGCATGTTGGGGTATCCAGAGTCACCTACACACACAAAAATGAACAAGTAGCTGAGTTTTGTAGGAGTGCGGAATACAACACTGACAAACACACACAATGAGAAACAGTCAGTACACACCGACAAGCCAGGCACGCTGAGCTGGCATCTGTGACATCAGCGTTGCAATGTGACTACTCCTCATAATGTAGGCATCGTGCGCCGAACCAGGGAACCGTGCACACACATGTGTGATCAACATGTCAGCAAGACAGACCACCAGAGCATTGATCGAATGGTAGTGCTTCCTGTTCCGGTATGCCTGCTCATGTGCCTGTGGTGGTATCAGGGCAACATGTGTCCCGTCAATGGATCCAATGACGTTTGGCATCCTCCCCAGTGTATAAAAGGCATCCTTAATTTCAGGGAGTTCATCTTGGCTCGGGAACTTGATATGCAGGTCGAGGAATTGCAACATCCCCTCCAAGACATCGCGCAGCACCCGACTAAACATCGTTTGCGACATACCACCAGCAGTAGCCACAGTGTACTGGAAGGTACCGGTAGCAAAGAAGTGCAGGGCTGCCATCACCTTCACCTCTGGGGTCAGTGCTGTAGGGTATGTCCGGCCAGGTAGCAGATGTGGCACCAACTGCTCCGCCAACTCCTCAATCAGTGGCCTGGTGAAGCGGTACCGTCTGATGCTGTCGCGTTCCTGCATGTTTGCAAGGTCTGGGAACGGCCGATGGACAGCTGGTGCCCTGCAGTACAGAGATGCACAAAGGAAGATTGTCAGTACATCCACCCATGTGGCCATGACCAAGATCACTATCACATGCTAGTTCATGACATTACACAATGTACTGAGGTGTGTGCTGTTGGTCATGGACACATATGTCACCTACAAGACCACCACCTCACATCTCAATTCCACAGGTCCACATGAGTGCCATCTAGTGCAATGGGCTAATCATCTGGCTGTGTCACCCAACCTATGTGCTGCTGCAACGTTCAAAATACCCACCTCAGTGACAAATGAGGACTCATGTCTCCCAGGCATCACAGATCTTTGCCATGCAGAAACCCAGGCTCCCTGTATTGCCACATCAACACAGCAATGGATATGGCATAGCATGTACACACCACAAGGCAAGCATAAGTCCCACAGGTAGTGGCCACTGTTGTTCCTGCCGGCCCTACATGTACGTCTCTTAGACACACACCCCATCAAGGTTGATGCATATACCACATGGATGTGGAGACTGTCACCCATTGGTAACATGTGATCAGACACATCTGAGACACAACATGCACACAGACTGTGGGTGCACATCTCTATTGGGGCTACAGGTCTCACTGTGACGTACATGCCATCACCCCCAGGACTCAGGGTGTATGTGACATGTCTTAAACAAATCCAACCTGACACTGTGGCCTTCACTCATGCCCATTGCTGTCCAATTGCACATCACAGTGCTAATGTGCACAACACACAAAGGACTCTGCCCCCATGTACACGTGCACAGCCTGGGAGTGGCTGCACAAAGTGCCAGACAAAAAAAACAGCTGTGGCCCCCTCAAACACCCAGGGAATGCAGCCTCACATGCCATGGTACACTGTGTGGCCAATGCTATAGTGTCTAGTAACAAGATTGGGGAGTGTAGAGGGATGGCCCTTCATGGGCTTCAGAGATGGATGCGTCCTCCACTTCAAATTATTTACTTAACAAAAAGATCCATCTCTTAAGGGGAGAAAAGAAGGAAATTCAAACCTGGGTTATATGGGTGTAAATGTCCCACAATGGTTGGACATACACAAAGGTGTTTAAATACCCCTCACACACCAAGAATGACCAGTGGTGTCATGCATCATCATAGGGGTCTTCCCGCCCCGCTGCGGGACGGGGCGTGCTACGACCTACGAATACGTGGGAGCACTGATAATAAAGTGCTATGTGTAGTGCAGTGGGAGGGTCTGGGATAGGTGTGAATGTGAGTTAAAAAGGACCTGGCCCCTAGGACAAAAAAACTTTAATAAGTCGGAGGGGGCTGGTACTAGTAAAAGGGTGGTGCGGAGACTTCCTACTCAATGTGTGGTGTTCTCCTAGTATGTTGTCGACATGTTTCGATGCTAGGCATCTTCTTCAGGACAGGGTTAAGATCCCTCCTATGTGCGCATATTGGTACTCATGATAAGTTTATCAATATAAGAGAAAACATGCGTGAGTATACAGTACCTAATGGTATTCGTATTTAATTCTGTAAGAAAAATAATAAAGCAAATTACTCGTTCAGATTCCCAGGAATTGTGAACATCGTACCTGCAAACAAAAGAAGTGTGCCACGAAGGTGACAAAAAACGTGATAGTTTTAGCCATAACTCTAAATGGTTGCAGAAGAAGGTGCAGTGACCTGTAAGAAAAGTAGAGACATACAAGACACTACAAACAAAAAACAGAAAACACACACTCTAAAAATAATGGACGTTACTCTTATTAGGATATGGAACCAATGGTGTATTGAAAACATACTTAAGTGTATGTGAGGTATTGCCTCATGGACCTTAGGATTGATGGAAAAAACAATAAGGAGCCTCAATGCTGAAAGAGATAATAAAAAAGGAGAGATGTCTGTTATCTACTGACTACTCCTAGAGAAACGCCGTTATCGGTGTCCTCCAGCGGCTAAGCCGTACTCACGTATCCTTTAGCAGCCAATCGCTACATGTGCATCCATCCCGATGTCCGGTCGTACTGTGGGGAAATCCCTACTGTGCCCAGTTTAAATACAGCCAGCTTTCACCAATTTGCGGGGAAACTAGTTGCACCTGGTGAGTTTCAGAAGACTTCCGGTTCAAAGGGTGCCGGTAGACTAGACCGGATCTAGTAAAAGATCTATGTCAACCGGAAGTGAGGACCCAATACGGGTATTTGAAGTGGTACGATCACATGCGCCCACTGGTAAATGTAAAAAACAAATAATAAATCAAAAAATGAGGATAGAGGTCTCCCAAGTGTATCGCCTCAAAGCCTGTTTGACGGATCAAAGAGGTACGTGCTGGACTTAGTGAGAGCGAGAAGCGTCTCTCGTATGTCGAGAGGTGTGATAACTGAATTGGCTCTCGTGTGTCGAGAGGTAGCTGAATTACAACGGGGAGAGAAAGAAAAGGGCCAATGCTGAGAGGAGGTGGGACTGATCCGAGGGAGGGGGTAAAAGGGTGTCAAAATATGAGGATTGACACATGGACACAATGCTATAGTGTGGCAGGTGTGTGCAGGTGTCCATGGCCAGTATATGTGTGTTGCATCCGTCTAATAGTCACACTAATGAGGTCCGACGCGGGTGACAATGCGTACGCATTGCATGGGTCATGACTGAGCCGTGCGTACGCCTTGTCATTGCATACAATGAGGTCCGACGTGGGTGACAATGCGTACGCATTGCACGGGTCATGACCGAGCCGTGCGTACGCCTTGTCATTGCATACAATGAGGTCCGACGCGGGTGACAATGCGTACGCATTGCACGGGTCATGTCCGAGCCGTGCGTACGCCTTGTCATTGAATCCAATGAGGTCCGACGCGGGTGACAAATCGTACGCATTGCACGGGTCATGACCGGGCCATGCGTGCGCATTGTCATTGCAAACAATGAGGTCCGACGCCGGTGACTATCATGCATACGCGTCGGACAGGCATGGTCCGAGACAGGCGTACGCCTTGGCCATTGAATCGTAGGAGACGGGTGCATGTGTATATTCAAAATACGCGTTGTACAGTCAGTTGAACGAGCCGGGCGCACCCATTGGCTCAGGACTGTCATGGAGACGGATGCGGATTCAAAACTTGTACGAGTTGTGCACTGGAAATTCAGTTGGATGCCTACAACAATGTTGCAATTTCAAGTGTTCCATGAAGGTGAAGATTTGAACGATGCGGAAGGCGTGTAGGAGTCGTACTTTTGAATGGATTGGCCAGATTCATAGGATGCAACCGTGTTGGACCTATCACTTGGGACACATGGCACAGAGTCTGCCTCTATAGCACAGATATAAGGCTGGTTGGCCCACAGGGAGCTCACTTGCCTGCACTACATGCTACTGGACCACATCACTGCTACCACTGCTGCTGTCTATGCATCCTCTGGCTCCTGCGATGGCACATACTCTGGAGAGGGCCCCAGCCTTCACTGAGGGGGAGAACCAGGCCCTGCTGGACGGGCTCCTTCCAGAGTACAGAAAGCTCCATGGGACACCAGGGGAGCAGGTGAGTGTGCTGTCCACTGCCTTCCTAATTATGCATGTTGTCTGACTAGCAGTACTAGCAGTGTGTACACCAGTGGCAAGCATTCTCACTGACTACTTTTATCCACCAAAGTGTGTAGGTACATGTAATTAATAGTTTTCATGCTGCTAAAGTGCATTATTGCAACCTTAAACTATCCAAGTATTGTTAACATGTCAGACATGAATGTGAGTTTTCATTCCCCATGGTTGCACTACCTGTGTAATTTATTTCCCTTTGTGATGATGACATGTATATCCAATAGTGTGCTGCACAAATCTGGGGCATGTGTGTTAATATACTTTTCACTTTGTCCTCCTCACAGGTTGATGCCCACCAGAAGCAGGGGTGTTCGTTCTGTGGGGGTCTACAAGCGCCGGATCCGCAACTGCCAGAAGAGGTCGCAGGACCTTCGTGGCTGGACCCGGAGGATAGCTAGCGTCCAGCTGAAGCTGTCACCTCCACGCAGGAGGGGCGGACACCGGACCCTGACTCCCCACATGCTCCAGATACTGGCGGTGGTCTTCCCAGACATGGATAGGCAGCTGAAGGCCAGACAGCAGCAGGAAGGGGGTAAGTCCATGCCTGATCTGTGTACTATGTCTGACATGCAAATAGCAGTCTTTTGTCCTGGTCACACTTCCACATTACATAGGTCTTGTAGTCCCAAAATCAGGTCGCTCATTTGTGTGATGCACCCACCTCATCTGTTCCACAGGTGTGGCCCCTGCAGTCTGTTGCTTGTGTCACTAGGGCACCTGCAGTCAGCTATGTTTCAGGTACCAGTCAGCATCAGTTCCCGTGACTCTGTTGTGTGTTTCATGGGTGGGTCAATTGTTTACACAATGCCTGAGATCTGACATGTGAACTGTGTGTGCCCTTGAGATGTGTACCGATTGCTGGTCTGACTCGCAACATGTTTCTGGGGTATTCAAAACAAAACCATGCAGCAGGGGACTCCAATTTTTGGACATCAGGAGTATGTATATCAAGTATGTCACAATTGCTTAGCCACCTGACTACTGTCCGAGGCAATACACTGTTTCACTTAGTCCTGCCCAGTCGTGCCCCCTTAAGGGCATTCAGAAACACTCTGTAATCCCACTCCTGTGTATGAAATTGCAGGTTGTGCTTAGTGACATGTGCCCTCAGGTGTGTGCCTCTGTGTCATTAGGGTGTGTCTTGTTGCTACGTACAACTGGGGTGTTCATGATTCAAAGGGTCAGCATGACATCTGCAATGTGACTGTGGGAGACAAGACCTGTGTGACATATAGGTGTGTGATCATCTGACAGCGCACAATGGTGTATGCAACTGTGTCCCTCATGCAGCTGGGTTATATGCATGGCAGACTGTGATGTGTTAATGTACATGGATTTGTGTTTGCTGAGACTCACATGAATGATTTGCATGATGTGGGGTCTTCTGGGTCCTGGATATGTTGTTTGCATGGGATAGGCAAGTGCGCCAGTCATCTGCAGAGTCAGATTTACCCTTGAGCTAGGATTGTGATTCAGTGCATATTGTTGTTGTCTGGATGCCCTGCCCCTGTGACAGGAGACAGCTTTGACTGACTTTCAGGGCATCCCAGTGCCATGGCATTGAACTTGCTATGAGTGAGCCTGCGTTGTGTTCAAGTGTGCACCATGCACCCCATTGTGGCCTTGCCCATCAGGACATGAGTACATCATAGTGTGTGTTGCTGGCATGCATCCCAAGCATGTGAAATGAGTCTCTGCCCATCCCTTCATCCGGACACCTGTACTGAGTCAGTCGCAAGAGATGTGCTGTGTGTCTAGTGACATACTCCTACTTGCATGTACAACTAATGTGTGGGTGGTGCATGTTGGCACATTTGTGTGTTAACATCCAACATGCAACGGACATATGTGTGAAAGTCAAGGAGGGATATGTGTGCCATGGTTGATGTTGAGAATTACATTTGTCTCATCCTAAACAGTGTTGGCACTTTGAGCTGTGTTCAGCTGATGATGCCAGGACTTGCCCTGTGATGTGATGTACTCACTGTGGTGTGTGCAGTTGGTGCAGGTGACTGATGTTGTTCTGTTACTTCCTATTCCTATCCAGATACTTCCACGGCCACAGGAGGGGACAGCTCCACGGACCAGGAGGAGCCACAGAGCCTTACAGGGACAGAAGGAGAGGAGTCAGGTGGACCCTTTGTGCCAGGCACCGCACCCCCTGCCCCTGTGTCCCCTGCTGCCCTGAGTGAGGAGTCTGTGGACTTACTTCGACAGATCCATGTAGGGCAGACGTCGATGCTGAAGGTCCTCCATGCACACACAGGTCTGTTGACACAACTGGTGTCATTCATGGAGGGCATTTCCTCGGGCATGTCTGCCCTACAGAGGACTAACCAGTCCGTGGCCTCCTCCCTGACAGCAGCAGTGTCCCTCCTCCAACAGTCCCACACCCCTCCTACCCCTGCACCACCCACGATTCCTAGAAGCCTACCTGTCCCAAGCACAGAAATCCCCAAACCAAGGGCTAGACGTGCACACAAGCAAGCGCAGGGAACTGATTCCACACTCACAGGGGCTGGTTTGCTGACACACACACATTCATCCACAACCACTCCACAGTCCTCCGAGACCTCTCCCTCCCAGCCCCCTTCCCTTGCCTCACCTGCAACCCCATCCCCCCAGAAGCTCTTCCTCTGTGACCTTGGCCTCTACCCCACCGACCCAGCAGATCCTGATTACAGGGGGAAGAGGAAGTCCCCACACACAGAAGGGAGTGACCTTCACACCCGGACACCCTCCCCCAGGCGCAGTCAGACCGAGACGCCCACCCGCAAGTCCCCCCGGCACAAGAAGAGCAAGACCCCCCCCGCCACCACGCAGCTCCAAGGCAAAGTCTCCGTCCTCCATCCCCCAGGCCACCACTCCAGAGGTTCCCCCACCACTCCCTGTCCCGTGTTCCCCCACACACAGATACACCATCCCCAAAATGCTAAGGCCATCCCCCCCAGCACTTGCTCCTCCACACCTGGTCAGACAGTTGGTGTCACTGATGTGGGGACCGTGTCCCCCCCCTGCCCTGCTGACTTCACCTGTCCCCCATTCCGTTCCCATGGATGTAGGCACTGCTTTGGAGTCCACGACCACCCCATCTGACTTGGGCACTGCAGTGGTGAGCCAATCCACTCCATCTGACCTGCCCACTGGAGTTGTGCCGGCACCCACTCCATCTGACTTGTACCCCACAGTTGTGACAGCACCCACCACTTCAGTCATCTCCACTGCAGTTGCAAGTGTCTCGCCTGCATCCCCCACCGCTTCACTGCCTCCTTCTGCTGCACCCTGATCCTGTCCCTGCAGTGCCTGGCCTGCCCCCATGTATGCCCCTCCGAGGGGATGACCCCGGTCCTTAGCAGTGCAGGCAAGCAAAGTGTGGCAGTTGTCACTCTAGTTCACTCCTTGGCATTTTGACATGGACTGGCCATTGGCCTTTTGGTTGCACAGACGTTTAGCATTTCATATACTGAATTTGTCAATCTAGTTCACTCCTTGCCATTTGGACATGGACTGGCCATTGGCCTTTTCTTGGAACAGACGTTTCGCTTTTCATATGCTGAATAAAGCTTTTTTCTTTGTCCCTGTGAACTTGATTTAGCTGTACATCATGTTGATGTTGTTTTACATGCCCTTGCACCTGTAATGCTAGGTTTACAATGTTGCATACTGATGTGTTGATGTGAGGTACTCCCTGTGGTCCATGAGATATGTATCCTATTCTGGTGGGTATCCATGTCATCCTTTGCAGCTACCTGGGTGTGTCTGGATCAACTATTTGTGTACATCTCTCTGTGAGCATTTCATTGGCATGTTCACATCTGTGGCTTGCACCCCTGCACATGTGATGTGCTTCCCATTGTCCAAATTGTCACTTCCACATACTTCGTGCTCATCACTACTGGCCCTACAGGTGTGTGCATCATTGTAATAGGAGCAACTGGGTCCTCTGTGCAACTTGCTAGACATATGTTTTGGGTATGTGCAGCTGACTTAGGGGAGTCTCCCGTACCCAGGCTGTTGTAACCAGAGCCTTCATTGTGAGGTAACTGATGGCTGACTGACCAAGTTTTCTGCAGACATGAGTGGGACTTGAGGTGAATATGTTTGGCACACCTGGGCTCCCACAGGAGTTGTGTCCCCTCACGTTAGTGTGTTGTCCAGTGACATGGCCTGGGCCCATGGTGTGTGCTGTATGTGCATGTGTGTGTGTCCACATCCCTGTCAAAACACAGACAGGGTTCCCTTGATATGTTCCTGTTGTTGATGCTTGCTGAGTGGTACTGGGTTCATCCCACTACTTTTCCAATGGGCTACCAGATGTATGGGTGCATGACACACTACTGTTAATTGGTGTATAATCATTAACCCTGGGCGTAGTTCGCGAAGTAGCACTTCGCAAAGCTACGCAAAGTGCAATTCGCACTACGCGAGCTACGCGTAGCACTTCACGAACTGGGTAGTACCTTGTTCGCACTGTGCCAGATGTCGTTTTCAATGATTGCACAGTGCGGACAAGCAACCGGCACTGTGCAATCATTGAAAATGGCATCTTGCACAGTGCGAGCTGTAGTTTTCTACTGCTCGAGTAGATTTTTACTCGAGCGGCAGCTTTCTCAACGCGAACTGGTAGTTTCTCATCGCGAGCGGTCGCGAGCATACGCGACCACTCGCAATGAGAAACCTGACCTCCTTGCGTTGGGAATCTCGCCGGGAGGTTTATTTTCCATGCTCGCGATCGCCAACTTGATGTTGCTGATCACGAACAAGGAAAAAGTCTCGCCGGGATGTCATTTTGCTTGCTCGCGGTCGCCAACTTGACGTTGAGGACCGCGATCAAGCAAAAAATGACCGCAGCACTACGCAACACTACGCTACGCGTGTTCGCACTGTGCTACGTGCAATTCGCGTAGTGCGAAGTAGCGCGAACTTCGCAAACTACGCGAGCGTAGCGTAGTGCTTTGCCCAGGCTTAATAATCATTGGGATTTGTCAGTTCTGAGTGGTGATGATGTTGTCAGACACAGATGGGACACAGTCAGGGTTCCTCAAGGCACCTGTTTGTTCGCAATATCATGTAGTTGTCCCTAGGTGGTAGTTTTCAGTGATTGAGACATTTGTATGTGTGTGTGACTGCTCCCACTTGCCGGGTTCACGGCAGCGATGCTGGCAGGTGTCAGCATTGGGTGCCTTGTGTTCCTCCTTGGCATCTGCATAGTCCTGGGACTGTGGCAGGGATTCTGAAGGTTACATGAGCTTTGAGGTCATGGCCATATACTGCATACTGTGCAGTGTGTCTGTCATTCCCCTGGGTTGTAAACAGTCCTTGTGTGATGTGTGTGTGCACCTTAGTTCCTGGCAACATTCCTGTGTTTGTCATGGGTGCATGTGCAATGTCACCTGTCCATGTGGACTTCACAGATACACATTGTTGCAGTTCAGGTGTGTGGTGTTGATGGTGGACTGATGTGAATGTTTGCAGGGATGGTCCCCTAGCTCACATTTGTCCATGGATGAGGGGCCATGCTGAGTGACCATGATGACACTTACCTTTTGGTCACTGTGATGAGGGGGGTTTGGTCCCCATCACCACAATGCTCCACATCTGTTGCATTTTGTGAGCCCCTACTTAACTTCTGCTCTACACAGTGAGGGGATGTTCTTTTTACATTGCCACAGTGCTATGGTGGTGCTTGCCTTGTGTATGTCACACTCATGTGTTGATCACACATGTGCTGTTACTTACATTGTATGCTCGTAGCCATATTCACTGTTGTGGGCATTTGTCACAGACTACACACTGTTGTCATGATGTCATGGGGGATGTATTTTGCGGACATACCTGATGTTTGCGTATGCTGGATGTGTTGCGCATCACCCATCCTATGGCTGGGGGTGGCAGGGGTGACGGGCAACAGGTTCCCTATGGGTGTGGGTGGCAGGGGTGATGGGCAATATAAGCCCTATGGCTGGGGGTGGCAGGGGTGATGGGCAACAGGTCCCCTGTGAGTGGGGGTGGCAGGGGTGATGGGCAGCAGGTCCCCTGTGAGTGGGGGTGTCAGGGGTGATGGGCAACAAAAGCCCTGTGAGTGGGGGTGGCAGGTGTGATGGGCAACATAGTCCCTAACGGGTGGGGGTGGCAGTAGTGATGGGTAACAGGTCCCCTGTGAGTGGGGGTGGCAGGGGTGATGGGCAACAGGTCCCCTATGGGTGTGGGTTGCAGGGGTGATGGCCAACTTAAGCCCTATGGCTGGGAGTGGCAGGGGTGATGGGCAACAGGTCCCCTGTGAGTGGGGGTGTCAGGGGTGATGTGATAGGCAACATAAGCCCTGTGAGTGGGGGTGGCAGGGGTGATGGGCAACATAAGCCCTGTGAGTGGGGGTGGCAGGGGTGATGGGCAACATAGTCCCTATGGGTGGGGGTGGCAGTAGTGATGGGCAACAGGTCCCCTGTGGGTGGGGGTGGCAGGGGTGATGGGCAACAGGTCCCCTGTGAGTGGGGGTGGCATGGGTGATGGGCAACATAAGCCCTGTGAGTGGGGGTGGTACAAAAGGGGGTGGTAATGGACGGAGCATCAGAACCAATCAAACACTCACACCCAGTCAACAGATCTGGGTTTGATCCATCACCGTTCTTTAGCCCACTCTGCCACCCCAGTTCAGACATGACCATATGCAAATCAGTCTGACCCTGTGCCTCATGGGAACAGTCCAGCCCGAACTGCCAAGCCATGCCTTCCCTGGACCAGAAACAAGCTTCCTAGGACCGGTTTCTGGCATTTCAGCCGTCTTCAGCCAGGCTTGCTTGAATCCAGTGGCAAAGTGCGCAAGGGACTCACGTCTGAGCATACCCTGCCAACTTATGGCGAACAAAGCGGTACAAAAGGGGGTGGTAATGGACGGAGCATCAGAACCAATCAAACACTCACACCCAGTCAACAGATCTGGGTTTGATCCATCACCGTTCTTTAGCCCACTCTGCCACCCCAGTTCAGACATGACCATATGCAAATCAGTCTGACCCTGTTCCTCATGGGAACAGTCCAGCCCGAACTGCCAAGCCATGCCTTCCCTGGACCAGAAACAAGCTTCCTAGGACCGGTTTCTGGCATTTCAGCCGTCTTCAGCCAGGCTTGCTTGAATCCAGTGGCAAAGTGCGCAAGGGACTCACGTCTGAGCATACCCTGCCAACTTATGGCGAACAAAGCGGTACAAAAGGGGGTGGTAATGGACGGAGCATCAGAACCAATCAAACACTCACACCCAGTCAACAGATCTGGGTTTGATCCATCACCGTTCTTTAGCCCACTCTGCCACCCCAGTTCAGACATGACCATATGCAAATCAGTCTGACCCTGTGCCTCATGGGAACAGTCCAGCCCGAACTGCCAAGCCATGCCTTCCCTGGACCAGAAACAAGCTAGGGTGGGGGTGACAGGGGTGATGGGCAACATAGTCCCTTGGGTGGGGGTGGCAGTAGTGATGAGCAACAGGTCCCCTGTGAGTGGGGGTGGCAGGGGTGATGGGCAACAGGTCCCCTATGGGTGTCGGTGGCAGGGGTGATGGGCAACATAAGCCCTATGGCTGGGGGTGGCAGGGGTGATTGGCAACAGGTCCCCTGTGAGTGGGGGTGGCAGGGGTGATGGGCAACAGGTCCCCTGTGAGTGGGGGTGTCAGGGGTGATGGGCAACAAAAGCCCTGTGAGTGGGGGTGGCAGGGGTGATGGGCAACATAGTCCCTGTGAGTGGGGGTGGCAGGGGTGATGGGCAACATAGTCCCTATGGGTGGGGGTGGCAGTAGTGATGGGCAACAGGTCCCCTGTGAGTGGGTGTGGCAGGGGTGATGGGCAACAGGTCCCCTGTGAGTGGGGGTGGCAGGGGTGATGTCCTTTCACTGACTTAACGCACACAACGTTCCGTTTCTATTCACCCTTGGCACACTCTATGGTGATACTTTCGTCAGACTTACTGTGCACACTTCGGCGGTATTTTTTCTTGCACTTTGGTGTCCATGACATCTTCTACTTTTAGCTTTGTCACGTCTTTCTTTTGAACACAGTCATTGTGTCCATTCCCAGCACTTATTAAGCGCATCAATCAAAACGGCCAACTGGTCCATGTCACCCGTTTTTCTGTATGTGTACACTTTTCATCTAGGTTCACTGTTGGACCCGGCCTCGTGGCGTGGTCCCGAACCCTCCTACCCGACCCGACGGGGGCAGCCCCCACCCTTCGGTGTCCCTCCGGATTGTACCTGGCTACCCGCACCAGCCTACGCGACACGGCTCGCCCCGGCCTCGGCCCCAGCGAAGCCCCGACATCGAGGCACCAAGATCCGGCCAGGGGGCACCAAGTGGCCACTCCACCGATCCCGGAGGAGGGGAGTTTCGATGGGACCCCCAACCGACCCCCAACGCCTGGTTTCGATCGCCCTCCGGCCTTCCTGGGTGCTGGCGCCTCTGCCGCTGGGTGTCTGGCCTCTCCCATCCCGGCCCCTCCGCCCCCCAGGCGCAAGGGTCCGGACATCAAAGGGGTCCAGACCTATATCTGGGGCAGCCTGAAACCAGGACGGCAGTTGTATCCTGGAGTCAAGAGCCCTGCTGATCGGATCGCGGCTGACCCTACGGAGAAAGACTCATTACTTGGAACTGGGAACTCTGAGCCCTGCTGACTGCGTTGCGGCTCCCCCCCTTGCTGAGAAGAAGACCCTCAAGGAACATCGGAGCCCTGCTGACCTCATCGCGGCTCGACCTCGCAGAAGTAAACCATCGGAGCCCTGCTGACCTCGTCGCGGCTCGACCTCGCAGAAGTAAACCATCGGAGCCCTGCTGACCTCGTCGCGGCTCGACCTCACCGCAGCAATCCCCCGAGCCCTGAGGACGACGTCCCGGCTCCCAGAACCCCCCGGCTCGAGGATTGAGAGCTAGGCGCAGGGTGTACCAGTACCAGGCTAAGACTGAGACTGTTCCGCTACCCCATCCCAACCAGACTTTGAGACTCTTTTGGATCCCTCGATCCACCTGTAAATATTGCCACCGAAATCTGCCTTGATAACCGATAAAAACTTAGAAGAATAAATACCCTGGCTGTGTCCCTTTGTGGTGGTGGGGTTGCTTAGCTGATACGATCATAGGAGAAGGACCTCGCCCAGGAGGCTTCTCAGCAGCGCTCGGCTACTCGCCTACGGAACGGTGGCCCTCGGGGTGGTCAGTCCGACACCATCGGGCTCCTGGAGGGCGCCCTTCTAACATTCACTATACAAAACAGTATGATCTTTTAATACACTGGTTTCACAGACCAGTTTCACGCTTGTATATTTACATACCTGGGAACTAGATTGTATTTATTTTTGCTGACATGCTTCAACATCC